>NC_140451.1:32163699-32476199 GCF_963576455.1 Neolamprologus multifasciatus
CTACAAACACACAGTGCAGCGCTTCAGTGCTAGAGATCGAAGATTTATGTAAGTCAGGGGTGTCAAACTCAAATACACAGTGGGCCAAAATTCGAAACTGGAACAAAGTCGCGGGCTAACGTTAATATTTATTGAAATATATTTATTCCTCCAGATATAAGAATGAATATTTTCTTCAAACACGTTTTGCTGAAAAACTGAATATGGAACAAGCAAAGCTTAATACTAAACAATATATATATATTAGCTGTATAATACCAGTAGGCCAGCTCTAATAGTAATTTGGTATGGCTTCGCGGGCCAAATGTAATTAGGCTGCGGGCCAAATTTGGCCCGCGGGCCAGAGTTTGACCCCTATGATGTAAATGAAATAAATTTGACAAGCTGAACGCATTCTGTACTGTACAGGAGACACGGCGCGAGATTGATTGACAATGATCTACAGCCAATCAGGACGCAGAACACAGTGAGATGTAAAAAAGTGAACCGCATTATAGCGAGGGACCACTGTACTCTTATTTTATTTCCCCTCAAACACAGCATCTCATGGAAGTAAAAACTGTATCATTGGGCAGCGAATATAAAAACAAAAAAACAAAAACCAAATCGTTAAGTAAAACAAATAAACTAATGAAACTGTGTAAACTTCTCTTTGGTCCGCCCAGTCCTGGGACGTGTGGGTGAAAATCCCCTGATGTTCCTGATGAGTGGATGTTTCCTTTTAGTGTTAAACACCAGCTGTGAGAAACCACAACGTTGAGTGTGAATGACGCACTGAGGAAACAAACTAAGATCTAAACCCTGAACTTATATATGAATAAAGTCATTTCAATGATGTGAGTGCGTCTATGTGTTGGAATGTGAACATATAGAGTAAGATAGCAAAGCTGTACCTGTACAAAAATATGCCAACAAATGTCCAACTTGTTTGTGACTTTTATCACTTTTTATGTCTTTTTTTCTGCAATTTGTAGCTTTGGGACCAAAACAATCAAAAGACGTTAATAATGACATGAGATGTTTTCTCGTTCTGTCAGCAGCAGGCTGAAAACAAAGAGAGCTCTGCTGCTCTCACGGAGAAACCCAGGAGTGAAACCATTGTGAGGAAGTCTGGAAGGAAGGATACCAGAGCGTCCGTCAGCAGCCAGGTAAGCTGCTGAGAGGACACGAGTGCAGAAACAACAGCTGTGTACTGAACCTCCTCCTGTGGTCTGTAGATATGCCCTCACACACAGTCCTTATTAGAGTCACAAACCAGTGTGTGAGATACGTGACAGAGCCTTTGTGGTGCTAGAGCTGGGGAGTGGCGAGAGGAGATACGCTCCTCTCGCACGCTCGAGTTGGCACGTGTGCTTGAGCCACGGCTCTTTTGAGTGGCTGTGACCACAGTGGTGAGTTTGCGTGTGCTCAGTTACAGCTGCGTTAGTCAGCCCACTTTATTCCCTCTACTTCACCTTCTCCCTTTTTCTCCAGAGTAATAGTGACACACAATAGTAGCCACTTCCTTAAGAGTTAACGTTATAGCCATAAATAACATATTACAGAAGATTTAACACACATGTTTTGGTCATGTCCAACTTTAAAAGCCTACTGGTCAACAATTTTCAAAACACTGTCTGAAGCATTGAATGTTGAGCTTCAACCCAGTGCAGCTGTGGGTGTATTTGGTGTCACAGATAGATGACATATAACATTAAGGAAGAGTCATAAAAACATATGGAAGTCAAAAAAGCCACGCAAAGCAGCTCTGTGGTTTAGTGACCCGACACAGTTTATATTGTGATTATGATTAACTTTGTGCAAACTATTGTCCTTTAAGTGCACATCTTCAAATATGGTGAATTTCTTTGTACCTCATTTAAATTCACTTTATTCATTTATTTATTTTAATTTTTTTCCCTCTGGATCGGCGTCCAATATGTTTTTGGGGTGGGGTAAATATATAAAAAGGAGCATTGTGGCCTTGCTATATCTATATCTTTGTACTACATTGTTGATGCTCAATAACAAAAAAAATAAATAAAAATAAATAAATAAATAACATATTACAGATAACATAAAACTAAGGCAGATTTGGCGATTTGAATTAAAACATAATGCAAAAACCAGACTGAGAGATAATAACAATACTGTGTATTAAATTAATGATACACATCAAACTGAGGAAACAGGAAAAGGTCAGATACAGTCTGCAGCTGAGGTCATGTGACTGGAGTCATCAGAGCGTTCTTCCAGTGCGGTCCAGCAGCTCTGCTAATAATCCAAACACAACGTCGGCTTGATTCAAAGACGAGCCAGCAGTGAGTTCTGCCTGCAGCTCAGACTTTCCCTCTTTGCCTTTTCGTTGAACCGTGCTTTTGGGCGATTAAGTTTAAACTTTGAAGTTATTTCAAATCACAGTTTTTGTGCTCATGGCACCAGTCCTCGTCTTGGTGACCTCACCACAGTTCTTCCTGTGGTGGCCGTACCCTCTGTGGCATCTTTGCTCTTTGTGTGAATTCATAATGTTCTTTATGGCTCTGGCTGCTTTGGTGCACGAGTTTTGGATCTGACAGACCCCTGACGGTGTTGTCAAATACTCTCAACTTAGTTTGCGGATATGCTCCTTCGAAGCTGCGACGGATCTCCAGCAGGCGTCACTGTTCCCCCTCTCTCCAGCCTGCAGTAAACAGAAGAAAACAAAAGAGGCTTCTGTTGGAGTCCTCATTATCAGGCACTCAGAGCACCAGCTCTCAGACTTCAGACTGTAGGTGGTGGCACTAGAAGCCAATTGGTTTCTGCCAGTTCTGGACTTGGTCCAAATTCAATTTCAAAGAGAAGGCAGCTTGATGAGTTTTTAATCTGCTGTGTTTGGCCAAACACTCTAATTCCTGCAGCGTTTACAACACCTGAGATTTTACTACATCCAAAAGGAATAAACCAAGAAATCCAAAGTATTTTACGTAAACACCAACAGCACATATAAAATGATAATCGAAGATTCACGTGTGAAGTCAGTTTTAAAGCGTTCGTGCTCGAGGTTCATACATGCTGTGAATGGCGTGTATGCAGATATGTGATAAACTGCCGTTAGAGGTCAATAAGTTGCAGGACTGCACGCAGCAACTTCTCCCGTATCTTTCACTCTCAGAAAAAACAAATTTCTACACGAGCTTCTTTCATTTCTTTCGACTTTTATGCTCAGTGTCAATTTTTTGCACGGCCTTTGTGTTTTTTTCCTCGTCAGCGAGTCTTTTCACGGCGTGCAGACGAGCGCTTCAGAAGTTGTCGTGATGTGCTTTTCATAGTGGAACTGTTTTGAGTCGCCGTCTGCTTCAGTGCGGGTCGTGTGCTACAAAGCAGGATTTGGGGCTCAGCGAGGTGACCTCAGGGTTAACCCTGAGTTTTCAGGGTCACAAAGTTGTTTGACTTCCTGCTGGGGTGCATTGCCATGGTAACTCTGAGCAGATTATCATTAAAAGCCAAAATCAACACATAAATACCATCATATAGCGACTAATCTGTTAGTGTCACGTTTCCCGGACGATCCATCAAACCTCGACTCTGTGGGACGACGACTTTCCTTCATGAGCATCACTGAGACATGTGCTCATGCAGCCGTCTTATTCCTCGTTTTTCCACTTAGCTGTGAGTCATTTTAAAACAATTAACCTGCGCACTGTTACATATCGTACAAAGCCTTGGTACCAGGTTGAATTTGACTTCTGTTGTTTTAGTTGTTCCTCACTCGCTCTCAGACTGTTTAACGCTGCGGGGCTGCAGCTGAATGACATCTAAACAACATGGAAACTTAACTACATGTCACATGTTGAAACGATGGCGCTGTGATAGTCGTCTCACTTGCTGCAGAGATTTTTAATACGATACAGCCGTGGCTCTGTGCCTTTTGTGATGTCGCTCCTTATTTTAACCCACATCACTTCTGATCGGCCTCTTCACGGTCACCTTTCACGCGAGGTGATTTACAGCCGACGGCTCGACTTTTCGATTTGATAACACTCAGCAGTTGTGCCGACTGGCCTCGACACCTTTATTGTAACAGGCGGAGAAGCCTCGATCGCCAGACCTCGTGACATTTCTCTCTCGAGTGATAATGAAGTGACCCTTGACCTTAAGCCCACATGTGGTCCCGCAGGTTTCGAGCGGCTGTCCGTCAGTCCTGGAGTCCTCTGAGATTTCCACAGAAGAGGGCAGAATGAGTCGCTTCCCTCGGCCCGAGCTGGAGATCTCCTTCAGCCCGCTGCAGCCCAACCGCATGGCTCTGCGCCGGCAGGGAGAGGAGGGCGCCGTCACCGTCAAAATCACCCGCTCGGCACGCAAGAGGAAGAGCGGTGAGATGGAGAAGGTAAGAACTAGTAAAATGAAAGCTGATCGTCATCAGGATTATCGAGGAAGTAAAAATCCTAAATTAGGAGGTTTATTTTTGTTATTAGCTGAACTTTGCATTTAATATTTCCCACATTTCCAAACAGGTGCAAAATAGTGCGCACGCAAACATCACACTTTAAATGAACCCACACTCGTAACAGCGCGTCCCTCTAGGTTTCCCAGAAATAAATCAAATGGGGGGAAAAACCCACCTGCACACAGAAGCCTGAGCCGTGATCCAGTTACAGTTTCCAGTTACAATCAGGGGTGAGGGTTGTTTATTTCTCCACCATGTTGTGTTCAGAAGATCTTCTCTCAGCTCCATTAATCCAGCCGGTGCAGGCTGAGCACGGTTGTCCTAACACGCACCTTCTGCAGCTGCAGCTGTAAACAGTGTTAGATTTGTTGCTTTCTCTCCAGCAAAGAGAAAACTAACAGCTGTGACGTGAAAGTCTATTTATGCTTATAGGAATTTCTGCACTTCATAGCCAAACAGTAAAGCAGGCAGCAGCAGTTATTCAAGTTTAGTTTTTTCTAGTTGGTTTGTAGTTTTATTTCATTTCAAGTTTTTGTTTTGCATTTATTTTCACTTCAGTTCATTTCCAGATTTGCTTGTTTCAGTTTTTGTTGCGTTACTGTCACGCACAGTTCACAGCTTTGTGGAAGGTTCAGTCCTGCAGACGAGCTCCATAGAAAACGTCTGTAGTTTCTAGGGGTGGGGAAAAATGGATACTGTGTAGTATGGTGATATTTTGTTTCTAATAATGTATGGATACAGGGACAGCAGAAATCGATATTTTGTTACAAAAAAGGTTTTTGTGCTCTGACTTCAGAGCATGTTGATCCTTTTTCTGAGCAAGAATCCTGACATTCCTTCACTGTCCAAATGTGTTTAACTCTTTTATGGCAGCAATAAACATGACAGTTTACTTATTTTAATTTAAGACATGTTTTATTTTAATTAAGGTTAAAACTTCTTTATTTAATGTAAAATTATATTTTGTTTTAATTTACTTTCAAATTCTTCAGTTGCTGAAGGGGCTGCATAGTTTTCATAAACTGCATAGTTCAGAATAGCTATAATTGTACCAGATGGTTGATTCAGTTAAGTTGGACTAGACTGTAATACAAACCGTTCAGTTTGTCAACAATCAAACTGAAATGAGAGAAAGACTGAGTGTGAGACTTTGATATTAGAGAAAATGAATATTGATAAAGTTTACCTTTATGTACAGAATCTGAATATCGCAAAATATTTTTAAAAATTGCAATAATATTGTATGTATGGTGATTCCCACCTCTAGTAGTTTCTACACAGATGCACAGAAGCTCTTAAACTAAAGCTAAAAGTTTGCACTTCGGTCAGGTTTGACTGGTTGCTCATTGAAAAGCTTCCTGGTGTTTTTAATGCTCTGCTGGATCTTTGAGTGGTTGGTTGGTGACGAAGAAGTTTTGCTGATGTTTTTCAGAATCACTCTGATGTAAATGTTTCCGGAAACATCTGCAACAGAGCACCGCCGCAAATGACCACAGATGCACATAAAATGTGTCCAGTAGAAAACAAAAAAAGTCATTTTTATTTAACATATTTCCCACAACAGTCTCACAAAGAGCTCCGTGTAACTGCCAGGAGCTCGACGTGTAGTCTGCATACTGTGTAGGCAATGTGTGACTCACACAAGTAACAAAGTCGATCCGTTCCCATCTGTGCCATCTGGAAACGGATCACATACGTTTTCATCCTGTGAAATGGTCAGCGCCGCGGATGCTCTGTGATGCTCTTGGAAACCAGCCCCAGAGTGGGCTGAAGGGGCTTCGTGGAAACGGCTCTCACACGGAGGCATGTACAGAAAAGTGAAGCTGCACTGGAAGCTGTGGACCTGCGCTTAGGTCGCTCTGTTGGCTTTGACCAATCCTAAGGAAGCGCATGTAAATATTAAAGAGAACATGAATACGTGCACACACCTCTGGCGGTGCGTTAAATTGTACATCTTCAGTTTGTTGCAGAGAGGAAGCAAAACCGATGTGTTTGCATCTAAAGAAAACATCACAATCATTCAGAGCGAAATATGGAAATAGAATATTTTAAACATCGAGTAAGCTTCATTTTTAGCGCCAATAACATCCAAGTGATTCCTTCAGATGTTACACATTCAGTGCAGATGATAAACACCAACACATGTAGCAGCCACATGTGACACTCCTTCATCATAAATACCAGGAGAGACACGTTAAACGACCCCACACTCACAGCAGACGAGCTCGAGTGCAGTTTATTCGCTTCATTCGACGTATTGCTTCCTGTCTTTGGCCCAAAAGATTAATGCTTGTTGCAGACCTGTGTGTTACAGATCATTCACTGCTTCTGTCACGCTGACAGACTATTTTGAAAACTTAACATGGCTGCGTTCAAGAAAATGATTTTTTAAAAATATGTTGATGTAAAGTGAAAAATAACACTGCAAATAGTTCTTTGTTTTGTTTTTAATTGATGGCGACTCAGCCCAAAGTCAGCGTTTCCTTTCTCTGTCCCTAAATGATTTTTATATGTGCTTCCACATATAGCCACACTGAAGTGTTCTGCTTTTCTCAATAACATTAGACGCAATTTTCCAGACCTGTCACCGCGTTGCTCCTATAAACGCCACGTTGTCCTTATTTCCATATAATCACAAGAGGCAATGTGTTTGGGAGGCGCTGATAAATCCAGAGTGCTGAGGCATGAAAGTACCTTATGGCAGTAATTCATACTCACACGTGCTCAGTGTTTTTAAGTTTACTACTGACAAAGTTAGTTTAAAAGCAGCTTTGTTAAGACAAAACAGTAAAGTTTCCCGTTTAGAGCACGCCAAACTTTGGGGTCGGGTCAGGTTAGGTCTAAGAAATGTCGTCTTCTTTGGTCATTACCCAGAGCTCGTGGTGGTAAGAACGTAGACTGACCTGTAGGTCGACATCTTTGGCTTTACACTCAGATCTGTCTTTACCGCAGGAAGAGACTTCTCTATACAGGAAGTCCTGAAAATGCACGAGAAGCTTTTAAAGCAGCAGCATCACTCAAACCCTTTAGTAGGATTTGGTTTTTAGTTCAGTCCAGCAAATCACACTGACGCTTCGCAGCGACGAGGAGCTGTTTATGGAGGCGATTCGTTGTGAGAATTCTGGTGCGTTTTGCACTTTTCTGTTAAAATGCACGACTCTGATCCGTCAACAAAAACTAGTTTGGGGGTTTCTGTGATGTAGAACTGTGGACTGTATTTAACATCTCGACCTTATCCTGGCACGTCCACACATTCAGGTTTTGTCACAGTGACACAGCTCGTATAAAAGCTGACTGTCCGACATGACTGCACTGCTGTTACACGTTCCTCTCCTGCTGTGAAAACAACTCGCTTTTGTGTTCATCATATCTTTCAGTTTGACATCCTTGCTCATGGACTCGTTGGCACCGTTTGACAGCAGATTTCACAGGTTCAGGCAACAATAGGAACTGTTTGTGACCAAGAGCAAGGGCATGAAGGATGATGTAAACGAGGGCTTTGACCATACAGAGAAAAGTAAAACCAAACGTTAAAGGAAATTTGGTTTACGGAGATTTCTCAAACATCGAAACAACAACAGGACGATGAGCTTTCACAGATGAAAACTCATCACCTCTATAGTAAAGGAACATGGTGATTGGAGAAGTGCATTTCTCCAAAATAAAGTGTACAATGTGCATTTTAATGACAGCAGTCACAGCAGTTGTTGTCGTAGTTTTGTAACTGAATCTAACCAAAAAATGAATTAATACGTTTTATGTAAATGCTCTTCAGACTCCATTTGCCTGATCCGTCATGGCACTCGAGCCCTCTTCACTCCACAAAAAGCGCACCTTGTTGAATAAAAGATGAAGATCATATTGAGTTGGTACCAGGAGGAAAGCTATTTAGAAACTAAATGATTCAATGTTGTGATGAAGCAACTTAAGATGTTCCTCACTCGTGTGTTCTTCATTCAAACTTTTGAAAATTGGGGTTAAAAAGGGGCAGACGAGTAGGGCAGAGGATTATTTGCAATAGTAGTGCCAAGGAGGTACTCAAGTGTTCGGCACTGAGACCGCGTAATGGTCTGTGTGAACTAGATCTCCGGTTGTGTTGTCCGACCACGTCAGTTGGACAATACTTTTAATGCCGTTCAATGAAAAACAGACAATAGAACTTATTTTGAGGTGACTGCTGTGACACCGATGAACACGCACATTATTATAAAATGGATTACAATAGAATTAGTGGTTACTATAATGTGTTTGAATTTGATCAGCACTTTGTTATAATGTTACAATATTAAGCATTATTAAGGTTGGTAAGGGTTCATACCCCTGGGAAGGTATTAGCAAGTGTTTCATTTATCATTTATATAGCATTACTACTTCTTAGTATGCCTTTAGTAATTATACATGTATTATTATGACTAGGGCTGCCACGATTAGTCGACTATCAAAATCGTCGACGACTGATTTAATAGTCGACGCGTCGTTTGAAGCTTTGTAAGATCACAAAAGACGCAGGAATAAGTAGTAGGATTTAAGAGTGTAATAACGGACTGAAACAGAAGATGGCAGCACTGCATGAAGAAGGATGCCAGCTGCCGTTAAACCCCGAAGAAGAAGAAGTAGCGCAGCCCAGCTCAGTTTCCAACAATGGCGGCAGCTAGTTAGTTTTAATATTACTCTTCTTATTCTTTCTGGGTCACAAAATAAACGTTTAACATATTTTCAGGCGAGAATTTAGCTGTGTAAACCTCAAACATCTGCTCAGTTTATCAAGACACCACATATTTTCAAAAGCGCTCCGACGTTTTCGGAGACGTCTGTTACCCACTAGCTGATAGCTAGCCGGGGGCTAGGCTAACTAGCGCCGTGAGAACACCGGACTCCCGGCAAAGCGTTTTCAAACCCACCGCCGTCTTTCGCTACTCAGGTTAAACATAAATAAGTCACTTAGATAACTTAAAAATGTTATTGTTTGGCCTTTTTTTTTTATTATTTTATTTGTTCCTGAGTAAATCAGTTTGGCTGAGATTAAAGTTATAGTTTTTACACAGCTGAATAAACGTCAAGCAGACAGCTGATTATCAGAAGTGTGAGATGATCCAGAATTTACTCCGGTGTCCTGTTATATTTTAGATAGCAAGGAGTTTATTAAACTTCACCAAAACAATCTGCAAATTTTATTAAAATTTAATAAACTATCATCTTGTCTTTATTTTTAGTTAGCACAGACCTTAAACACTTAAAGCTGTAAGCTAATGATAGTTATATAAGAGCAGATGCTGCTGGTGCAATAAGCTGTACGTTTTACATCCAATGGATGATGATCTGATTAGTCGACTAATCGGTGACTAGTCGACTATCAAAATAATTTGTGGCAGCCCTAATTATGACTATGATCACGATTACTCCTTACATATTTACAGCATGTTCAGCAGTGATAGCTGTACATGGTGTAACAGTAACAGCAGGATAAATGTATCTGTGTTCATACATACTAAAGAAGAGTAATGATATATAAATGATGAGTCATTTACAGCAGGTATAAATACTCCTGCTGCTGTTTTGGTAGCAGCAGCAGGAGTATTTATACCGGGGTAAGAGCCGTGCCAAAGTAATTCCACTAATGACTGTTGTTCTGCTGACTGGGCTCAGTTCAAGAGAGAAAACTGGAACAAAAACAGAAGGCAGGGAAGTAATGAAAAAAAAGATGAATGGCTTTGTGTTGGGAAGGGGCTGAACCGATGTGACGTTACATCAGATTTTATTCTCGGTATCTGGGGCGCTTCAGTCAACATTTATGAACATGAACACCGCTTTTAAAAGGCAGTCTAAAAAAACCCTCACAGAGACGCTGAGACAAATTCTGCACTAGATTTATTTGTTTGTTTGTTTGTTCTAAACACTGAGACGGTCTAATAAAAATCCTCAGTTAAAGCCCAAATGTTTCATGGAGTAGAAAACATCAATGGAGGCATCCTCATCTGTGCATACAGAAAAATAAGGCGGGAGGTTGTGGAAGAAGAAGGTCTGCAGGAAACAAATGAGGCGGAGGAAAGTTTTAAAATCAGAGTGAACTGGGCCAGTATAAATTTGAGGAAAAGTGCAGAGGGAGGCAGAGGCAGCGCCGAAAATTGAGAGATTGGTTGAGGGTAAGGAAAGAGAATGTCAGCCAGGAAGGAAGAAAAGAAACAAGGCAGACGGGAATCACAGAAAAGAGACAGCAGAAGGAACACAACAGCACAGTCGAGAGGATGGTAGGAGGAAACGAGGGGAGGCAGGGAGGAAAGAGGAGAGGAAGATAAAAGTAGCACGCGAGCAGAGCTGAGGGGTGGAGGGAGTTTGGATGGCAAGATGAAAGAGGAGGGATTGTGGGTAGGAACACAGACTAAGAAGCAACGAGGGAGGGTAAAAAGTGCAGCATCTGACACGGCGGTGACAGTTACTGCTAACCTCACTGTGCTCGTAATGTTGGCTTCCATTAGAACGACTCTCATTAGCTTCATCGTGCGTCTTTTGAAGTGTGTACACTTGCTGCACCGTGCTCATCCACCGCTGTGTTTTATTGTCTTTGCACAATAAAGCCTCGCATTACCTCTGACATGTAGGACGTACTAACTAACAGGGATGTGCTCAGAGTGGATTTGTTATGCTAATTTCCAGCTCCATAGTTGTCCTTAGACTGCACTCCAGTAAAATCTTGACTTATCTTATATTTGACTTAATGCAGACCAAAAACACATCGTGGCATCTGAACAGGTAAGGAGATCAGGTCATGGTTCTGCCACTAAAGCAACATGTTGTCTGTTATCAAGCTGGAAATGTTGCAGATCGTAACACCTTCAGGTGTTTCCCATTGAGCCTTTTTCCATTAAAGCTGTGATGTTTCGCCCCATAGTCAGATATGCATTTGCATTGTCTTTTTTTCCTCTGGCTAGGAAAGGCTGCAAATACCACGGGAGGGATGTTTACGTCCTCCTGTCTCTCCCCACATCATAGGTGGATGCACACTTCCTTTATGTGAAGCAGCGATGTGGTTGGTGGGTTTAGATCGGTAGAAAGATAAGTTTTAATTTGAAACAGTGAGGTTTGCAGATTCATGTTTTATGTATTTGTTTGGGTGATTTCTGGAAAGTGACATTGCTTCAGAATTTTATATCTTTGTGGTATTTTGAGTTTTATTAGTTTCATTATATCAAAGCAGAAGGAATCTCTCTGATGTGTCCCAAACTGGGCAGCTCACACCAATGCAGTGTGGACAAACAGAGCTACAGGCCAGAGCAAAGTGTGTACATTTAGATACTAGCGCAGAACAATTTGTTCAGTTTCTGTCGACACCGTAGCATCGTGTCTAAAACTTTGCAGAGTCAGTAAAGACGAGTCGTCTTGATGCATTGGCTGCTGTGATTGCAGCCATTCCCCAACTCTCTGTGAATGGTACTCGTGGTCTTTGATCAGTGGTTGTTGATCAATGGTCATGAGAATTTGCATAATTAAGATTAAGGAACTGACCTCCCAGCCCATTGTTCCTTCAGTGGGCTGGTTTCAGTCATTATGCAAATGTACTGTTTATAAGATTTGGGGGAACCTGCAGTCAGCTGAGACTGAAGACGTCACCTGGATGAGTGACAAAACGCTACGTCCAGATGAACAGAATCAACTTTTGGAGGTAAAGATGAGTCATTTTCTGAGATGTGTGAGGCCTTTGTGCTCCCACATGTAGGTTTGTTTCCTCCATCATTTCAATTATTACAACCTGCCTTCAGTTACTGACATTTACTCTTCCTATGCATCCAGTGTGGAGTGGATACAGTGCACTGTGGCTGCATTGGCTTTCTTATTTTTATCTTTTTGTGACGCTCTGTGTCAAAAACAACTCGTGTTCGTGGTAGCAAAATACTTTCTCCCACCATTTGACATATAACTACAAGCATTGAAACAAGGCAGTGCTTGTTCTTTTAACCACAATAGGGTGTGTGTGTTTTTGTATTGCTTAAAGTGACTCACAGCCAATGTTCTCCTAGGGTGGGGAATAAGTAGCGGATATTCGCTGGATCTTGTAGAGACTCTGTAATTGACTAGTCATGTATCGGCCCTTCAATCTGTCTCTCTGCGGGTCTGTGTGCCGGCAGGATCTTGGCCCATCTTTGATCCAGCTGAGAGCACAGGCAGAGAGCAGGTTCGTCACTGATTAATGGGATCACTCTTAATAGAGCCTCACAGAGGTCACGGAGAGACTGAGAGTCGGGAACAAGCAGACATATGAAGTCCTCTCAGTGTCAGCTAAGAATTGCAGATTTTATTTAATTTCTTTTATTAAGGTCAGTTTCCTGAAGGAAAACCTTCATGTTCAACACAAATGTAGCAGATTAATCAGAGGTGGAATTTGAGGTTTGATTTAGTGCTTATCTGCCACATTATTAATAGATTAGCAATTATTTCTCTTCCCCCTTGATATGAAAGCTGACGTGAGCGTGGCGAGAGTAAAAATGAAACCTAGCAAGGGTCATTCGTAGAGGAGCTCTTTTCAGCTTTAAACTGGTTAGTAGGGCTGCCACAAATGATTATTTTGATAGTCGACTAGTCACCGATTATTTTTGCGATTAGTCGACTAATCAGATCATCATCCATTAAACATAAAACGTACAGCTTATTGTCTGTGAAGGTTCTCAGTCATCCAGGTCATCGTAGTCAAAGGAGCTTGCAAAGAAACCTCAGAACTGAAGAAGCCTCTCGGATGAGAGGTGAAACGTCTTCAAGTAACTTAAAGAAGTCCAGACGCTTTTCTTTGCAAGCTCCTTTGAGTACAGCTTATTGCACCAGCAGCATCTGCTCTTATATAACTATCATTAGCTTACAGCTTTAAGTGTTTCAGGTATGTGCTAACTAACAATAAAGACAAGATGGTAGTTTATTAAATTTTAATGAAATTTGCAGATTGTTTCGGTGAAGTTTAATAAACTCCTTGCTATCTAAAATATAACAGGACACCGGAGTAAATTCTGGATCATCTCACACTTCTGATAATCAGCTGTCTGCTTGACGTTTATTCAGCTGTGTAAAAACTATAACTTTAATCTCAGCCAAACCGATTTACTCAGGAACAAATAAAATACTAAAAAAAGCCAAACAATAACATTTTTAAGTTATCTAAGTGACTTATTTATGTTTAACCTGAGTAGCCGGTAGTCCGGTGTTCTCACGGCTCTAGTTAGCCTAGCCCCCGGCTAGCTATCGAGCTAGTGGCTAACAGACGTCTCCGAAAACGTCGGAGCGCTTTTGAAAATATGTGGTGTCTTGATAAACTGAGCAGATATTTGAGGTTTACACAGCTACATTCTCGCCTGAAAATATGTTAAACGTTTATTTTGTGACCCAGAAAGAATAATAAGAGAAATATTAAAACTAACTAGCTGCCGCCATTGTTGGAAACTGAGCTGGGCTGCGCTATGAGTTCTGGGACACAGCTTCTTCTTCTTCGGGGTTTAACGGCAGCTGGCATCCTTGTACATGCAGTGCTGCCATCTTCTGTTTCAGTCCGTTATTACACTCTTAAATCCTACTACTTATTCCTGCGGCTTTTGTGATCTTACAAAGCTTCAAACGACGCGTCGACTATTAAATCAGTCGTCGATGATTTTGATAGTCGACGTAATCGTGGCAGCCCTACTGGTTAGTAAATAATAAATGAAATATTAGCGGTGGTAGGCTGTAGGAAATATTTGAGCAAAATAGAATTTTAATTATAACCTGTTTAAAAAGATCAGTGTTCAGTTCAGTTTTGCAACAGCCTGCAAATGATGCCGTACAGTGTGGGAGCTGGGTGATGTGGAGAACAGTGGCAGCAGTATGAATACACAGTATGCATCTTGGTTACAAACAAACATGTTACAATCACTGTTGTTAACAATGAATGTGTCGTTTCAAAGCTCGCAGTATAAAACCATGTTGTTAGGTGGGGTTTACCATAGATGGTGTAAAGATGGACGCGGCCACTGTGATGTTACCCGTGGGCGACTTATTTTAGAACTTAAATGTCACTGACAGCAGGAGATGTGTAGTTCACTGACGCTAATGAGCGGCGGTGAGTCCTACTGACAGCAGCCTGCGCGCGAGACGCCCGCCGGTCTAAGCGGCCACGCCCCAATCTCCTGTGTCCAGGGCATAAACAAACAGATTACGTTCACTTCACTTTTGTCAAACATTTTAACAGTAAGTTAACCTGTACATACTGTGTGTGTGTGTGTGTGTGTTCCTGTCTATCTATCTTTGTGAGGACCGAAATCTGCATTCTACTATACTTGTGAGAACCAACAGTCACTTGTGAGGACACACAACCCGGTCCTCACAAATTTGAAGGCATTTTTGAGCCTCAGAATGTGGTTCTAGTGTCAGGGTTACAATTAGGTTAGGGTTAGGTTTAGGCATTCATTTTTAATGGTTAGGGCTAGGGAAACCATTATGTCAATGAAGGTCCTCACTAAGATAGCTGAACGGGGTTGTGTGTGTGTGTGCGTGTGTATGTGCGTGCGTGATCAGCATCCCCGTTATCATCAACCTCAGGCTCAGCTTTTCTTTGTGTGGTCCTACACACCCCAACACCCGTAACACATCAACATAAAACAAGCTCGTTCTGTTCATACAGACAGCAGCATTAATCACAATGAACAATAATCACGTAAATACAGTAAAAGAAGCGATTTTAATAAACATAATTTATCCTCAAGTATAATTTCTGATTGACTTTTACGTCACGTCTCATTTACATACATTTACTTCAGTTCCAAGATCGGCTTCTAAGACTTCACCCATATTCACGCTGTCTCTGTTTCTGTTCTTACTGGTTTTTATATTAGTGTCTTAAATATCTTTTTCTGTGTATATAACATTGGTATATTGCTATTTTATCTAAATGTCACCAAACCGCCCCCACCACACTGCAATAAACTGAGCAAAACAATATTAATGCAATATTTTCTTTCTCTAACAAACTCTATCAATAATTCCAAATAGAAGACTTCCTGATGTGACTACCTGATCCTAACTGCAATAACTTTTCGGTACAGACACGCCTTCAGCTCTAATGGAGCAGAACGGAGAAAAAAAGTCTCTTGGCTGCAGACGACACCGACCTCATTGCTCCCTGAGCCACACAAGCCTTTAAATCTTTAACCGTGTTTCTGCTGCATCCAGGTTGTTTTCTCCTTGGCTAAATTCAGTGGTCGAGGCTTTCCAACAGACTGTGCTGAACATCGAGGTGCAACGGCATGAACATACTGCACACAGTGTTAATATTAACATCCTCAGGCCTGTGTGAGTAATGTTTATAATAGTGAGAGTGTGCATCTGCAGGCACACATGAGAGAAACGATTTGTTTTGAGCATAAAACATGAATGCAGCGGGGAGATGGGGACCCTTTAGGGTGCTGGGTCTTGAAGAGACTCTGCATAGCGTCATAGGCCACCAGTAACTGAAGTGTAAAAAATGTTTGTTTCTTTTTAAAATGCCAGGAAGCATTAAAGCGTGTCAGCACATCCTCCTCTGATAACCTGCCCACAAAGATAAACGTTAAGTGTTTATATTTCGTGTGTCCTCTCCTCGCTGTGCAGAGAACCTGAAATTAGCAGGTGAATTTTAAGAAGACGGACGTGACAGGTGGATAACCTGTGGACTTTCTGTACCACTGCCGTCCTTTCAGTAAATATCAGGCTAAAGGCAGGAGCCACACTCATTAGTGTTGGTTAACACACCGTTAGTTTAGTCAGTTAACAAACAATAAGTCCAGGAATATAAAGGGATTAGTTGTGGTCCTTCTACAGCAGCAAACCTCTGATTGTGCTGGGAAGGTTTTGCAGCCGAGCGAGAAGTGCCGCTGAAGAAAATAAGCCAAATGAAAGTCTGAAGCCACGATGCTCAGGTGGAAAATGAGTCGGCGCCTGTGGAAGAGTTCAAGCATCTCTGAGTCTGTTCACGAGTGAGGGGAGAGCGTAGCAGGTGATGCAGACACCTCGCTGCTGTAGCTGAGAGAGCTGAGCATGAAAACAAAGCTGTCAGTTTACCAGCTGATCTACGTTCCTACCCCCCTTTTGATGTGGAAAAGTAAAGAGCTTTTCCACATCAAAAGAAGGGAGGCGAGGTGTTTCTGGCAGCTGACTGGGACGCCTCCTGGAAGCCTATTAGAGGAGATGTTTTCGACAGGTCCAGCTGGAGGAGATCCCGGGTCAGACCCAGGGCAGGCTGGGTATCTTGGCTTGGGAACGCCTCAGTGTCGCTGGGGAGGAGCTGGAGGAGGTGTGAAGTTTGTACCTTTGTTTCCAGTCAGACACGTTTGTGCTGTTTATCCGCTTTAGAAATCGGAGCCTTTTCTGAAACACCAGTGTTATAAGACCTCGCCATCAGAATCGCAGTTTAATGTTTCCAGCATTTCTCTCGTTATTTATTTTCTTGTTTATTATTTAAATTGCATTTGCACCTAAATATCATTTTTTTTTCAATTTTCAGAGTAATTTTCAGTTTACAGAATTTTAAAAAACGTTTTCAAACATGCACAAGAAGCTGCCGCTGATCGCAAAAAGAATTGAGTAATAATTCTAAATGAGCTTTTATTACTCAGCTGAATAAACAGTAAAGGGCGCAATACTGATGTTTTTACTACAAGAACACAGTTAAAGGAAATGTACTCAGTGTTTTATCCAAATGATGTTCTAAACGTCGAATACTCTGTAGAATGCTCGACATGTTACATTGTAACATTTTAACACCTTTTCCCCTGTTTTTCAAAGTCTTGTGTTTTCAGGAGGAGTAAACGGCAAACAAAAACTAAGGTACCTTATTATTTCTATATCATAAGCCCAGAAACATCCACTCATGTTTTCCATCATCATTCGCCTCATTAGTGTATATTTCACTCCTGGATCTAAGGCTACGTCCACACGTACCCGCGTATTTCTATGCGTTTGCACCTTTCGTCCACATGTAAACGGCGTTTTTGGTCACTGAAAACGGAGATTTTTAAAAACTCCAGCCAGGGTGGATATTTTTGAAAACTCAGTTTTTGCTTTTACGTGTGGACGAGAAAAACGGAGAAAACGCAGCGTCAAAGATGTGCGCATTTTTTGACGTCACACTGTGCGCCACGTTATTGCTTCGGTGAAATGAATTTCTACAATACTGTTACTGTTAATTGTCTCTGCAGTGTTTAAATGCTTACATATACACACACAGTTACTGTCCCTCCACACATACGACTCTGTTCTGCTTCTATGCCCCAGCATTGTTTACTTTTTCCCACCGAGGCTTCTAGACTTCTGATTGGCCAACATTTCTGCACGGTTAGGAATATAGCGCCACCTGTTGCTTTGGCATGTTCCTAGCAGCGTTTTCCTTCATTTCTGCCTTTACGTGTGGACGGGATTATTTTTTAAAACGAAAACGGAAAATCTCTGTTTTCAAAAATACCCGTGTACGTGTGGACGTAGCCTAATACAGTTCTAACTCCCCATTTTCCCATTATGAACACGTTACATCATTTAGTAAATCCACTTTGCAGAATCACATTTAAGCATTAAGTGTGTCGAGTGACCTGAAGGCTGCATAAATGCGAGGTGTGATCAGAAACGTCTGCCACACGGCCGTCTCTGCAAAGACCGTCTTTGATTTCATTAACAAGGTCGTGCAGCTCAGGAATGTTCCAGCGCTGCCCGAGTTTGTGTTCAGGCCACAGCTGTGTGCGCA
Organism: Neolamprologus multifasciatus; assembly: GCF_963576455.1. NCBI lineage: Eukaryota > Metazoa > Chordata > Actinopteri > Cichliformes > Cichlidae > Neolamprologus > Neolamprologus multifasciatus. The sequence continues at coordinate 32,181,831 of NC_140451.1, forward strand.
CATCTGCTCTTTCACTATGGAGCCCGGGCAGAGAGCAAACATCAGCATCTGTGAAATGAACCCAAACGTCACGTCGTGTTGGTTTGTTGATGATTTCTGAGCTATGGCGTCTTTAGAGGAGTTTCGCTGCCATATCGAAGCCCACAGAGGGGCACATGTTTGTGACCCTCACAGGGTCTGAGTGGCTCTCCCACTCAAGATGATGATGATTCCACCAGATTCAAATCCTGCTTGGTGTATTTATTTGTTTGTGTGAGGCTGAATACGTGACAGAATATAGAACCTGATCAGCTTAAAGGCTTCACTCCAGATGTGATCTGAAAGTGCAAAACTGTGAAGCATGGGTGATGGATGAGCACTCCACATGTTTCTGGGTCGCTCAGCAGATCTGGATCACCTTGTCTTCTCTGCTAATTTAGGATTGAAAATGAAGGATTGCTGTTTTGACTGTAACAGGTCCAATCACGACCCAGACACACAAGCCGGGACTTCAGGGCAGCCGTCTGGAAGTAGCAGCTTTGCTGAAGGTGGTGTAGTACTTTCCAAGGATATGTTGAAGGGGAGACTGGGGCATGTTTAAACTGTGCGTGTTTTTTGGTGACACAGAAGCTGATAAACCAGGCCGACAGATGTTGGACTGAGAACCGTTAAAATGCAGTGCAGGAAACCACACTTTCATCCAACATGCCGTGCATCAGTAAGATGGTTTAACCCACCGAGGCTGTATCTGCATGCTCATAATGTGATCGTTCCCAATAAGCGGAGTAAAGCATCACACCAGTCGAGGTGTTTACACGGGCTGCCCGTTGAAGTGTTTCATTGATGTACTGGTTTCCATCCTACAGAGTAAAGTGTGACTGATGATCGGAGACGCCACCTTCAGCATGATGCTGTAGTGTCACAGAGTCCCTCGTCTATTTGACCTCTGAAACACATTTGTTCCATGATACAAACGGGCACACAGCTGCTCGGCTCTGATGAGGTTTTGCTCATACTTGATGTGATTTGTGCGGTCGGGAGAAAAGCAGATGAAGTTTTTATGTTTCATATGTAAAAATGTGGCTCGTTAGGCACCGCTGGTGTACATGTTTCTGAACTCACAAAGGTGGGGCCTGTTCACTGCTCTGTTAGAGTTACAATAATGTTCAGTTACTGACGCAACTTCATGGCTGCAGGATGTGCTGTTGAACTGTGTTGCATCATATCCAGGAAGTTGTCTCTGTTACCTACCTACCCTCATTGAAACAGTAGACAGTAGCACACCTGCTCATTAATAATTTACTGCAGCAGAGTTCATCTGTCTGCTTAAAGGATTTCTTCTTTTTTTCTTTGTAATCTGAATATGTGTCCGATTATTGTCTCCCCGTGTTTTCTGCTACATAAAGATGTGCTGCGATTAAATTCTAATAAATGTTTACGACATTAAGACATTAGCAGGAACTACTTATCATAAAAATGCTTTGTAATTGTCTTTATTGAGGGCATATGGGGGCGTTTAGATGAAACACATGACAGGAAATGGAAACCGGTCAGTAAACCAACAATAAGTGATAAGCAAAGAAAAATATAACACTGGAAACCAGAGCAAAACAAGTCTATTGGTTATAAATATGTAATTAGAGTTGTATTAAGCAGAGGTCACACTCCTCCTGAAGACTTCACCCTCATATCAGGACGTATTAAATCTGCCTCTCTTTGGTCTTAACTGCCAAAAAATGGTTAATTTACACTGTTGGTAGATTGTGTTGATCATTATTTAAACAGGTGGGTTTTTAAACGTGATTTTAAGGATTGAATGGATTCCGACGCACGGACATCAATCGGCGAGCTGTTCCAAAGTTTTGGTGTGGCAAAAGAACGATCCCCGCTAGTCTAAGAGCCCCCTGTTTAGAGGATCTAAATGCTCTCTTGGGGGTGTCAGGGTCAAGGAGGTTGATTAAGTTGCTGGGTGCCAAGTTATTTAAAATTTTAAAAGTGTATAAAAGGTTTTTAAAAACGATACGGTATTTGACGGGGAGCCAGTGAAGGTTAGCGAGGACGGCTGTATTATGCTCGTGTCTTCTGGTGCCGCTTAAAAGACACGCTGCGGCATTCTGGAAATGCCGCAGCAGAGGGAAAGTTGGAGGCCTAGATTAAGATATTTGCATTAGTCAGGAATGTAGTTACTCACAGCTCCTAGTCAGCCTGTACTTAATAAACTCGATGCATCAGCCACTGGTTTGAGTTACGGATCTGATTAAGTGAACCGGAGGTCTCTGTGTTTATAAATGAGCACTCTTCTACATTATGATACTTTCACCCCCTTCGGCAACTTTTGCAACTCCAGCTTTAAGCTCGTTTGGCCTAACTAGTAGCTGGAGCTGGAGCCAGAGTCGTGACAGGTCTTTCCACAGCTTGCTGATTCTCATTTTAGCTGCAGGATAGATGGAGTTCAAATAAAATCATTCATTTTTTTCTCTGGGTGTTAAAAAAGTAAAGTTTGTTTTTCAACATAAATTTTCTCTGTGAATGTTTTTAGTGTTTCAGTGCAAGAACATCGCAGTAAGTACAGCGTTGCTCTGCGTTTGGTTTCCACAAACGCTGCACGTGTATTTGTGGAGCTGTGCTGTTGTCCTCCGTCCTGCAGGGAGGTCGGCGTCGATGCGGAGCTACAGCTGCTCCTGGAACCTGCCGGGGCTCGGTTCAGTTCAAGGACACTTGAGCAAATAACTCAGGGTCAAAGTGTGAAATTATTATCACCGGGTCGCATGTACGACCACAGGCTTAAACTGACCCCTGACTTCTTCTAATTTATTATTAAACTAGTAGAATTTCCAATTAGTTTTACACGCTGCCATGTTGGGCTGTTCGATATAACGATATAAATTAGATGATGATGTGAAAACGTTTTGTCGTTTCATTTTACGCTGTCGTTTGTTTCGTGGTGTCGCAAAATAAACTGTTTACGGCAATATTTGTTTTCATCGTTTTGATGTAGAAGTTCTTAAAGTTCTCTTTCTCTTATATTTAATATAACCACACTACGGACGGATAAACCTTAGAGCACGCCGTGTAATAAATACGAAGGAAATTGCGGCCGTTTCTACTCATGTAACACTCGACTCCAGGTACACGACGCCCGGCTGAAGACGCTTCACGCAAGTCGAGTTGCCTGAGATTCACAGAATTTACAGAAAATGTAAAATTTTTGTGATGCATGTCGTTGTCGGGACGATAAACGTCTTATATCGGGATATGAGATTTTGGTGGTATCGCACAGCCCTGCTGCCGCGGACCTCGTCTCTCTGGCTCAGAGACAAAAGACACTAAACGCTTTGATTGCACGTCACAGAAAAGTAATATTGACGCGATTGAAACAGTTTAGCGCGGCCTCGGGTCTCATCTCGGGGCGTCTCTTATTTGGAGACGACCCTTTTGCAGGCAAAACTCCCGTTACCATGACAACCACCTCTTGCGCACCGGTCAGGCCTGTAGATTTAAAGATGGAGGAAGAGTGCGTTCCATAGGAGACAAAACACCACTACTGTGAGAAGAATGAGATGTTAGCCTGAGATTAGGTTTATGGTTAATTTCAGAAGCATCTGTTCTTGTTTTTCCATTGAACATCCCAGACCTCGTTGAAGCAGTGACACTAATATTAATATCTTTGTTTGAAAGGGGAAAAGTCGGCTCTCGTGACGTGGTGACAGCCATGAATCGATTTTCCAAGAAAGCCGTTATGTTTGAAATGCTCAGTGATTAGTTATAGGTGGAATCCTTCATCACCACATTCTGGTATTTTCTTTTATCTATTCTAATTGAGGTGAGACTCTCATAAAGTTTGCTTACATTTTCTAAAGTTGAGGTTTTATCAAAACTTTTTCTTCCTGATGCACTGTGACAGCTTCGATGATTTCTTGGGCGAAACACGGGCTGCATTTATATCTGCATCCTGTATTTCATGGCTAAGTGTTGTTTTTATTATAAAAACATTAAATTATCATTATGGTGATAATTGCGCTCTTGTCTTGTTTTAGAATCAGATCTCAGCGTTAACGGCAAAGTGAAACCCTATTTCCAGAAAAGTTTCCATGCTGTGTAAGATGTTGGGATATATTCATCTGGAAACAGTAAAGAAACAAATTGTTTTAATATGTTTGCATTTTGATTTCACATTTTTCGTGTTTCATCAGTAATCTACTCGAGGAAACAAACGTTTCTTTATAGTTTTCCTCCTGGGAGATGAACTGAGCATGCATTTAAAGTCAGATGTATTCCATTCTTTGCGTGGTATAAAAGCTAAATTGCAATCACTCCGTTTTTGGAAACGGGGTTGTTGTGTTCCTGCCATTCATCTTGTTCTTCAGAGCAATTATGCTGCAGAACTTGATGGAATCATTTACATTAAATTGCTACTTCTTACACGGAGTGCTCATATTTCATCGCTGACACCAGGCAGGCAGTTGCATGGTGAAGTGGCTTCTCTGACGGGTTTGACGTCTGCAGGCAGTGACCCAGCAGAGATTCGGCTCCCGATTTCATCAGCCTTCCAGACTTCTGCACCGATTCAAATTTTCTCTGAGATAATGGAGCATTGGCAGCTGATGCATGTTTGCTGGCACGCCAGGATCACGCACGAGCAAATCAACCGCTTCTCCTTTTACTCTTAGCACGCAACCCTCTTTCCTTCTGCCTGATTTTTCTCCTTTCAGTTTTTTTCTTTTTGTTCTGTTAACCTCTGACCCCTTTCTCCACATACCCATCCCCCCCCCTCTCCATCTCATCTCTCCCAGCCAGCCATGTCTCTGTTCAGCAATGATTTATTGATGATGGTGCTTTCTGTAGTGGAAACATCAAACTTTACCGGAGTTTTTTGGTTGTATAACGTTGGCGTTGGTGAGGAGTCACTCTGATCCACGCACTGATGCACTGTCCTATTTTAACTACGGCTCAAAAGTTACAGAAACCTTCATCTGACTCCATGAAAACACATAATTGGAATATTAATGTCTTTATCACTTCAAATATTATCAAACCGATCGACAGGCTTGAGAGAACCACCTAACGGCTTCCTCTCTGTGCGGCGCTCGGAGCTCTGATTTGGCTCGCTGCTCTGTGGTAGGAGTAAACTGGCACCGGTGGAGCAGCGTCTACTGGATATGGCACGGTGCTAATCTAAATCTCTCTTGTCCTGCACAAACCTCCCACTTTGATACCAAAGCTCCCAAAACATCTCATTTCCTCCACCGCGTGTGACGGTCGTCATTAAGCGCTCCCACAGCTTTTATTCCACGTCTCACAAAGATTTCTCATCCTGTTCATGACATTTAGCTTTTTCGCTCTTACGCTTTCTGACGTCTGCAGATTTGTCTTTTCCTGTTTATAACGTGGTTGGAGATATTGGTGTTTCTCTGCACTTCTGGCTAGAGGCCAGCTTCCTGTAAATATTCCCTGGGTTTCGTGGGTCCCATTTATCGAAGCTGCCAGTTGAAGGCCTGTTTATCAAACAAGAGTCTGATGTACTGTCCTCTTTCAGCTCTCCACCCGGGCCTCCCACTTCTTCTTCTTCTGCTTCAGGAAAGTTTGTAATTATCCAACAAAATGTGAGCAAAGTGTCTCGTTTCGTTGGCAGTTTCCCACTTCATCACTCAGAACACAAACACTGACAGACTTCAGAAGAGAGACATTATTTTTTTCTGGCCGTCACATGTTGATGCTCCAAAACCACAACTAGCCAAATGTATTGATTTTTTCCCCTTTTTTGTAATTTAACAAACAGTTTTACTTTAAAACGAGACGTCCATTAAGTGTTAAGCCTCTCAACAAGATCAACTTGCATTGTGTAAAATGACTGAGCTACAGTTTCTCTTCAATTAATTCTTCGGGTAAAAGAAGCAAACTTTGACGTTTGAGTAGGGATGGGTATCGTTTAGGGATGGGTATACCGGTGCCAAACCGGTACTTTTGAAACGGTGCCGGTGCTTAAAGAATGGAGAACACAAAATTGGTCCAAAAACCTCTCATGTTCAGCTGTTTTTTGTAAAAAGATAACAATGTTAGCCTTTTCTGCAGCTATGGGGCATATATGGTATCACTCTTGGCTGGAAGCAGCTTAATCAATGGAAAAAACACAAACTTTGTCCAAAAACCTCTCATGTTTAGCTGTTTTCCACTTTTTCTTTGGTCATTTTAGCCTTTTTGTCCAGGGTGAAGGGAGTATCTGCCATCAAACAAGAAGACAGCTGCATGTAGCTATGATGATGTTTGCTAGTTCACCTTACATGCATTAATGTAATAACGTGGTTAGCCTACTCAACGTAAATTACACACGAACAACATGAAGCTACTCACGCAGAGAAGAACGGCTGCTGCTGCATCATCATCCTAATCATTTCTGCTACACTGGCAGGGCTAGGGGCCAGGACTCTCCTCTTCGGGTTTTTGGGGGATGTTGCTAACTCCGGGTCGATAACAGGCACCACACCCGCAGTAGATGTGCTCGGTGTGAGGTCTCGCAGCAAGCTATCAAATACGGCGCATTTCTCGGCTTTTAAAAAAACGCTATGCGTCGCCAGGTGTTTCATCAGATTTGAGGTGTTACCTCCTTTGACAGTATCACAGTATCAGCTTAAAGCACTTGTTGCAGCTGCTGAGTTTGCATCTTTTGCTGTGAAGTACAGCCAGACTTTGACCGCTTCGCCTTGGGCATTTTTAATCTGTAGCTCTGCTCTAAAAGAACGTACGTACCTGGACCCGCCTACTATCCTCGGAAACGTAAAATGATTGGCTAGAATCTAAAGTGCATCCCAGCTCAGGGAAAAAAAGCACCGAAATGTGCGCTGCTTTTCGGTCTGGTTACTACCGTTTATGACAGAACCGGTGCCATCATGGCACCGGATACCAGTACCCATCCCTACGTTTGAGCGTCTCCTGCTCAGACCAGGCTGTGTCTGACGCCTGTGCTGTGCTGCTCCATAAAGAAGCAGCTGTAGTAATAAAGCATGTTTGAGTCCAGAAATGGAAATAAACTGGACATTTCAGCTTAATTTGTTGTGTAGGTTGCCTGTGAAATTTCCCAGCTGCTAATATACGTTTAGAATGAATCATGTTAATTCACAGTGAATCTATGGAAGATTAATGCTCCTGTTTCTGTTGTGTAGGTGGATACAGTCCAGCACAAGTACATTTTAAGATTAATTAAAGGCTCCGGTTTCCTGTGTGTCACATGCAGAGCAGACGTGCTGTTGAGATAAATGTTGTAACAGTTATGACATCAAAGAGGTTTCTGAGGTGTATTAACCGCTGTTTTTATAGTGAGTACACGGTCTGAACGTGGCGCTCTGGTGTACGACATGTAGAAATGACCACATCTCTGCGTCTCGCCATCTGATCTGCTTCTCTTGGCGCTTGATTCATTGTCTCTGGTACATTTTTGTTCTCCACACGTTCCCTCTATCGTCTCATTTCATCTCGCTGATTTTCTCCACACGGTCCAATCACACATTCGTTCTGTCGCTTATCGCGGCTCCTCTGCTCGTCTCCTCTTCCTTCTCGCTCTCTCTTACACTCTCGCTCCAGCTTCATCGTCTGCTTTCTTCACATATTTTATCTCTGCTTTCGTACTTGGCGGCCTGCGTTCCCTTCCTCCTTCCTTCAGTTTATTTTTTTAAAAAAAGGTCCAGTGAGTCACTGGTGACTCCACATGTTGTGACCTTCTTTCTGCTTTCAAAACGGAGCATTTTCATCTCATCCGCCACGCCCACTCCTCCTCTCAGGTCAGCCTCATCCCAAACGACAGTGAGTCAGAATTGATTCGCTAAAAAAAGTATATGTTCAGGGATTTGTTGTGCTGAGGCTAATGCAGGCGCATCATATCTGAGAACGCTGGATTTAGAAACACACAGCACACATTCGTCTGTTTTCTGTTCCTTTGTGGGCTCCAATGAAGCACAGCGTGGAAGCCGTTATAGCCACCCCGACCATGAATACTACACGGACATGATCCCTCATTGACTTCCCAGCCTCGTAATGGGTGTAGTTGGTTTTGCTTGTAGCCACAAAGGCCCTTTGAAATAAAGCAGCCAGTACAGATGTTCCTTCCTTCACTCTGCAGGAACTGAGGTTTGTGCTGCAGTACTCATCAGGCAGTTGGTCTCATTCGGTAAGGCTGGAGTTGTTTGTGATGAGATACAAAATATGCTGATTATTAAGTTAAGGCCACCTGGGTTGGCTGGAAGACTGTTTACTTAGCCTAGCAGGGCGAAGGACACTGCCTCAGCTGAACTCTGGACACGCACATAAATAATGTTGTGCTGTGGACATTTATGTGCTTTTTTTGTGCTCATGCTGTCCTCCCAGGAGCCCAGCATGAGTAGAGGTCTCTTTTTTCCTCTTGTACTTTCCCATTGTAGTGTATATTTCAGTGTTTTTTCTGTAACGCTACTGATCTCCGACCTGTATCCCCATGTGATGTCTGTGTTGTGTGTGTAAGGTTGGGGGAGTCCTATTTCACTGCAGGACAACCTGCACGTGGCGAATAAAGCCTTGATTGATTGATTATTAATTGTAAAATATGACCAAGTATTTGCAATTTATAAAGATGACAATTAGTATAACGCCGGTTTAAGGTTGGCGCATAAAGTTTGTTACATAAACGTCTAACTGTCTGCATTTTGGTCTGTGAAGAGAATCAAATGGACATTTTTCATTAAACTCTACAACATTCATTTTGTACGGCTTGTGTTGACATGGAGACAAAATGAATTTCAGGTTGAGTCGAGGCTGCCTCACAAAAATGCCCTGAAAAAACAGGAAATTTCAGTTGTGAGTCGATGGACACAGCTCGTGTAAACTCACACTTTGGTTTGTGAAGTTTGATTAGAAAACCTGAGATGACTCGTTCGCTAACAACTTGACAATCACCAATCATTCGCTAATGAGTATGACCTACGTGGGGTGATGTAGCTCAGAGGTGGAGCAGGTCATCTGCTAACTGGAAGGTTGGTGGTTTGATCCCTGGCTGCTCCAGTCTGCATGCCAAATATCCTCGGGGAACATACTAACCCCAACTTAAACGTCTGTTAGATCAAAAGCACTTACATAAAAAAAGCACTGGTGTGCTGGTGTGACTCGTTGAATGAGGGAAGTTTTGTAAAGAACTACACGAGAACCAAAGTTTACGAACCCGCAAGATTCTAAAGCCACGGAAATGAGAAATTCTTCAATGGCCAAGTCAGTCACCTGCTGTCAGCTTTTATAGCACGCTTTTCATTTACTGAATACAAAACTGAAGGCACAAAGAGCCACAAACACAGGTGCAGTAAAGGTCTGGCCGAAGAAAACGGTGTTTGGCGATGTCCTTGGATTCTAAAGATTTATCCGGTTCGTCCAAGTTCAGCTTAAAGTTTAAAGTTCGCTCACATTTTGTTTGTGGCGTCTGTTTCCAAAAGCCTTTGGAGCCACGGACATTTGGCTGATCTCACCTTCGTGTTCTTGTGCACCCGTGGACGTTTGCAGCTGTTCTGCTAGCTTAAGTCAGAGGCCGATGGCGTCCGCTCGTTGGGTCTCCTTCAGCATCGAAACGATCGTCACTTAGTTTGATTTTTGTTTCAGAGAAGTGGGCAGAGTGCAGATTGGGCCATTAGTCGAATCACTTGGACGTGCCTGAAAGGATAAAAGTAATCACTTGATTTGAAGTCAGGAAAGTTTTTATCTTTACTCATTTTTAATGAACGTATTCAAGACTTTGTCATTGTTGTTTTTTCTTCTTGCCTCTAATTGGTGGCTGTATCAATGAAACACAGACTGTTCTCACCTTTATTTGATTGACCCAGTGGGAATTTGCATCAGTTTATATTCTGTATGTTACTTGTGTGCACTTTGCACAGGCTGTAACCTGATATTACGGCTATTTGGACCTGACAGCGTCTCCAGCTTTTCAAAAGGTACAAAGTTTCTTTTACAGGAGGAAAGAAACAAAAGTGGTTCAGACGAAACATTTGTGCATTTTGAATTTCAAACTGCAACTTACCAGATTTAGAAGTTGCAAGTTGAATACATCCATTCACCATTTACTCACAGCTCCATGCAATCATGTCATTCCACTCATCGTCCATCTGAGATGCTTCCTTTAATGAAACATTCTTGCAGGATAGTTGATTCATAGACTGATCCCTGGTAAAGTTGGGAACGACGGAGGAAAACAAACCCAGCTGTTATTCACACATTAGCCGAGGCGTCCCTCAAAAAGCGTATCGATCCAGAACTGAAGCGAACGTCCAGGTGCTCATTTTTCTTTGTTTGCCGTAATGAAAGCTTTTCCACACACTGTTGACAGAAACTCTTTGCTGACATCAGAATCTCGTTTGAAAGCGAACATTGAAGCTTAATTGGGTGTTTGGGAGACACCCAGACATTATATTTTGACTGGTCGTAGTTGAGCTTGTCAGCTCTTTGAGTCCCTCTGCAAAGTAAATACGGCTAAATTGGAGCGTGTTTTCGCTTCTCGAGAAATATTCAGGCCGGTAAAAGTGTCATTTACCTCCTACGAGGCCACCGGACAAAGCGCCTGAACATCTCGCTCTCGTCTGCATCGTATTAATGACCGAACCCATCTCGTCCTTAGCGTCCTGTCATTATGAAACATTTGGTGGTTATTTTTAGCGCCTTTTCTCCTCTGGCACAGATGACTCAGTGCACACTCAGTATTTTAACACTTTGTACGTGCCTTCATGTGTTTAGGAAGAAGTGGAGGCGGAGAACAGGCAGAACACGAGAACCAAACTGACGCCAAAGCTGACCCCACACCGGGAAGAGGTGAGAACCACAGAGAGACACACACACTGAACATCACTAATTCATCATTTCACTTGAACAAAGCCTTGAACAGTGCAGCGTTTCTGCTGCTCGCCGAAGTTCACGTGATGATATTTCATGTAGTAAATGTAGGGGATTGAATTGACCTGTTTATCGTCTGATCCACCTCATGTTTAGTTTTAATGGAGACTCTCAGAGATGCTGACAAAAAGAAGCTTTTGAGTTTTGATTACGTGTTTAAATTCACTATGGTGAATTTAAACATGTCCATCCACATGACAGGACGCAGCTCAGCTCCACATGCAAACAGCTCGTCATCGCTGTGCTTCATCGTTAATGTGATTCTCTTACATGAGACAATATTTCCATCCAGGGCTGCTCGATTATGGCAAAAATGATAATCACGATTATTTTCACTGAGATCTCGATTATTTGACGATATTTATTTAACAATAACAATGTGTTGAATAATGACTTTAAAAAATAATATAAAATAGTGCAAATACTGATAACAGTGCAAATGTTTGCAATATAAAAATAAATGAAAAATGTTTATCTAAATCTATGTTTAGTGAAGTTTGCAGTGTTGCTCTGTGGTGCAGCTACGACACTGTAGCAAAGTTTACACACTGTGTCTACTTGATCCACGTCTGACTCATGAACCCATAATGTTTCCACACCACTCAAGTTTTTTTACCTCTTTTCAACCAACAGCAGTCACTCTCCTCTCCAAATAACTTCTGCTTAGCTTTCCGAGCTTCCCTCGGGTCCTCTTAATCAGCGGTCCCCAACCCCCGGGCCTCGGACCGGTACCGGTCTGTGACTCGTTTGGTACCGGGCCGCGAGAGTTGAGGCTCAGGTGTGAAATGTATAGTTTTCAGGGTTTTTATCAGTTTTCAGCGTTATTTTGTTATCGTTTTTATCGTTTACTCGGTTTTCCTGGGTCTTTTCACGTGTGTTATGAATAAATCTTCTTTTTTTCGGTACCGGTACTAGTTTTATTTTGTTGTATTTATCCACGACACCTTAAAGGCCGGTCCGTGAAAATATTGTCGGGCATAAACCGGTCCGTGGCGCAAAATAGGTTGGAGACCGCTGCTCTTAATTGTTGTGACGTGTGTTTGAAATGCAGAGAGGTGCGCTCGATTTGCCGCACGGAGCAGCGCGAAAGCAAAGCACGAGGGAGGGGCTAATAATCGGCTCAGTCGTTTTTAATGATCGTCGAAAGCCCAGATCGTAATCGAGATTAAAATTCGATTAATTGAGCAGCCCTACCTCCATCCAGGATCAATTTACTAATGGTCTCTGACTGACGGCCAGTTAGCGGCGCCCCTTCCCTCCCCACCTGTAGAGCCTGTAACACGTGAAGAGCTGCTCCATGTGCTGCTGCAGTCCTAGACGGTGGAGTTAGTCAGACAGCTGATTGTGCTGCTCAGTTGTTTTTCTGAGTACATGACGGTATTTGAAGAGGAGCGACTGTTAAACAGGATTGTTAAATAATGAAATTAAAAAGCAGATCCACATGTACCCACACACCGTGACATCAGTCGTACTCTGTGGAAAACACCTCAACTGTCAGACAGTTTTCCAGTTTAAGCGTCATTATCTGCGCTCACCCAGAGCTCCGACGCGGCCCTAACGAGAAGCTGTTTCGTACGTGCTAACTGTGCTTCGCTGTTCTTTGATCAGAGCTCTTCCCCAGCGGGTCGTCACGACTCCCAGATCAGCGTCCGCAGCAGAAAGGAAGGAACGCTGCAGAAGATCGGAGACTTCCTGCAGAGCTCCCCCACGCTGCTCGGCACCAAAGGTCAGCACGCGACTCGTTATTGCCGGTGACGTTAAACTCGAACTATCTTTGTTGAAGACGATCGCGGGACTGAAAAATGTTCTTTATTTCGAGCGGCAGAAAGCGATGCTGCGATTGACGAAAAGTGGGTTTAATGAGTTTTCTGTGCTGCACAAAAGTCACATTTACAGTAAATGCAGAAATCTGAAATGTTCAGGGTGTTTTTGCAAAGAGGAAAGTTAAGATCACAGCAAAGTGAGTAAGAGGGCTGGTATTCACACGATCCCACTTCCTCCCTTTACAGTCTCAGACAGATTTTGCTGGTTTGTCTCCTTCTCTGTGCTCTGTGGTGCACTGCAGTCACTCCAGCAGTCAGACAGGCCCCAGGCACGCCGACTCACTCCCGACGCAGCCTCCCGGCTGTTTTTAATTGCCTGCGTGTAAGAACCCAGATGTGGCGGCTCTTGTCTGTGGAACAACTGAAAAGGTCAGAGTGTGGAATCGAGGAGGCATTTTTTTTTTTTTTTTTTTTTTTTTTTTCATTTAGAATAAACTTTATTGGCAAAACATGCGAACATAATAACAGAATCATAATCATAGTTGTATATTCTCTATATTATCACACACTATATGTCAGCCATGCAACATAAGAACAAAGTTTAACAGAATCAAATATATTATATCAACATCTTCATTTCCCAAACCAATAATTAACCTCACAGAGCTTCAGAATCTTTACAGCAAACAACATCCTCTGTTATCAGATCCTTAAAATTAATCAATCAAAATGCAAACATTATACAATAACATCTCTATAAATCATCTGTAGATTATTTTTGTTATAATTATTTTTTAAATAAAGTCTTATTACAGATTCAATTTAAGGAGGAGGCATTTTTAAAGGAGCCCAGTTCACTTACAGAACAGCCCGACCCGAAGTTTCTGGCGGTCGCCAAATGTGCGATGCTGCATTTTAATTTGTAATTCATCAGGATGCAAAAACACGTGCAGTGGCCAAGCCTGCATCAGACATCAGGAGCTGTCCTTCACTGATGCAATGTTGCAGAAATATAAAAGTGATGGTCTGAATGTCAAATATGATGGAGGAAAAGGAACATTTTTAATTTCAGAGCTTGCTGGATCTCACCACACACACACACACACACACCAGAGCTTTCCCACAGATACAGTAGATCCCCTCTGCTGTATTTTATTCATTCATCTGCAGTTATTTTTACTGCGAGTCCAGGAGGCAATCTTATCGGTCCAGATGGGTTTTAGGAATCTTCAAATTTATCTGTGAGTGTTGGGGAGGGGAACGCAGGGCACACAAGGACAAACCTCAGAGCTCCTGCTGGAGTTATTTGGAAAAGCATTGTGCAGGTTTGACAGAGTAAAAGGGCAAGGGCAGTGAGTTTGGGACACTAACGATGGCTTAAAGGAGAGAGTTAAGACAGCCAACATACTGGAATCAACCAGAGTCGTCTCTGTTTTGTCCTCAGGGACCCACCGTTTCACTCGGTCAATTAATTGTGGCCTCAGGGCTCCAAGGCAAGGTTGCTGTCATCTGCAGCCGTCTGACCCACCCTTCATCTCTCTTCTCACCTTCACTCGTCTTTTATCTTCTTTATTTTGATTCCTCCACTACTTCGCTCTAGTTTTCAGTCTCCTGTTTCACCCCGCTCATCCTCGAATCGTGAATCCCTCTTCCTGCAGGAAGAGCTTCCTGTTTAACCTGGAGAGCAAACAAGTTTCCATAATGGACCTGACGGTATTTAGCTTGTTTGTTTCAGCTGGATAAACACGCCGTCAGCTTTGGATTAATTTGCCTCCCGAGTCGTCTTCACTGATAATTCCTGTTTAAAGTTTTTAGGCTTTAAATCTGCGATTAAAATGATTTCTACACGAAACATTGTGATTAACAGGATGTAGTTAAGGATGCTTCTGCTTTCCTCTAAAACTGTGTCTGCAGCCAAGAAGATGATGAGCCTGGTGAGCGGACGGGCCGGCGCAGATTCAGCAGCCTCCTCTTCCTCCCTCAGTCTGAGAGCAAAGAAGAACAAAAGGAAACTCTACAGGCCCGAAATCTCCTCCCCCATCGACATGCCCGCGCACCCGGTGAGTCTCACGGCGTTTAGTGCAAACATGTCCGTATCAGCACAGACTTCCTTTTTATTCACACAAAGCTCTGAGGAGCGTTTATTTTCCTTAACAAGCTGCTGATCCCGGCCTTTTTCCTGGCTCGGAATGAGCTTTATATTCGTTTGAATATTCCGAATACTTTTGGCTCCAAAAGTTATTTTGCACTCTTTGAAATACGATGGAAATGCAGACCCTCAGCTTTAATTCAGAGGGTGCTACGTTAACTGTTTAGTTATTGTTCATTTTTATACACAGCCCGTCATGTTCACAGGTCACAGGTAGAGCAGGGCGATATGACCAAAAATATTTATCATGATATAACTGACGATATAACTGACACTAGAGAAAATACTTTACAACTCCACAACTTTATTAGTGCAAAAAAAAAAACCCATTAATGTATTTTCACTTAAACAAGCAGCTGTTTATGTGCATTAAAGTTATATAAAAATGTAACAGTTTTTGACAGTTTAACCAAAAGGCATTTCCAGTGGAAATTGGCCGATATATCCTCAGCATAACCATGTTTAATATCCACAAAACTTAAAAAGAGGTTATACACACACAATACGGTAATATTATGTTGAAGCACAGTATGTATCACTCCGCGAGGCTCCGCCTACGATAGCCGTAATGCTCCCACAATCCATCAAGCGGTGCGGCTTCGTAGCTTAGCAAAGTCGTACTGAAACATCTGACAGATTTTCGAGCGCCGTGTACATAAAATCGTTTCGAGGTCAGTAAACACAACCAGAGTTCATACATAAGGCACACGGGATTATAAGGGGCTCTGTCGACTTTCAGAGAAATCAAAGGATTGATTTTAAGTGTCGTATTTTCCAAACAACACGGTAATAACGACGGCTCGCTAGCATGCGCTAAAATAGTGCTTTGTTGTGTATCTGACGGACGAAAGCTAAACCAGTTCCACACCACTGCAGCATTTTTACAAACCAGTTCTGGTTCATCCGTTTCATTCAACGATCCGCTTTCACCCTCCTCATTCTGCATCACCGTCATGTGCGTATGTAAACATAGGCACTGCGCATGCGCGTTTTACCCATATTCTATCGCCATATTTCATTTTCCTATCGTTGCCCAACATTACACCGGTATTACCGTGAACGGTATGGTATAGCCCAGCCCAAGTCACAGGTAACCAACTGGACAATGGAGTCCAGTCGGTTACGGTCATGTGACGCCTGTGTCATACTGGCATTTTCCAGCTGTTCACTGGAACTCTCAATACGAGGTCTATGAGACGGACGACATCATCCTGAAAAATTAAACCAGCTCAGCAACAACTAAATGCCTGAAAGACCACAGGAGACATTTATAGAGTGATCACAGAATTATGTCTTTAGTATAAAACCATTGGTTCCACTCAGGAGGGGGAGGGGCAGATTAGACTTCACCCTTTCATCTGAGGGCTCTAATGTTTGGTCTCGTTTCAGATCATCAGCAGAGAGCCGGAGGAGAAAGAGAGCGACCATCAGATCATCAAGAGGCGCCTTCGATCCAGGAAGGCCAAATAATTTAGTCCATTTGGAGACGCGGCCCGCACCCGTGACCATTTGCAGGCTAAGCTAACAGCCTGCTGCTACTTAACCCAGACATGGTGTTGATTTCAGTATTTCCCGACCGATTCAAGTATTTCAGCGTTTCCCACGTTTCGTTGTGGGTGAGGGGTACGCGCAGTGCTGGAGGAGCAGCACTTAAGTTTGAGTTTTTCTCAGTAAATACTTCACTTGTTAGATTTATTTTATTTTTAAGAATCAGAGATGGGGAGAAAAATACAGGCTAGCCAGTTAGCAGTTAGCAGGGAGGCTGAGCTGCAGGTGAGGGGGCAGCGTCTGAAAACAAACTCAAATAAAAGTCATCAAATGTAAATAAATCTGTGTGACGCACTCAACACTGACATTCCAGTTTATTCTCTCAGCTGTTGTCTAAATGTTGACATTTACTATCAAACGATTCTTTTCTAATGACTGTAAGCACTCTGACTTTTTTAAAAACCTTTACGTGCAATCTTTTGATACTGGTGTGCTGGAGGTCCATTGATTTTTACTTTCTTTTACTTCTTTTTGTAGCACAGTTAAAGTTGACATAGTTGAGACATATTTAAATGTTACAAGTGGTTTTGTATTGACTTCACGTGCACGTTTGAAAGCTTCTGCACTTTATCTGAGACGAGGAGCAAATTGTGTGAGAAAAAGTCCGTCCGGTGCTGCTGTGGTAGCCGAACACCTTCCTGCAGTAAAGTCACGACTGAGTGTTTTCCCCAGGATACGTTTACGGGACTTGTGCCTGCCTTTAGTTCTCTTTAGATCACTACACTGAACACTCGACTTTTCTTCTTTTCTACACTACATTAAAAGTTTGTTTCAATCATAATATTCTGAGTTTTCTTTTTTATAACATCTCCTGTTTTGATATTATGGTGGAAATATTGTTTAACTTGAAGTGTAAAGCATCTAAAATCTAAATAAACAGACGGAATAATGATACTGTTGGGGTTATGGGAAGACTGGTCAGTTAGTTTGTGATCTTTGCATGTTTGTGGTCGGATTAGGTTTAATGTTAAAATTTTCCAAGCAGCAGCTTCTCGATCATCCAGGTAAGCTTTCCTTACCTGGATGATCGAACATGCATCAAGAAGCCATTTTCAGTCCAACTGCCGGTGATCATAGAGGATAAAGTTTGAGCAGATGTGACGGAGGAACCAAAGCCTGAATCAAATGGATGGACAGTGAAGGTTTGACTATTAGAGCAGCGGTCCCCAACCCCCGGGCCTCGGACCGGTACTGGTCCGTGAGTCGTTTGGTACCGGGCCGCGAGAGTTGAGGCTCAGGTGTGAAATGTATAGTTTTCAGGGTTTTTATCGGTTTTCAGCGTTATTTTGTTATCGTTTTTATCGTTTACTCGGTTTTCCTGGGTCTTTTCACGTGTGTTATGAATAAATCATCTTTTTTCGGTACCTGTACTAGTTTTATTTTGTTGTATTTATCCGCGACACCTTAAAGGCCGGTCCGTGAAAATATTGTCGGGCATAAACCGGTCTGTGGCGCAAAAAAGGTTGGAGACCGCTGTATTAGAGGCATTCGTGTTTTTAAAATCGCACCACCTCTACACCAACAAGAAGCTCCTACAGTCCAAATACACTTTTTCTTTGCTTCTCTCTCTGTGGTTTCACGGTTGATGACTTCGTTTTGGTGTGCAGTGGTTTTTTCCTCTAAACAGCATTTTCTCTTCTAGACACTTCAGCTCAGAGACTGCTGTCCTGCCAAAATGCTTCAGCTCCGTTTTCAATGTCTTCATTAAAGACGTCTTTGTGAATTTATGGTCTTATTTGGTATTTTCATCTTTATTTTTTGGTACCGATTGGAGCCGGAAAAGGCGGCAGGCAGAGAATCCCAACTACATCTCGACAGCACCTCTCAGCCTGTAGGTTAACCCACATTTTTGGAGGAGAAAAAGCAAAGTCCGGGCGCACTTCTGGTCTCATCTCCTTAACTGAGACACCTGATTCAACAGCAGTCTGTTTTCAGTCCGTTCTACATTTATTAGATTTCATATGTTCCATTTTGTCTGTAATCTTTTGTAAACTTGTTCTAAGTGACCTTTTAAAGCGGCGCCGTAGTCCAAACCCCACAGTCGTGCCTCCACAGGACTCCATCACTCTGCAACATGTCGACAGTAATCACTCAGTGTACAAAAAGTGAAGCAATAGATCAATCACCTACATAATTACAGACATTACAGAACCGCACCGAGGCACTCGAGCATTAATGTCACTTGGGGTGTAGAGGTGGGAGAACGAGCTCCACAGTTGTTGGTGGGCGACTAAGCTAAGAAGAAAATACTGCAAATAATAATTTCTCTTCTGTTCACTTTGACGCTCATTTGAAGACTTGGGATCAAATATGAACGTCAGTTTCAGTGGCGATCGTCTCCACGTTTACAACTTACACTGAATATAACAAATACTGCTTCTTGTTTGCTGCTAGAAACATTTTTAAGTATTTAAAAATTGATTTTTATTTAGTTCAGCTTTTCCACACGATGCAATTTGTCACTCAGATTGTTTCAGCTGTAGAAATGTGAACCATCAGAATATATTCAGCACTGATGCAGCATGTTAGACTACAGAGACAAAAGAACATTACTTATTATTATTGTGCAATTTAAGTTTTGGGAAAATAAGTTTCTGAGATTTTTGTGACTTTTGAGAAATAAAGTCTTGGCAATCGGGAAAAATGAAGCGAGGATGAGTAAGTGTGGAGCGCTCTCTCTCTGAAGACTAAAGGAGAAATGTGGAGTAAACACAGCCTGACGCACTGAAAAGTAGCCAGAGGTTAAAATATCTTAATGCATGACAGGAGGGGAACTTTAGCACTTAAGCATCTGGGGTGAGGGAGAATAGATGGTGTTCACATGTTTTTGTTTTTTGTGCACCACCTGAAAACTGAAGGCTCTGCCTCCCATTCTACTTTTAAATACTCTAGGAACAACAAGTAGTTCTGCAGAGCGAGAGCGAAGTGCTCTAATAGGGTGATATGGTACTACAAGGTCATTAAGATAAGATGGGGCCTGATTATTTAAGACCTTGTATGTGAGGAGCAGGATTTTGAATTCTGGATTTAACAGGAAGCCAAAACAGGAGAAATATGCTCTCTCTTTCTAGTCCCTGTCAGGACTCTTGCTGCAGCATTTTGGATTAGCTGAAGGCTTTTCAGGGAGTTTTTAGGACTTCCTGATAATAATGAATTACAGTCGTCCAGCCTGGAAGTAATAAATGCATGAACTAGTTTTTCAGCGTCACTCTGAGACAGGATATTTCTAACTTTAGAGATGTTGAACAAATAGAAGAACGTAGTCTTACATATTTGTTTAATATGTGCGTTGAAGGACATATCCTGGTCAAAAATGACTCCATATTTCTAAGCTTTTCAGGGCCGAGTACAATAACCTCAGTTTGATCTGAATTAAGAAGCAGAAAGTTGGCGGCCATCCAAGTCTTTATGTCTTTAAGACATTCCTGCAGTTTAACTAATTGGTGTGTGTTGTCTGGCTCCATAGATAGATAGAGCTGGGTGTCATCTGCATAGCAGTGTAAATGTATGCTATGTCTTCTAATGATGCTGCCTAGGGGAAGCATGTATAATGTAAACAGAATTGGTCCTAGCACTGAACCCTGTGGAACTCCATAATTAACCTCAGTGTGTGAAGAGGACTCTCCATTTACATGCACAAATTGGAGTCTATTAGATAGATATGATATAAACCACTGCAGTGCAGTACCTGTAATACCTACAGCATGTTCTAATCGCTCTAATAGGATATTATGGTCGACAGTATCGAATGCTGCACTAAGGTCAAGAAGGACAAGCACAGAGATGAGTCCACTGTCAGAGGCCATAAGAAGATCATTTGCAACCTTCACTAAAGCTGTTTCTGTGCTGTGATGAACTCTGAAACCTGACTGAAACTCTTCAAATAAACCATTCCTCTGCAGATGATCTGTTAGCTGTTTGACAACTACTCTTTCAAGGATTTTTGATATAAAGGAAGGTTGGAGATTGGCCTATAATTAGCTAAGACTGCTGGGTCTAGAGATGCTTTTTGAGTAAAGGTTTAACTGCAGCCACCTTGAAGGCCTGTGGTACATAGCTGATTATTAGAGATAGGTTGATCATATTTGAGATCGAAGAATTAATTAATGGCAGGACTTCTTTGAGCAGTTTTGTAGGAATGAGGTCTAAAAGACACGTTGATGGTTTGGAGGAAGCACTTTTGATGTTTTTTGATTCCATAATTTTTTGTTAATACATAATTTGGTCAGACAAATGTCAGATTTTAAACTTAGATTCATTCATCGAGAACTGATGTGTGCTTTGAGTGCTTCTCTTGTGGGGTGAATTTGATGCATATTAAGTAACAGGTCATCTCTAAGAAAAGTTCTAATGTGTTACTTTTGGTCAGGCTCATCGCCACAGGAGGGAGAGGCTTTTAAACACACAGCTCTGACCACACGCCTTCATTACAGCATCAAACAAAACCTTTTTCTTTTGTGAAAGAACAGACTGCTTATCTTTGTGGGATAAGCAGTCTGTGATCTCTCTTTCAGAATACATTCACTCGATTTGGGATTTGATGCTCTCCACCAAACCGTGTTCACTCAAATCTGTGCTCGGCGCTCTCCGAACATGCCATGCTATAGTCAGATCAGGAGCTATTTGTCTCATGTCCAGTGTGCAACATTAACATTCTGACCCAGAGGTGTCTGTGAAAGTAAACAGGGCTTCAAATGGGGGGGGAAGTTGTCAGCCTGCGGGCAGACTACTGCAGAGCTTCCTACAGTACACTCACCCAGAATGTCACTTTAAGGTTCGGGTTCACTTTGAAATGTTTGCCTGGTGATTGAAGTGGAGAAAGCTTTGCAGGGTAACTCTCAGTAAGTGGACATCTTCAGGGGACGTGATGTTTTTCCAGAGGCTGGACAATCATCAGTGCCTCTCTGCTCAAGGACCTCCTCCAGGATACATACGGGGCAAAAACAAAAATAACTGTGATGTAAACAACAGACACACAAAAGGAAAGAGAGAGAAAGGAGTTTCAGAAGTGGCTTCTTTCCTCTCTCTTCCACACTGAGCCTGCCCGGAGAGAGAATAACCCAGGTTATTTTTGAGCAGCGACGGCGTATTGATTTCCCTTAAGCGCGTCGCGTGCAGGTAATCAAAAAGTGACTGTGGTGAAATGAGGACTGCCTCCCTGAAAGCTTTGATTGAGCTTTTTAAACGTGGCTGTGCAGAATGAGCAGAGGGCTTTTTGTTTGGATCTGCTCGTGATGAGTATCAGAGGCATTTTTAGGTAAAAAATTGACATCTTCACAATAATAAAGTCCTCTTATGTAGCCTCAAGCTGAGTGTTGCCATAGACACGGCCTTAGCTTTTTAACACCAGACATCACGAGTGGATCCGACTGTGAAACTGAGGGAGCCAGCGTCCACGTCACGCACAAGCATTGTTGGTCAAGTTACTTGAAAAAAGTAATCAGTTACTAATTACTGATTACTTCCCCCAAAAAGTAATCCCGTTACTTTACTGATTACTTATTTTCAAAAGTAATTAATTACTTAGTTACTTAGTTAGTTTTTAAAAACACGATTTACAGCCTGAATAGGTGATAAAGTGATAGATCTTTCAGCCCAATTCTACTTTTTCTGCATAATCCATCATACAAAATGTAATCAAATGGAAAAGTCTCTTTTTAAAACTTGTTTTATTAGTTTTAATCTTTTAACTTTATGCATCAAGCAAAAATTTAATTATATGCAACATTCTCTGACTGGAAGAAATTAGTTTAACATTTAAACCTATTTTCTGCACATTCTAGCACACAAAATAAATATTTTTTGTGTTTACACTCAGTCTTTCAAATAGATGCAAGTAAAACACAGCAGAAAATAAATAAAGTCAAAGACTAGCGGTCCTGTTGCTCTATTTTCACCTGTAAAGCAGGAGTGGGGTAGGCGGAGGTTTACCCTGGTGCAGGTGTGCAGCGGTCAGTGGAAGAATCCGCGAGTTTCTCTGTGAGTTTCCCATTACGTCGTAGCTACTCGGTGCTTGTTTGGAAGTTTAGGGGTTTTTTTCGCTGTAAAAAGAAGTTTTCTTCCCACGCACAACGGACACTAATGTTTTTGTCACTTTTTATGGAATCAAACTCAAAGTAAGGTCAGTACTTCCACGCTTTAAACGCTGCACGCTCATACTCTCTCTGCACTCGATATATGATCCATTGTTGATCTGCACACAGCTGTTGTCACGAACGTCGCACTCGCTTACGTCACTGTCCTCGCAAAAAAATCACGGTTTTAGTAACGCAGTAACGCAGCGTTCCTACGGGAAAGTAACGGTAATCTAATTACTGTTTTTGCAATAGTAATCCCTTACTTTACTTGTTACTTGAAAAAAGTAATCGGATTACAGTAACACATTACAAGTAACGCGTGTTACATCTCTGCGCACAAGTCTTTGACTATTTTACCTGAGCTCACTGTAAGTATTACAGCGTCACTGTAAAAGGTTCAAGTTCAAGCAGCTTCAAGCTGAAGCGTTGCACAAACACTCGTCACTGAGGTGATGATTTAAGATTTTATAGGTTTAGCTTTGGAGCTCCGACATGCTTATTTATACAGTGTTAAATATTGAGGGGGTGAGGGAGGGGGGGAGCTGTGAAATGAATTTGGAAGCAAAGAGAGGTGTTGCTCACACACAGTGTGTGTTTTCCAGATCTGCTCCTGCTGACGTCAGAGATGTTCGTGCCATTGGTCCAAACACTGACAGTGTTACTAGCTCACAGCGGTGAGGTGGTAGGGGGCAGATTATCTGTGGGTGTGTTATTGTGTGTTTGCACCCACAAGCTTTCACTCAGAGAGCTTTCCAACAACACGACAGGTTCAAGCAGCAGGCAGCGACGGACAAGTTAGACTCCAAAACTGAGCGCGATTCCGTCTTCTTTCTTCCTCGGTTGTGCGAGCTGCCGGGGACGGGAGTTTGGAGGAGCGTCAGCATCTTGAGCTTCGTTTCTGTCAAACCTGAGCGGCCTCCATCTTTGCCTCCAACATACAGAAGCTGGAGCACCTCCACCTCCAACACAGAAATCAATAAGAAAGAAAAGTTACTGTAAGAACCGATGGATTTGCAGCTGAATTTAAATGTGAGATTCACTCGATGCCATGTTGGATATTATCCAGTGACAGTCTGTGAACATGCACCAGAAACATGGATGTGAGGACGATTTGACCAACCTGTTTTTGGAGTTTGTGCTCTGACTACAGCTGAAAGGGAAAGAATTAAGGTTAAAATCTAAATCATGCACACATTTAATCAGAATTAAAAAATTTTTTAAATATCTGACTGAGAAAGTTTGGAAAAGAAGATCTCACTTAAGAAGGTAAGGGCATCATATCAGAGTTCATGTTTCTATAAAGTCAATGCAGGCATGACGTGAAAATCTCCCACAGGACCAGAAGTTTAGAGTGAATGAAGCTAAAGAAGAGTGATTCAGTGTTTGGCCGAAAGAATGAAACATTTTGTTAAAAGAAAAGATTTTCTCTCAAGTAGTTTTATTAGCCGGCTAATTGTTTCTACTTGGTTTGTATCCAGGGAGACAAATAATAAGAGCAAAAAGCATAAAAGCTTTCCAAAACAAACAGTTCCAGAATAAAAACTTCAAATTTAAGAAACAAAGAAACAAACAGTCTAAAGTTTTTATGGTAGTTTGATTTTAACGGAGCTGCAGAATATCAACCAAAGGTCCAGAAAAATAAAAACACATTACACAAATTGATTTGGAGGTCTGGAGAAATCTCTGTGCACAAGCATGTGCATGCCCTCAAAATGACACTGCATTAAATACAGACGTGATTCTGTGCTGGAGATCAGTGCATGGGAACACGTCCAGAAATCACCATATTGTAAAGAAGCAGCCGTATATGAACACTTCTCCAGAAACACTTCTCCAGACCGAAGCTCGTTTAAAATGGGCTGAGGCAAAGTGGAAAACTGCTCTGTGATCACATAAATGGAAATTTGAAATTCGCTAAGGAGGAGAGGCTGTGGCACTAAGTTCAAAAGCCTGCATCTGTAATGGTATGGGAGTGTCAGCGTGCACATCTGGAAAGACTCCATCAGTGCTGAAAGGTTGAGTTTAATTCAGTTTCTCTATTATTATTATTTTTTTTGTTATACAGTTTATGAAATTTGTGTTTTGCATTGTTATTCTTATTAAAGCCACACTGCTGAGCCTTTGATACTGGCTGACTGCTAGTATACTTAAATATGCAAATACGTCAGGTGTTCATCTGTCAGAAAGTCCTTTGCTTGAATGTTGGGATGATTGAGGAATTTTCTATGTGCATAAACAGAGACATCTCAAGTACCCGATGAAGGTTGAATCCACCAAAATGTTGTAATATGATGGAAAAAAAAATAGCAACAATAAATAAACAGTGTGCAGCTGATTTATAGCCATAATACGGAGCCCCGCAGTGGACATGGGAGAAGAAAAAAAATTAAGACGGACTTTTACGAGATCTCGCAAAACAAACTCGGGTTTTAGCCGCATTCTTCCCGTTAGCTTCGAGCTAACGGGAAGCTAACGGGAGGCTTCGAGCTAACGGGAGGTCGAGACCTACTACAGCCGGGAGGAACACCGCTTTCCCGGCACATCGTGCCTCGACCTCCCGGTCGGCTTCGAGATCTAACTTCGAGATCTCGCAAAAGTTTTGCGAGATCCCGAGTTTGTTTTGCGAGATCTCGCAAAACTTTTGCGAAAACTTTTGCGAGATCCCGAGTTAGTTTTGCGAGATCTCGCAAAAGTCCGTCTTAATTTTTTTTCTCCCATGTCCCCTGCGGGGCTCCGTACCATAATATTCAACTGATTAGTCAAAATAATTCACAAGATTGAGCTTGAATCTGTTTGTGACAGAAACACATATTTAAAATAAAACAAAGTATTATGCTAGCAGATATTTTGTTACCACTTGTGGTTTCATTGTCAGTGGATGGCAGATTCATTCAGCCCAATAATCACAGCTGCAGTGGGAGATTCTGCACAAACACATTAAAATAATCATCAAGTCTTTCACTGCATGAAAAGTGGCGTTTCCGTCAGTAAGAGCACATTCAATCGCTGCACAAGGTCAGGTTAACAACTGCTAACAAGCAGAATGGTGGAAATGGTCACTGTGGTTACTTTAATTAGTTTTGCTATGCAGACAGAGGAGTCGCCCCCTGCTGGACACGAGAAAGAAAGAACGTTTAATTCAAATTCAAATTTTATTTGTCACACACACAACCATACACAGTATGACATGAGGTGAAATGCTTGTAGCTGTGCAATGCAACGCCCGACCATTAAATGACAGTGGTTTTACAATATTTACAATTTACAGGTTATTACAAAATTTACAGATTTAAATTTGAAATTTACAGTAAAAAAAAAAGTGCAAATAGCAGAAAGAGATTATAAATTATAGGAAGTGTGCATGAAGAAAAACCAGAGTGCGTGTGGTGATGTGATGTGTGTGAGAGTCCAGTCCTACACCTGGTTCAGGGCCCGAATAGCCTGGGGGAAGACGCTCCTCCTCATTCCCTCTGTTTTGGCCTTAAGGGAGCGGAAGCGCTTCCCAGACCTCAACAGTGAGAAGAGTCCATTGTTGGGATGGGATTTAAGGTCATTTCAAAAAGCAGACAGTTTCCACAGATTAAGAATGGCATAAAATAAAACTGTTTGTTAATGCACACATTAGCAACTCAGTGTATATAAGCGTGTAGACATGGTCAAGACTGCTCAAGTTCAAACTGCATGAGAAAATGGAAGTGAGGTGATTTACGTGACTGGATGGGCTGGCCGGAGTATTTTTGGCTGGGATTTTCCCATCTCTAGGATTTACAGAGGATGGTCTGAAGAAGAGAAATCATCCAGCGAGCAGCACTTCTCTGGGCAAAGTGCCTCGTTGATGCCAGAGGTCAGAGGAGAATGGCCAAACTAATTCCAGCTGGAAGGCAACAGTAACTCAACAGCTAGAAACAGGAAACTGAGGCTACACTTTGCATGGACTCACCAAATGTTGACGAGAGGCGACTGGAAAAACACTGCGTGGCCTGATGAGTCTCGATTTCAACATTCAGATGGTAGGGTCACAATTTGGTATGACGTGAAAGCACGAATCTATCCTGCCTGGGATCAAAGATTCACGCTGTGAGTGGTGGTTTAATAGTGTGGGCGATATCTTTCTGGCACACTGGGCCTGTTAGCACCAACTGAGCATAGTTTAAACACTGTGTACACAGTGTACCCATCATCTGATGGCTGCTCCCAGCAGACTAATGAGCCATGCCACAAAACTCCAATCATCTCAAACTGGTTTCTGAAACATGACAGCGGGTTCACTGCACTCTAATGCAGTTGTCAGTCATCAGATCTCAGTTCAACAGAGGATGTTTGGGAGGTGGTGGAATGGATGTGACCAACAAATCTGCAGCAACTATTTGATGTCATGAGGTCAGCATGGGCCTAAATCTCAGAGGAGTGTGTGCTCATGCAAGAATGAAGACAGCGAAAGAGGGTAAAAGGTTGTGCAGACCATTGCTAACATGGTGTGATTAATGAAGTGGGCAGTGGAAAAGTGGAGAGACAAACTTTAATCGAGATAATGTTGAGGAAAAATGTTTTCAAATGTTTACAAAAGTTTAATTTGAAATCTTTGTAAAAATGACATCAACAATCCATTTAACCTGGATGTTTAATATGATATGATTTGTATAAAAGTGAACCAAATGCATTCTCTTGTTTTAAACTTCTTGATTTTAATGTTTTTTTTAATTTAAAAGCTATAATATTACCCTAATCCATGCAGTGGTTTCTTCCTAAATCATCCAGCTCAGTTTCCTATTAATCATCTTTATATCCAACCAAATATCAAAAGCAAATGTGCTTTTTAAGACTCAGATTATTAACAGTTGTGGTCTAAGTCTAAGATATGTGGACAGTGAAAGTATCAGTAAAATGTGCAGATGGTTATTGAGAACCTGCTCTTGTAGAGAAGCGGTTCCCGGTACTTTAATTCCTTGGAATTTTTAGTCTTCTTGTCTATCGACCTCGCTTATTGGTTTCAGTTCATGTGCTGGTGGAGGAAAATAGCGATGCAGTCTACAGCGGCGATATGAACATCACAAGAGTGCAACGGTACAGAGCAGACTGTGTCCAGAACAGAAACAACTGCCTTATTCTGCTAACATCCTCCACAACTTCAGCGCTTTGCAAGCATGCTAATGCACGTTAGCAATAAGCTAGCCAAACTTTCCTCGAAGGATGGCGGGCCT
Source organism: Neolamprologus multifasciatus (assembly GCF_963576455.1). Lineage (NCBI taxonomy): Eukaryota > Metazoa > Chordata > Actinopteri > Cichliformes > Cichlidae > Neolamprologus > Neolamprologus multifasciatus. The sequence goes on from NC_140451.1 coordinate 32,209,444, forward strand.
CTTCCTTAGACATAGGGTGAGGAGCTCAGAGTAGAGCCACTACCTGCTCCACATCAAAAGGAGCCAGTTGAGGTGGTTCATGCAACTGATAAGGACGCCTCCTGGGGGGCTCCTGGGTGAGCTGTTCTATGCATGTCCTACTGGGGGGAGGCCCTAAGGCAGACCCAGGACACGCTGGAGAAATTATATCGTTTGGCTGGCCTGAGAACGCTTTGGTGTTCCCTCGGACAAGCTGGAGGAAGTGGCCTGGGAAGGGAGGTCTGGGCTTCTCTGCTTAGACTGCTGCCCCCATGACCTGGCCCCGCATAAGCAGGAGAAAACAGATGGATGGAGTAGTATAATAAACTCCTTTCTCCTGTAAGTAATTCAGTCATGTACTGCATTCGTTTTAAGAAGTGTTCTGTGTAATGTGTATAACACGTTACTTATTTTGAGTAGTGCCACCAACAGAGATCAGAACAAAGACAGGAAATACATGCACAGACATCTGACCGAACAGGATCCAATTAATCTGCATAAACGGGCTGTCTTTGATATGCTGCCTAGCGATGGTTTGAGCATCGATGATGGAATTGGAATCAGTGTTGCCAACTCCTCAGTAAGGAAAATCGCTATTGGTTGTCCTAAAAGTCGCTAGAAGTCGCTAAATGACGTCATCACCTAATTTGCATAATTGGTCATGCTAATGTAATTGTAACCTACGCTGCTGGAGAGAGAAATAACATCGTGGACGAGACATAAAGTGAGCAAAAAACGTCCTAAATGCATTTAGAATTTATTTAGAACTACAAATTAAATTTCTTTTAGCAATTATTGTTTTTTGTAATGTCTTTCACGTCTTTTTTTAGCGACTTTTTTTAGAAAAAAAGTTGCTAGGGGGTCTGAAAACTCGCTAAATATAGCGACAAAGTCGCTAAGTTGGCAACACTGATTGGAATCATTCAGTTCCCATCCCTACTAATATGCTCACTAAAATCATCCCCAACCAATCACAGCAGATGGCCCCGCCCCTCCCTGAGCCTGGTTCTGCTGGAGGTTTCTTCCTGTTAAAAGGGAGTTTTTCCTTCCCACTGTCGCCAAAGTGCTGCTCATAGGGGGTCATATGATTGTTGGGTTTTTCTCTGTATGTATTATTGTAGGGTCTATATTACAATATAAAGCTCCTTTAGTCAGCTGTTCTGATTTGTTGCTGTATAAATAAAACTTAAAATTGTTTTACTGTCCCATCTCTATTAGGAATAAGTTCACACACAAAATAGTGCCGGCACGCAGTTGCACAAATAATTTTTACTTGCAAAACACAGATAAACTTGTCTTTTCTTTGCTCACCGATGCGTCTCGATCGTGGCGCTTCTGTGACTGAGTTAAAAGAGGATCTTCTTGTTTGTGATCTGCCAAATGAACTGAACACATTAAGGTTTAACCATGGATGCATTTCTATGCTTCAGTGTCACATTAGTGGTGGCAGAAACCCAGCAGAGTGCTTTGCTTTGTGTACATCAGAAAGACTTCAATCCAAAGACATCATTAGGAGGAAGAATCATAATGACGGTACAATAGAAAGACAGAGCTGCACAGGGTAAATGGAGAGGAAAGAAGAACCAGGCAGAGCAGGCTAACAGAGAACTTACAGAACAAAGAAAAAACGAGACAAGAAGATGAGTGAAGGTGAGAATTCAAATAAGGACTTTCATCTCTAACTTGTTTTTTTCCCGCCTAAGAAGTCTTTGAGTGAACCAAGAGAAAGGGGAAGAAGTCATGTGTTCTGTGAATGATGGAGAGGGCGCCATGATGCAATTTTAGCACTCACTTCCCACACAGCTGGGCCCTTTTGTGCTGTCTGTACAGCTCTGCCTTCCTGTTCCCGCTCCGCAGATACACAACAACATGGATGTGTGTGTGTCTTTCATAACTTTAGAACGAGCCGGATCATTATTCAGAGCCATACTTATTGATCAAAGGCAAAGGCACGGGGATTCGCTTAAGTCATTTTCAGTGGTAAATGATCCTCAGACAACTGGGGAATTAAAACATTAATTCAGGATTTAGATGGACTTCTTTAATTTTATATCAGAGTGACAAGAACTCAGACTACTGTCTTATATTTTAAGCCTATTTGTCATGATGGCGTTTTATAGGTCTAACCTTTGTTGTAGAAACGTTAGAGAGAAAAGAACACACAACGACTCTCTGATAAATAACATCAATGGAATTACAAGCCAGTCTACAAATAAAATCTAATTTTTTCCAGCATGCATATATATATATATTTTTTGTTAAGTTCATGTTACTGAAATAGGCTAACTGTAACAAATGTAAATATCGTTCCATAGTTTTAAAAAAAATATTTTCTATGGGTATATTTGAATTCTCGGGCAGCACGGTGGTCAGCACTGTTGCCTCACAGCAAGAAGGTCCTGAGTTCAATTGACCATCAGGGGCTTTTCAATTCAATTCAATTCCATTTTATTTATACAGCACCAAATCACAACAAAAGTCGCCTCAAGGCGCTTCATAGATACAGAGAAAAACCCAACAATCATATGACCCCCTATGAGCAGCACTTTGGCGACAGTGGGAAGGAAAAACTCCCTTTTAACAGGAAGAAACCTCCAGCAGAACCAGGCTCAGGGAGGGGCGGGGCCATCTGCTGTGATTGGTTGGGGTGAGAGAAGGAAGACAGGATAAAGACATGCTGTGGAAGAGAGACAGAGATTAATAACAGATATGATTCAATGCAGAGAGGTCTGTTAATACATAGTGAGTGAGAAAGGTGACTGGAAAGGAAAAACTCAATGCATCATGGGAATCCCCCGGCAGCCTACGTCTATTGCAGCATAACTAAGGGAGGATTCAGGGTCACCTGGTCCAGCCCTAACTATATGCTTTAGCAAAAAGGAAAGTTTGAAGCCTAATCTTAAAAGTAGAGATAGTGTCTGTCTGAGTGGAGTTTGCATGTTCTCCCCGGGTACTCTGGCTTCCTCCCACAGTCCAAAAACATGCACTTTGTGGGGATAGGTAAATTGAAAAATCAAAATTGCCCATAGGTGTGAACGGTTGTCTGTCCCTGTGTGTTAGACTGGCGACCTGTCCAGGGTGTACCTCGCCTCTCGCCCTATGACAGCTGGGATTGGCTCCAGCGCCCACCGCGACCCTGAAAAGGATAAGCGGATAGATATATTTGAATTAAACTGAACCGAAAAATTCTTGTTTTTCTTTATACACTTTTTGCAGGTGCACACTTCTTTTTCTAAGACATTGAGCATTTGATGTGGTCAGTTTGCTGTATATAAACACACAGTTTTGGCTCGGTGTGAGTAATTATATCAGCACAAACAAACCAAACAATACTATGGCATGGGCATGTACCAGTATAGAGAACTCACTGGTTTGTTCCAGAGATTGATGAGGAAGGACACAATAAGCAGAAACATCACTGCCTGCACTCAGACTGATGGTGAATAATCAGCGTGATGGTGATGACACCTTTGTGGGCCAAATATGGGAAACAACAAAGAAGTTTTTGGATGGCCAGTCCTTGAGTTTAGTGTTTTACAGGTTTGGATGATGTGTTAAAATCTCCCAAACAGCCAGCAGCAGTCCAGCATGTGGCATTTCGCTGCATTCACACTCACTCACTCAAGAAATTTGTTTAAAAAAACAAAACAAAAAATGGCAAGCTGACAGCTGAGGATCAGATAAGTTATTAAATAAATAAAAGCACGCATGGTGTATTCAATGAGACTTGGAATTAGTGACCAAAACCCTAAATAAGCTGCCTCACAGACTTCTGCAGTATCAGATATAACTTACAACAGAAGAGTCGCCCCCTGCTGGCCACTAGAATACAATATGTGGCTCTGAGACAGCTTTTGAAATGTTGTTAGACATGAGGATGAAGACTTCCACACAGATGCTTTGATCCACAGTGTGCAACATCAATCCATTTACAATGGCAGGTCTCCAGTGCACACAGCAGCAACTCTCAACAAAAGCTCAACTCAGCAGCAGCATGTCAGCAGATTTGCATTTATCTCAAAGCACTGCAGTCACTAAGTATACAAGCAAAAAAATAATGGGTTGGCTTTTCTGTTTTTGTTATCAAAATGGGCTCGATTCAAAATGAACACAACAATTGACATCAGCTTGAAGCTTCAGTCCAAACGACCAACGTGATTTTCCAGCCGCTGACAGAGAAGATTCCTGTGATCTCAGACACGCCATCTCAGACCTGAGACCTGATGTGAATCCATAAATTACCACGAGGTCAGTGAAGACCACTTCTTCCTGTCATCTTTTAACATTAACACGACACCGTGGCTCACTTTGGTTTGTGAGGTGGAAAAACATGGAGATTGCTTCGAGTATGTCACAGGGACTACTTTCCATATCAAGGAAAATTCTCCCACTGCAGGATTATAGTTTGTAGTTTACAGAACAGAGTGAAAATGTAATGTCCTTACGGCGCAATCGGCTTTGCAGGCAGCAGCCCAACACAAACACATATACAGCATGATGGAAAAGGAGGGAAAAAAAACACGAGTATACTGGTAACTTTGAGAAAATCAAAGCTTTGCATTCTCTGAGCACTTGGAAGTCAATTCAATTTTATTTTATTTATACAGCAACAAATCAGAACAGTTGACTAAAGGAGCTTTATACTGTAAGGCAGACCTTCAATAATACATACAGAGAAAAACCCAACAATCATATGACCCCCTATGAGCAAGCACTTTGGCGACAGTGGGAAGGAAAAACTCCCTTTTAACAGGAAGAAACCTCCAGCAGAACCAGGCTCAGGGAGGGGCGGGGCCATCTGCTGTGATTGGTTGGGGTGAGAGAAGGAAGACAGGATAAAGACATGCTGTGGAAGAGAGGTTAATAGTCAACGTCTAACAGATGCTGAGGGTCCAAAACATCTTTGAGATGTCCCACGTACCATAAAGAGATCTCTTGGGGCAGTGGTTCCCAAACTTTTTTTGCTGCGCCCCCCTCTGTTTTACAAGAAAAATGTTTGCCCCCCCCCCCCCCCTTTTTTTTTTATATCTGCAATAAATAAAAAGTAAGAAAAGTAAGAAAAGTAAGAAAATAAACTACTAACTCTTTCACGCTGCGTCCGCACCTACACAGGTATTTTTGAAAACGCAGCTGTTTCGTCCACACGTTTTGAATCAGCGAAAACTGAGATTTTTTAAAACTCCTTTTTTGTGTTTACGTGTGGACGAGGAATACAGAGTTCGTCACGCAACGTCAAAGGTATGTGCCTTTTTTCACGTCACGCTGTGCGCCACGTTATTGTTTACATGAGATGAATTGCAGAATGGCAGATAGAGACAAAATACTGTTAATCTGACTAACTTTACACGCAGTTACTGTTCCTCTATTTACAAAGGCAGAGGTGTCACGGTGTAATTATTTTACATGTAGTTGTTTTTTTCCTGTGTAATAATATTCAACATTGAAATCAATACATTTTTAAAAAATGCCTCTCTGTGCAAAATGTGTTCAAAAACATAAACAGCTGTTGGATGCTGTTTGTCTGTGATTTGAACCGGGCGAACAAATCGTGGCAGGATCAGCCTGATGTTATTTGTATCCTGCTGTAACTTTACTGTATAAAGTATAGTATAGTATGTAATCTCCAAAATGTCAGGAGTAGTTAGTCATTATGAGAAGTGTTTGTGAACTAAAAATCAAGAATGTGGGATTCTGTTTGTCCGTGATTTAAACAGCCCAGCGCTGCTCCCGACGAAGGGAAAACCAATCCTGCAGGGAGACCTACCTCGGCACTTGTGCAGGTGAAGCCAAAGGGAAGATTTGCTTCACCATATTTTCTAGTCTTTGGCTCAAAATGAAGTTGGTTTGGAAACATATTCAGCAATGCTTCATCTCCTGCTTTGCCTTTCTGTAGGCGCCCGTGCTGGCAGTGTCCAAGCGTTTTGTTTTTTTCCCCCCCTAAAATCCCCCAAATTGACAAATCATAAAAAAAAAACACTGCAATCACTTCTGTTTTTAACAGTAAAACACAGAAACAACTTTGACAACAAGAACAGCTGCTTTGCCTTTTTCACACAGAGCATTAGTATTCACCAAACTGCACCTGCTGCATCAGCTGTAATCAGACCCGCAGAGACGGATTCCAGCTTTTTTGCCCTCGATGTCGTTGATGCCAGATTGTGTGATTCATAAACTCTGGGAGGTAGAATATAAGCAGCCCACACAGGCTATTGTAATTTTTATTCCACAACATTAAAATATATCAAATTAGTTCTGGTTTTGAGCCTTAAATCCATAAAGTTCTAATTAAAAATTAGCTGCAGCTTTGTGTATCATTGTTTTCTGCTTCAGGCAACTTACAGCTATTTTTTTCCTGTTAACAAACGATTGTTCTCATGATGACCGCTGCTTCTGAAAGGGATAATAAATGAAAGAAAAAGATGTCACGTCTCACCTCAACCACAGCTTCTAGCACCAAATATCAGCCTGCGGGGTAATTATTTGCACAGTGCCAGATGTTTTATTGTAAATCCTTTAAATAAACCAAACATGGTGACTCATTCGTATCTTTACACCCCACCGTGTCCTCTTCCTCTCGTCTTGGCCTGTCAACAATTAATTTTCTGCATGTTTGAAACATGATATGGGATTTACAGCATGTGCAGAGGAAGTGGAAGTAGGAGGCATTTTTTATTTATATACAGAGGCATGATGTCAAAGGCTTAAAGAGAGTCACCCAAGGTTTTTAAAGGTACGTTGATACACTAAAAGCCTGTGTCGAAGAATATTTTTCCCCTCAAGTTGTTTCTACAGAGACATAAATAAGAAAAGGCTCTGACGTGGTCCTCTTCAAATGTAACCCACATTTTCAAACAGCAGGAGCCGAAAGATCACTTTATTTATCGGATTTTCAGTGAGTGACTTTGCTCCTGGAGAGTATCCAGCTCACCTCGATGCCTCACACAATAAACTCACTAAATAACTGGAAAAAGAGCCCTACGTCTTTACAAGAAGAATTTCAGGAACCACTTTCTTGCCAGCAGGTGCATGAGGGGATATACTGTTAGCTCGCTAACAAAGCCGAAGGAGCAAAGCACAGCCGGGCTATGTTCTCAGGCAACATTGAGAAGGAGGACGCTTTATTTCTGGCTCAGCACACAGAAAAGGAATAACAGGAGTCGAAAAACCTCATACCTTCATCCACAGATATATTCAGTGGGAAACCAGCTAAACATCCACATTACTGCCTGATCCTTTGGCCCATGAATCTTTTTCTGCTCCTGTTTAATGAGGGGAGCAGTCTAAGCAGACCTGCAAAATATGGTTAACAATCATCTGTGCTAACGAGCATCATCTCATCCGGGTAACTTTGGGGTCAAACCTGGGTTTTCTGTACGAGGGTGGATCACTTCTCCTCAGGCGCGATCCAGATTAGAGATCGGCATGTGTGAAATCATTGATCGACCTACTGACCGACCAAGTCTGCAGAGAAATAAAGCCACCATTCCTCGAAGATCCATCGACGTTTGTGCATCCATAGCCGGAGGGTGGGAACGTTTTTTGTTTCCCAAATGAGCGTCAGTAAAAATACAGATCGTTTGAGGCAACTTGGTTCCTGGAAACAGTTTGTTTGTTCTATAAACAGCTTTTTGCACTTGTGCACTTTATATTAGTCGCACGTCGACTACATTTGTATTTATTATTTGCTTACTCTCAGACCATTAAACTCGATCAGGGCAGCAGCATAAGAATAAAATCTAAAACTATCTGAACATCTATTTAATGAAATACTTGATTAAAACTCGATTCAACTAAATGAATATAGTAGCTCTTTTCCAGTCTTACTGACCAAAACATTTAAAGCGAGCACACGTTCATGCAGCACCAAACTGTACAGTCCTTTCTTCTCACGTCGATGATTCATCTGCAGCTGCTGTATGATCCTTACAACACATTATTATTGGTCACATGTTGCCAACGTCACACCTTTCACGTGAACATGCTCGTGACTGGATCAGCTGACAGATCGGACCTCCGGGTGACCACTTACCCACTAAGACACTCTGGGTCTGTTCAGCCTGCTTAGTAGCTCAAGACCTCGACCAAAGTTTGATGAGTTATGGCAGCAAAAACTGCAGCAGTGTTTTTATAATACATACAGAAAGAAAAGAATATTTTTCACATTTGTGATGCAGCATGCAAACAGGCTCAGGTCTGTTCATATGAATTTATTTTATGCATCAGAAACTCTTCAATAAACAATATTTGCTTTGATATCTTGAACACTGAACTTTTGCTGCTTCGCACTTTTGCAGAATATAAGTTGACAACATGAGCAAGAATATTTGACTGACCACAAAGTTGGTTAATTAAAATACTCAGACCAGAATCACAGGAGCCTGTTTACTGTCATCATCACTGTCACCTGTGTGTAAGCTCAGTAGGATGAGGAGTGGATAAGAATAATAAGAAATCAGGAGTTCGATAAGCCTTCATGCCAGACATTTTTCTGTTTGTGATCATCCAAAGGGTCTCAAACTATTCAAATAAAATTTTATTTAAATATAAAACGATTCTTGATCAAAGTCTTGCAAAGCCCAACAGGATGTTCAGGACACACTGAAAAGTCACTTCCAGCAGTTGTGGACTTGTATCTTTGACGCCGTTACAGCTTCCATGTTGGAGCTGTTGTTCAGCCAAGACATTGAGATTACGCTGAAATGTTTGCTTTCTTCAGCTCGATACATTACCGCTTCTGCAGAGAAACACAACTCCTCGAGTTCCCCTGTTAGAAAAGTAGCTCACCTAGACGTCCAAAACGAAGCGTCCTATAGAGATGCCCAAATGGCCTCAGTGAGGGATGAGAAAGAATCACTGCAGACTCTGAACCAATCACCCATCAGTCCTCCTTTGTTTCCTCACTGATACATGAAACACCGAAGCTACAAAAGGATCTCAGCTTGGAGTCGTACCCTTTTCATTTTTGGGATAATCGTCCCACAGCACCAAATCACAGCAACAGTCGCCTCAAGGTGCTTTACACTGTAAGGTCGAGCCTACAATAATACATACAGAGAAAAACCCAACAATCATATGACCCCCTATGAGCAGCACTTTGGCGACAGTGGGAAGGAAAAACTCCCTTTTAACAGGAAAACTGGTTAACTGATTCTCAGCCTGGCAGCACCAGACTCAGGGAGGGGCGGGGCTATTTACTGTGACCAGTTGGGGTGAGAGAAGGAGGACGGGGTAGAAGACGTGCTGGGAAGAGAGACACAGATTAATTTCTTTAAGCAAAATTAATTTGCAGATTTCTGCAAACACAATTAACAAGTTAAATTCAATTACTTTCACATCGATTTCTATTTAAAACTTGGGTATTTATCCTTTTTATAACAGATAAAGCCTCAGTTAATGAAGTTTATGAGCTGGGGACAGAAATATTTGCACAATTTTAAACCCCGGCTGCCTAAACTTGGTCCACCTGGCTAGAAACCCGTTTAAAGCAAATCATGAGCAGGTTTTACAAACACACCACACACACAATGGATGTATTAAAGGCTGGAGACAAGCAGGCAAATCTTCCATCTGGACCAGATTACCCCCAAATTTCAACTCCTGCAAATAGCTCATCTTCAGACAGAGGCGTTAACCCCCAGTGATGCAGAAGCAGGACAGAGTCAGAAGAAATGACTGAATGACAACATGAGTGCAGCTTGAGGAACGCTTCAGGTGTTTAAGTCCCATCATACTGCTTAAAAAAGCAATATTTCCCAATTACGTTCTGTCCACAGAAGAAAGTCCACAGAGGCTGTTGTTCCTGCAGCGATGGCCGCCCAGTAAACGCAGAGCGCCACAACTTTATAAAAGAGTCACTGTTTCATTTGAAATGTACTGAAGTGAAGAAACGCTGCAAGAGAAATCATGTCAGTGGCCTAATAAGCTCTGACTGCACTACATCGTCTTGGTAGGAGCTATTTTCTTCTAAGCAACAAGCAGTAAATGATGCGTCCATTCCCTCTGTTTAGCCAATACAAGCAGACACAACTTTAGTTTAAAGGGGATCAGCTGTTATTCTTTTCCTCATTTCTGTATTTTAATACTTATGATGGTGGATGTTTACTTTATAAATACGTTTGTTGCAAATTATTATAAATGTATATTTCTAATATTGCACTTTCCCCCCATTATCAATACATTTGATTAATGAAAAGAAAATGTAGAACCTGAGGGAAACATCATAGCAGAGGTTTGGGAGGCTGCAGATGAGCACTGGAGGGGATGTGAAATGAGGAGTTCTTATATCCTGGAAGTTCTTGGTGAATCATGTCGGTTATAATGAACTTTTCTCATTTGTTTAATGACAATGTCGAGTCAGGACTGGAGAAAAAAACATGCACTCGTTGTGCAAAGTTTCCGGTAACGAGTTCGTTGCATGCGCAGGAAATCCATGGGAGTCAAAAGTGCTCTGTGCTCAACGATCTGCAGTTTAAAGCAGCTCGAGGTGACCGTTGTTTGAATGAGCTGGGTGCAGGGCGCTGGTCAAAACTATGTTATTTCTTACACTAACTGCTTGGATCAGACGGTGTCCCAGACAAAGCTTTCGTACAGAACAGCTCAGGATGAGCACGTAGTTACTCAACATTTAACCTTCAAGGTAAGGCCCCGATACAGCCTGAGAAACACACATTCTCCATTTAGGGGATCAAACATGGCAACGGCACATTTCATTTAGTCAAACACGTTAGTAACTGTGGTCATAGTTGTTATTGGCGTCCGTCCTACTTGCAGTATGTCCCTGGCCCTTACTGCTTAATCACTTTGAGCATGATCTCTCCTCACAATACTGATGCCCCACATTCATACTATATTCTATTTTCTCACAGTACAACACAATCTGTGTTTTGAATCTCATGCTGATGCCACTACTAAAAAAGTTCAACAAAGACTTTTCTTTTTAAGGAAAATTAGATCTTTTAATGTCTCATCTGAGATGTTGTCTTTGTTTTATAGAAGTTTTATCGAATCTGTGACGTCTCTTTGTATCGCTGCCTGGTTTGGTAACCTGACGGTGAAGAATAAGAATCGGTTGGGACTTCTGGTAAAAACTGCTAGCAAAATTTCAGGGCGCTGGCAAGATGGACTTTTGGCCATTTACAATAGAAATGTGCTTAGAAAGGCTCTTTCTATTATTAATTGTTTAAACCATCCACTTCACAGTGAGTTTGAGTTGTTGCCTTCCGGCCGCTGTTTTAGAGTTCCTGTGAGGAAGACTAAAAGACTCCAGGTCTCTTTTATCCCCACTGCGTCTTGTCTCCTCAATGGCAAATAACTGTCCTAGGACTTTCTATCACTATTATTGTCATTATTATTTTATAGTATTGTTCTGTTTATTTATATCCTGCTGCTAAACTAATTTCCCCTTGTGGGACAATAAAGAAATTGAATTGAAACATTTTGGTTTCAGCCTTATTTGTTATTTTAGTGGTTTTTATTGACTTATTTTATTTATTTTACTGCATCACTGTTGTGCATTTTATTTATTTTAGTTTACATTGCCAAGGACTTTATGCAGCACTGTTGATAATGTGCTATATAAGTAAACTTGACCTTGACTTGACCCCCCACCCCCTTTAACAGAAGCTTTAACAGCTGAACTGCCTTTAATGCCAAAATACATGTTTTTGAAGTTTGGACAGAGAGAAACCAAACTGGAGACGTGTCCTCCACATCGCTCCGTTCTCTCTCTGACCCTCAGAAATGAGTCGTGGGAAGATCTGCTATCACTGAACGCACCGCGCTCTCTCTCATGTTCTCTAATTATCTGATGAGATAACAGGAGAGGTGCTTGAAAATCACAGTAAGGATCCAATTATTTTTGACATTTTTCAAAAACAATGTTGCTGGTTTGTTTCCTCTCAGTGGACTGTTATCAGCTGTCACTCGAGTGGTCATACACCTTTGATAGCCCACCCCCTCAGAAACACAATACAAACTGGCTATCAATCACCCGCAGCGATGTGTCACTGCTACCTTTGTCACAATAATACAGGAGACATGAAGACACTTCCTTGCATGCTTGCATGCAGTTTTCATGAGAGACCTCTCTGCTGTGTGTCTGTTATTTTTGTACAGAGGGAGCGATCGCACCAACATTTACAGCCGTGCATTATTTACACTCTGACTGGAGGCAGGAGCTGAGTACAAGTCAGCCCTGAATGAAGGCCCACACAGTTGTATCCCTTCCAGCATGCAGATCTGGGTTTTGGCTGCGGCCGACGGGTCACCGGAGTGAGTGCATTAGCATCATTACTCCACCTCTGCAGTCTTTGGGTACTGACAAGCCGTCCGGAGTGAAATAGTTTATTGATAAAATATGTGTGGTTGTCTGCCCGAGTCTTTTTATTTGAACCAGTACATCTGAACATGCGATGGAGAACTATTATTAACATATTTATAATCCCGCAGAGCTGACACACAACCAGGCCACACTAAATTGGTTTATTGATAAACTATCAGTCCTCTAAATCTGCAGGAGCAGTCATCCGCAGGTTTCAGTGTGAGTGTGAACTCTTTCAAATCCATTAAAAATTGTCTGCCTTACACAGGTTAGCCATTTTTATTTGTCAGTTTACAGGTTACTTACTTATTTATTTTCCCTCCTGGAACATTTGCTAAGCTGACTGTGGTTACTATGGTAACAGCAAACGGGTATATTTGAAACATGAAATTACAAAGTTACCAGTTCATGACTTGACATTATTTTGATCGTCCTTGACTGCATTTCATTTACGTTGACACATTTTTATTAACGAATTAAAGTGTAAACAGATGGATGTAACCAGCATTGGTTTTGGAGCGAGGAGCGACCCAACCCGAGGGGTGTATTATTTTTTCCCATCTTCCTTCGCTCACCCAAACTGGTCGTGGCAAATGGCCGCCCCTCCCTGAGACTGGGGTCGTGTCCAAATTCATGGGCTGGATCCTCCTGAGGCCGCATTTGTAGACTGATTACGTCACAGCGACGCGCCGAAGGCTGTCCAAATTCGTAGACTCCTCCGAATGCAGCCGACAAATGCGTCCTCCTTTTCCCCGAATTTGAAGGATGGGTCGGGTGTGTCCTTCGTGGCCTACCATATCCCAGAATTCATAGCGTGGCCCAGCCAAACTCCAGTTTCCAACAATGGCGGCCGCTACTAAGTTTAAAAATTACTCTTACTAATCTTTCTGGGTCACAAAATAAACGTTTAACATATTTTCAGGCGAGAAAGTAGCTGTGTGAACATCAAATATCTGCTCGGTTTATCAAGATATCGCATATTTGCAAAAGTGCTTCGACGTTTTCGGAGACGTCTGCTACCCACCAGCTCGATAGCTCGCCGGGAGCTCGAGGGTTACTGAAGCCGCCGAGAACGGCACAACTCCCGTCACATCATTTTCAGATCACCGCGGACTTTTGCTACTCAGGTTAAACGTAATATATAAGTCACTTAGACAACCTAAAAATGTTATTGTTGGGCTTTTTTGGGTGTTTTATTTATTCTGGAGTAAATCGGTTTGGCTGAGATCAAAGTTATTAGATTATTAGATTAAATAAAACTTTATTAACCCTTTAAGACCTACCATAGAACCAAGTCCGCCAGAGCTTATATTATATGTTTACATGCTGTGGAGCCATTTTTGGGAGCATTTCAAGTTGCTATACATCAATACAACCATTACAGCCTAAATTTTAATAATACAGTGGGGCAAAAAAGTATTTAGTCAGCCACCGATTGTGCAAGTTCCCCCACTTAAAATGATGACAGAGGTCAGTAATTTGCACCAGAGGTACACTTCAACTGTGAGAGACAGAATGTGAAAAAAAAATCCATGAATTCACATGGTAGGATTTGTAAAGAATTTATTCGTAAATCAGGGTGGAAAATAAGTATTTGGTCAATAATAAAAATACAACTCAATACTTTGTAACATAACCTTTGTTGGCAATAACAGAGGTCAAACGTTTACTATAGGTCTTTACCAGGTTTGCACACACAATAGCTGGTATTTTGGCCCATTCCTCCATGCAGATCTTCTCAAGAGCAGTGATGTTTTGGGGCTGTCGCCGAGCAACACGGACTTTCAACTCCCGCCACAGATTTTCTATGGGGTTGAGGTCTGGAGACTGGCTAGGCCACTCCAGGACTTTCAAATGCTTCTTACGGAGCCACTCCTTTGTTGCCCCGGCGGTGTGTTTTGGATCATTGTCATGTTGGAAGACCCAGCCTCGTTTCATCTTCAAAGTTCTCACTGATGGAAGGAGGTTTTGGCTCAAAATCTCACGATACTTGGCCCCATTCATTCTGTCCTTAACACGGATCAGTCGTCCTGTCCCCTTGGCAGAAAAACAGCCCCATAGCATGATGTTTCCACCCCCATGCTTCACAGTAGGTATGGTGTTCTTGGGATGCAACTCAGTATTCTTCTTCCTCCAAACACGACAAGTTGAGTTTATACCAAAAAGTTCTACTTTGGTTTCATCTGACCACATGACATTCTCCCAATCCTCTGCTGTATCATCCATGTGCTCTCTGGCAAACTTCAGACGGGCCTGGACATGCACTGGCTTCAGCAGCGGAACACGTCTGGCACTGCGGGATTTGATTCCCTGCCGTTGTAGTGTGTTACTGATGGTGACCTTTGTTACTTTGGTCCCAGCTCTCTGCAGGTCATTCACCAGGTCCCCCCGTGTGGTTCTGGGATCTTTGCTCACCGTTCTCATGATCATTTTGACCCCACGGGATGAGATCTTGCGTGGAGCCCCAGATCGAGGGAGATTATCAGTGGTCTTGTATGTCTTCCATTTTCTGATGATTGCTCCCACAGTTGATTTTTTCACACCAAGCTGCTTGCCTATTGTAGATTCACTCTTCCCAGTCTGGTGCAGGTCTACAATTCTTTTCCTGGTGTCCTTCGAAAGCTCTTTGGTCTTGGCCATGGCGGAGTTTGGAGTCTGACTGGTTGAGGCTGTGGACAGGTGTCTTTTATACAGATGATGAGGTCAAACAGGTGCCATTCATACAGGTAACGAGTGGGGGACAGAAAAGCTTCTTACAGAAGACGTTACAGGTCTGTGAGAGCCAGGGATTTTCCTTGTTTGAGGTGACCAAATACGTTTTTTCCACCCTGATTTACAAATAAATTCTTTACAAATCCTACCATGTGAATTCATGGATTTTTTTTTCACATTCTGTCTCTCACAGTTGAAGTGTACCTCTGGTGCAAATTACTGACCTCTGTCATCATTTTAAGTGGGGGAACTTGCACAATCGGTGGCTGACTAAATACTTTTTTGCCCCACTGTATGTATACATTAAGTGCATAGTAATTACATAAATTGCAAAAAAGTGCAATAAACTACAAAAAAATTGAAAATCGTTTTTGTTTTTTTAAGAGGCTTATCCCTCAAAACTGTAAATACAAAAAAGTTGTACAAAATAGTTTCCCACCACAGGAAATTTATTTTGAGTGTCTTCATAGTTTTATTTTTGAAATACACCAATTTTTATATACTGCAGGAAAAACGAAAATAAATATTATAATGCAAATTTGCAAAAAAGCAGCATATGCATCAAAATAAACTATTTCCAGCAGTGCAATATGAGTCCTAAGCATCCCAGAAACGACACAGAAAGTCATAAAGTCAAAGATAACTTTTAAAAACACCAGTATAGGCTCATGAGGCCCTGATGGTAAAAAACTACATTTACAAAAATTATTGTGCTAGCTCACGTGGTTGCAGAGCTACCGGGATTTTAAAATAGTTACGCAAAACAGAGCGTGCCCGCTCCCACCGGTTTTAAAGGGTTAATCCATCGGGTGGGTTCCTCCTTGGTTTTTACACAGCTGAATAAACATCAAACAGAAAACTGATTAAACAGAAGAATGAGACAGTCGAGAATTTGCACCAGTGTCCTGTTATATTTTAGACAGCAAGGAGCAGACAGCTGAGTTTATTAAACTCCACCGAGACAGCGGTGACGCTGATCAGAAGGCTGGACCGTCCAATTTCACGGCCGTTTACTTCCGGCCTACCCGACCTTCTGAGGACCCGGCCCACGTAGACCGCGAAGGCCGGGTCCTCAGGAGGATGCAGCCCATGAATTTGAACACGACACGCCAGAAGTCTCTTTCTGTTAAAAGGGAGTTTTTCCTTCTCACTGTCGCCAAAGTGCTGCTCACAGGGGGTCATTTGATTGTTGACCTTGGACCCAAAAGAGAGCCGCTTTATGACACTGAATATTCTTTTGACTTTCAGCTCGCCGCAGCTTTCTAACCGAGTCATTTCTAAGTGCTAAGTTTACAACTAAGGCTTGTTAGCCCCGTATCAAAGCTGCATCCATAAACTGAATACGTTTATGGTAAGATAATCAGAGGAATGTAATAGGAACAGCTTTTAGTGCAATGAGTTTTATTACTGGTCAGCAACACACTCAGACAAAAACTGGTTCAACCCAAAGAAAAAACTCCTAAACACAAACTTAACAATGTAGTGTTGCTGCACAGTGCAGCGAGGAATGCCCAGACCTCTACATTGGAGAGAGCCAAACAGACCGACGCATGGAACAACATAGAAGAGCCACCTCCACGGGACAAGACTCGGCTGTCCATCTGCATCTAAACGACTAACTACACACACTAAAAGTGTGAATCTGTACTTTTCTGCTGCAAATTTTAACATGAGTCTGTGGAGATTTGGTCTGTTTTAGAGAAACTCTCAAACGACCATCAGAGAAACTGTTTGAGGCGCTTTTATCAGCCTCAGAGGTTTCTGCTTGGATTACAACATTAACAAGACAATTTGAGTCCAGCATGGGGAAAATCCCTAACAGTCAAAGTGGCTGTAAATGTAAAGATGGACACACACTGTCAATAAATTGAATTGGAGAAAAAGTGCAGACTGTGTGGGAGGTAATTATATCAACGATGCTGATGCTTTATGTCATGTTTGAGCTCACTGATGTGAGAGAAACACTGAACACCGAGCTGCCTGACACTGACAGCAGTCGTTTTACATACACACCTGACCTAAGCTGGGCAGGCAGAGACTACACACACCACGAGGGAGAGTGCGACAACGAACAGAGGAAGACACAGTTTATACACAGGAGAGGGATTAAGGGAGATGGAGACACATGGGAACACAGCTGAACTAAATCATAACTAATGAGACGGGGGAAGCAAAACTGAACATCACTCCCACAAGACAGGAGTCTGTCAACACACACACACACACACACACACACACACACACACACACACACACACACACACACACAGAGAATAAGAGATGTGAACTTGACACTGGGACTGCGGATAAACAGACATGGAGACATGACAGGCCGGGAAGACAAAGCGGCAAAAGACAAAGAGATAAACATGGGAACAGGAGGGGGGACACGTGTCACGACCACAAACGTATTCATGGAGACAGAACACAGAGACGAGACAGAGATGGACTGAAGGAGAATAAAACAACCAAGCCAGAAATCAAAGACCCAGAAAATGAAACAAAATGTCTGGAAAGTAAGGGTTATTCAAGAAAACGCACACCTTTGCTACACAAGGGCACAACTATTCACTGGCTGCCCACCACCAGTGTTGGGTGTAACACATTACAAAGAAATCTAAACTGTAATCACAGTAACTCGTTAATGTAATAGTGTACAACATTCAGTAATCACATTACAGTTGCAATTATCTTCTTACTAGCGTTACAGTTCTTCAGATATCTGCATGCTGGGTGGAATCAAGCAAACATGCTTTTTACTTCCTGCCTTGCTACAATCAGCTGTAGGAGTGGCGATGTGGACATTACTCCTGTCTTTATTGTACAAAAGGATGAGTGCGTGACGGTAAATTTGAAACTGCACCCAAAACAGAAACAACTGCAATATGTTGCTAACACAACTTCTGCTCTTTGCAAGAACCTGCACAGAAAGCATGCTAATGCTACGCTAGCCAAGAACCCAGAATAATGATAAAGGTCTTGTTATCTGTTGAAGTTCAGGGCGGCAGCGTGTCATCACTCTGGGTTCTTGGTAAGCTTAGCATTAGCATGCTGTCTGTGCACGTTCTTGCCAGTGTTGCCAACTCCTCAGTAAGGAAAATCGCTATTGGCTGTCCTAAAAGTCGCTAGAAGTCGCCAAATGACGTCATCACCTAATTTGCATAATTGGTCATGCTAATGTAATTGTAATCTATGTTGTTGGAGAGAGAAATAACATCGTGGACGAGACATAAAGTGAGTAAAAAACGTCCTAAATGCAGTTAGAATTTATTTAGAACTACAAATTAAATTTATTTTAGCAATTATTGTTTTTTAATGTCACAATTCCAACCCTGCTCCTTAACCCGGGCCTGGACCGGCAAAAGTGACCCGAAATAGGCACTCTGGTGGAGTTACTGTGTGTGTGTGTGTGTTTATAAGTAGTTTTAAACCTGATCCACAAAACAGCATAACAGTAAAAGAATTGACTGCGTTACAGTCAGTGCGGGAGCAGCGGCTTCGCTCATGTGCGATTCATTTGCCGTTTGGACGCACAGGTGTGAACGTCTCCTGCCCTGACAGCAGCGGGGGAGGACTATCCTCCGCCTGGGAGCGCTTTGGCACGGGTGAGGTGCCCAAGGCAACACCGCTGCCTGTTGAGAGTAAGAGCGATACGCGTTTTCATGTCAAAAAGTCGTCATAAATAAGTCTCCAAGAACACCAGAAAAAGTCGCCAGATTTGTCGCTTTTTAGAAAAAAAGTCGCTAAGGGGGTCTGAAAACTCGCTAAATATAGCGACAAAATCGCTAAGTTGGCAACACTGGTTCTTGCAAAGGACAGAAGTTGTGTCAGCATTGTGCTCTTTTTTTGTTTGTGCAATAAAAATAAAAGTAATGTTCATATCACCACTGGGAAAGGGAATTGACAAGAATTTAACAATTCCTGTTGCATTATCAATATCACTTATCAATTCTCACTGGCTCCACTTTCCCCATCACAACAATCACTGAGCAGCATTTCACTAGCAGGGACCACATCCTTGGTAAAGGGATGAGGAGTGCGAATAGTGCTGCGGTTTGGGGACGGCTCTCGGGCCGGGCAGAACCCCATGTACTAACGAGAAATAAAGGGAGAAAAGGAAGAGAGGAGAGGACAGGAGAAGAGAGGAAAGAAAAAAGGGGGGGGGGCATGAAAATGAGAACAGCAGGTATTGGAGAAGGGGGTGTTTATAGCCTGAGGCCGGAGGGGGCGTGAAGGAGGAGTGGTCCCGCTCCTGAAGTTCAGATGATATCTCCACATCAAAGATGTTACATTTATGCAAATAGAGACAATCTTCCTCTTGTTTGTGGCACTATAGCCTCAGCTTTACATGGTTAACTGTAATTATGAGGTAATGCACTTGGTCATTTTACAAATAAATGATAATGTAATGAGTACTGTAACACTATAAGTCACTCTCTCTGGCAAGTAATTAGGTAAATGTGCTATATTACTTTTAAGGAAAGTAGCGAATGATGAGTAATATGTTGATGTTTTGTTGAGGACCCCAACGCTGCTCACCACACATCTGTAGCTAGCCCAGCGCCTCGCCACAGCTTTTATACACCAGTGCTAATTAACTTTTAAGGGGAAACAGCTGTGCACTGGCTCCACAGGTGCAAAAGGGGCATCTGAGTCTGGGAACCAGCACCACGACCAGTGTTGGTCAAGTTACTTGAAAAAAGTAATCAGTAACTAATTACTGATTACTTCCCCCAAAAAGTAATCCTGTTACTTTACTGATTACTTATTTTCAAAAGTAATTAATTACTTAGTTACTTAGTTAAATTTTAAAAACACGATTTACAACCTGAATAGGTGATAAAGTGATAGATCTTTCAGCCCAATTCTACTTTTTCTACATAATCCATCATACAAAATGTAATCAAATGGAAAAGTCTCTTTTTAAAACTTGTTTTATTAGTTTTAATCTTTTAACTTTATGCATCAAGCAAAAATTCAATTATCTGCAACATTCTCTGACTTGAAGAAATTAGTTTAACATTTAAACCTATTTTCTGCACATTCCAGCACATAAAATAAAATATTTTTTGTGTTTACACTCAGTCTTTCAAATAGATGCAAGTAAAACACAGCAGAAAATAAATAAAGTCAAAGACTAGCGGTCCTGTTGCTCTATTTTCACCTGTAAAGCAGGAGTGGGGTAGGCGGAGGGTTACCCTGGTGCAGGTGTGCAGCGGTCAGTGGAAGAATCCGCGAGTTTCTCTGAGTTTCCCATTACGTCGTAGCTACTCGGTGCTTGCTCGGAAGTTTAGGGTTTTTTTCGCTGTAAAAAGAAGTTTTCTTCCCACGCACAACGGACACTAATGTTTTTGTCACTTTTTATGGAATCAAACTCAAAGTAAGGTCAGTACTTCCACGCTTTAAACGCTGCACGCTCATACTCTCTCTGCACTCGATATATGATCCATTGTTGATCTGCACACAGCTGTTGTCACGAACGTCGCACTCGCTTACGTCACTGTCATGAGACATTCTCGCAAAAAAATCACGGTTTTAGTAACGCAGTAACGCAGCGTTCCTACGGGAAAGTAACAGTAATCTAATTACTGTTTTTGCAATAGTAATCCCTTACTTTACTCGTTACCATTTCAGTAACGCGTTACTGCCCACCTCTGACCACGACACACCCACACAACACACACGGCCAACTAGTGCTGTGGTAGCGTTACAAGGATGCTGTAAAAACTGCTAAACTAATTTTAGCAGTTTTTAAATATTTCTTCCATCTAACAGAACCACTGCCATCGACAGCTGCTTTACTACTGAACAGACCTCACTGCCCTATTTTAAAAATAAACAGCTGCTGCTTCCCTGCTGTCTTCCTTCCCATCTTGCATTTCTATACAAGCTTACTGGGCACTAGCAGTTCCTCGATAATGACCACCCGTCTCTCCTCAGTAAGTCCAGTTCCATTGTCTTGGACTGCAGCATCGATGGATCCTTGCTCTACTCTAAGAGTTGGAGGGGCAACAACGAGAACCTGTGGCAGTGGTTAGGAGGGGGACAGGGATTATCGCTGCCTGCTGCCACAATTAGAATCGAATTCAGTGGGACGCACCGAACGGACTCAGCAGAGAAATCAACAGAGCAATCTGCAGCCTGCAGTCCTTCCTCACCAGTTATTTTCCTTGTGTATTCTTTCTCACACTAACGTGTTCAGCAGGAACAAACTGAATGAGCCGCAGTCGTCTGTTCACACGTGACGCAGCAGAATCTCATTCTGATGAATCATCCATCTTAGCCGTGCGCTCGCCACACTGTTGTTGTTAAAAGAGTTCAAACATCACAATCAGCAACCGAATCTTCTACATGCACAACGAGAGGTCATATAAGGCAGTAATATTCTGACACCGAAGGAGTCCAAATCCAGCCTGAAGCCCATGTAATGAAACCCAAACATGGAACTTTAACTCCTCTCAGCAGCTGTTTGATTTGGGTCTTTGAACCAAAGCTGTAATCCCACGCACACTTTGACCCTGAAATCATAGATCGCAACTTTTAACCGATTTTAACCAGACTGTCGATCCTCATGAATTTACATCTCATTCATTTCCACCTCAGCCTCCCTTTTTACAGCGCTGGCACGTGAAGGAAGTGTTCTGTAAAACAAAGGATTTCTTATGGAAACAAAACAAAACAGAAAAAACTCATTACTGCGTTGTCACACACGACTGGATTAACCTTCGAGGAGGCCCGGGGGTAAATAAAATAAGCTGCTGGTCCCTACTGATTCCCCCATTTCTCTCTCCGAGCACTGCATATATGGTAGTAATTAGCAATTACTTTGTGTTCAGTGGATTAAGTGAAATTTCATTTAGTAAACTGCGCCGTGGAAGCACGAGATAAAACGAAATAATCACGGCCTTGAAACATCTGAACTCTGTAACCTTCTACATGGAAATTTGGAAAACAGGAGACTACTCGGGGCCCCTGGGGTGTTAGTCCAAGGTGCAGCCGCCCTGTTGGTATTCCAGCCTGAACTCTCCTTCACACCGGACTATAAAATCAGATGGTGAAAGTGGACCTGTTATACTTTCCCTCGTCTTCTGTTAGCTGTGGATGGTTATATTGAACATGGACAGTTATAAATAATGAGCAGGACAAAAGCATGTTTTTAGAGCAGAGTCTACATTTGAATCCAGTGGACCGAGGAACAACAAACTGCAGGTTGTTCATCTAAAACAAAAAAAAGGAGCTAAGAAGAATCATGTTATTCAGGTTGGGCCACTCTGTTATCATCAGAGACAGAATAAAAGTTTTATATATATATAAAGTTTTTATATTGTCTGTTAGATGAAGGTGCATCTAATCTGACTGAGCTGGAGCTGTTTTGCAAAGAAGAATGAGCAAAGATTTCAGTCTGTAGATGTGCAAAGCTGGTAGAGACAGACCCTAAAAGACTGGCAGCTGGAACTGCAGCAAAAGGTGGTTCAAGTATTGACTCAGGGGGCTGAATAATTACGCACACCCCACTTTGCAGTTATTTATTTGTAAAAAATGTTTGGAGTCATGTATGATTTTTGTTCCACTTCTCACGTGTTCACCACTTTGTGTTGGTCTTTCATAGGGATGGGTACCGGTATCCATTTCGGTGCTTCATTTTGGTGCTTTTGTTCCTGAGCTGTGATACATTTTGGATTCTAGCCAATCGTTTTACGTTTCCGGGGATAGTAGGCGGGTCCAGGTACGTACGTTCTTTTAGAGCAGAGCTACAGATTAAAAATGCCCAAGGCGAAGCGGTCAAAGTCTGGCTGTACTTCACAGCAAAAGATGCAAACTCAGCAGCTGCAACAAGTGCTTTAAGCTGATACTGTGATACTGTCAAAGGAGGTAACACCTCAAATCTGATGAAACACCTGGCGACGCATAGCGTTTTTTTAAAAGCCGAGAAATGCGCCGTATTTGATAGCTTGCTGCGAGACCTCACACCGAGCACATCTACTGCGGGTGTGGTGCCTGTTATCGACCCGGAGTTAGCAACATCCCCCAAAAACCCGAAGAGGAGAGTCCTGGCCCCTAGCCCTGCCAGTGTAGCAGAAATGATGATGATGATGATGGCAGCAGCAGCCGTTCTTCTCTGCGTGAGTAGCTTAATGTTGTTCGTGTGTAATTTACGTTGAGTAGGCTAACCACGTTATTACATTAATGCATGTAAGGTGAACTAGCAAACACCATCATAGCTACATGCAGCTGTCTTCTTGTTTGATGGCAGATACTCCCTTCACCCTGGCCAAAAAGGCTAAAATGACCAAAGAAAAAGTGGAAAACAGTTAAACATGAGAGGTTTTTGGACAAAGTTGAGTGATATCATATATGCCCCATAGCTGCAGAAAAGGCTAACATTGTTATCTTTTTACAAAAAAAAACAGCTGAACATGAGAGGTTTTTGGACCAATTTTGTGTTCTCCATTCTTTAAGCACCGGTTCGAGCACCGTTTAAGCACCGGCACCGTTTCAAAAGTACCGGTTTGGCACCGGTATCGGATAAAACCTAAACGATACCCATCCCTAGTCTTTCATGTGGAATTCCAATAAAATTGATTCATGTTTGTGGCTGTAATGTGACAAAATGTGGAAAATGTGCAATACTTTTGCAACCCACTGTAAATAGCTATTCCCCTTCTTAAATAATTGTCCTCATTCCAACAAAACCCTGCTGGTACTGAGAATGTGTAGTTGGCACCTCAGATTACTTTCTTTCTTTGACTGCTCCAAACTTCCGTCGTTCTGTCAGTGCTAATCAGGAAACGCTGGAGAGTGTCGACCCCACATGAAGCTCTGTCAGTCTGAACCTGATCTGAACTGTAGATAGTCCATCTGGACTGGTTAATCTACCTTAGCACTTTAGGACAGAAGATGAAGAGAGAGAGAGAGTCCTTGTCACTTTCTATTTTCCCCCTGGCTTCATCCGACTCCCCCTCCCTCCTCCCCTCAGTCAGATCTCTTCTCCAAAAAAGTTCCTCAGTAACTACATTCAGCATAACCAGAAGTGCTCCAGTGCTCGGTGGAAAGTGTGAGACTTTTACTCATGTACCTGCATTAAACGCAGAGACTCGAGGTCAGTAAATATTTTCACATCTCCGGGGATCGGAGGTCCTCCGGGTCAGCGAGGACTCTCTGTCAGGCTGAACACTGATGTTAATACCTGGTGGAGCTGTGAAAATGTCTGGAAATGGACTGAATGTCCAACGGAACATGAGAGGGAAAACGAACTGAGCATAGTTTCAATTTTTCTACTTTCCAGTCAAATGAATCAAATAGACAGAAAATATTAAAACGTATTAATGCAGTGACAATGATAATTAGACTACTGTAACGGCCTTTTTACTTGTTTTAACAAATCAGCCTTAAATCGTCTTCAGACTGTGCAGAACGCTGCAGCACGTCTCTTAACAGGCACCAAGAGAAGATCGCATATCACTCCAGTCTTGGCCTTCCTTCACTGGTTGCCTGTAAATTTTAGGTTTCATTTTAAAATTTTACTTCTAACCTTTAGGGCCCTACATGGTCAGGCTCCTCAATATTTATCTGACCTGCTGAAACCACGTACATCTTCTCGGGCTTTAAGGTCATTAGATCAGAGACTGCTGGTGGTACCGCGCACTCGTTTTAAAACTCGTGGTGATCGGGCTTTTCAGACGGCGGCACCACGGTTGTGGTGTCTCTTCGCTGCACGGACTCCATTGATTCTTTTAAGAAACAGCTGAAGACATTTTTATTTAGAAAAGCATTTGATTAATTTCTTCTTATGCTGTTTTTATAGTTTTACATTGTTTTATTTACTGTTATATTGTTTTTATATTTCCATTTCCTGTGTTGTGAAGCACTTTGTGATTTTTATTTGTGAAAAGCGCTATATAAATAAATTTTACTTACTTACTTACAAGTTACACATGTCAAATACCCCAAAATGCTCACATCGCCTTAAAAGTCCACCTGAATTCACACTGAAAGTAAATGAAGTAAATTAAGATCCATTCATGCGTTTTTCCCGTTCTGATGGAAAATAAATCAAAGCTCGCAGAGGAAACATTTGAAATTGGATTCCAGGCTCTTTTTGTGTTATCTCGACATCTTTGAATATGAGGATCTGCAAGTATATGAGACTTATTCTTATTCACTGCTATCAGGAATGTTTCCAAGTCTCTCCCCATCCTCAACAGTTTGATCGCAAGATTGTAATTTAGATATGGATACGTCTGCTCATGTATGTAAATATATTACACTGACAGTCGAGCGCTCTGCTTCCAGTGTGGGGACAGTTTTTAATTCACTAGAGACGCAAAAGAGGAAATTAGAAAGTGTTAGGAGAAAAACCTCAGGAAAGCAAAGAATCACGGGCCCAGAGTTAAGTCATGTACATGGACGATTTCTGTGCACGATCTGTCAACTACAGAGTCAGTGCAGAAATGCGCGCCAGGCATCTGGTCAGACTTTATTATGTACTGTCCTACTCATGTAACACTCATGGGTGGAGTGCAAGTTAGGAAAAAACAACTTCTTATCTGGTGATTGCATACGAGGCTGCACAGGATGCAGCCTCGCAAGACGAAGATGGACAAGTTGATTAACGATCTTGTAGTGGGTTAAAACAATACATGTGGGTGTTGTCTAAACTTGAGCAACTTCCTCATGTGATCACTTTGTTCCAGCTAAAGAATTTGCTGACACGCTATGTACAAGCATTTCTGTGCAATTCAAATAAGCTAAACATAAACATTTATCACTGTTGAATATTAATAAAATTCAAAATCTTTTAACAGAAAGAAAATGCAAAGTAGAGGCAACTAATGGCATACAAGTGAAGCCGTCTGAAAGCATCTCTGCTGTAAATTTACTACACGCATATTACTCGTAATACTAATTAAACTTGAAACAATGATCAGCAACTTTGTAACAGATGACAGATGTGAGAGAGCAAAGTTTTCACCCTAACAAGATGCTCGACACTGAAGGTGACGTCACAAGAGCAGCAAAAGGAACAAAGAAATCCATTAAAAGTTGAACACATTAAGCTGCGCAGGTTTACAGTAGTACTCATTCTGAAACTCTTCACATATTTCTGCTCAACACAGCCGTGACAAATAGCACAGTAACACATCCCTTACTGCTACACCTCAAATACACTCAGTTAATTGATTATCAACAAATGTGACCGCCGCTCTAAAAGCAGGAGTTTGGTTAGTTTGCTTTTATATTGTCTGTATTTCTTAATTGCAAATGGCACCTGACTTGTATTCAGAATTGAGCCACACTTACGGAGCTCCACAATCCTTAAGTGTGTGTAAATATCTGGTTTTAACTGTGAATATACGGCTGTGTAGAAGTTCCTCTTGTTTTGCATAGAAATATACTGAACACCATACAAAACATAATATATAAAATAACATCTGAGTTTTTTCTTTGAAAGAAGCTCCTTATGTCCATTCTTGTATATCAGTGCATTACTGAAACCGATTTATTTAGCCGTGGAGGGAAACAACTGAAAATATGAAATAAACACACATGTAAGCTGAGACTCTAAAGAAACAGCGTTGTTGTTGTTCAGCTTTTCATTTCACCTTTTGTTGATTCACTCGAAGAGGAAGTAACGTAATATGGGTCAAGTTTGATATCTTTTGTGATGCACCGTCATGTTTACATTATTTGTACAGTACCAATGATTTGCTTTGGTATCTGCTCAAACTTAAGCTCTCCTCTGTCTGCAGCAAACTCGCAGGCAGCAGCTTCTCCCCCCCCCTCGCTCACATGTGTAAGTGCTGAGCTCAGTCGCCCAGTGAGCTCGGATCATACCAACATTAGGGGGAATTTACGACTGTGTGATATGTGCTTCGAATATTGTGTTTAGTTTTTGTTTATACAATTGTCAGTCAGGCATCTAACTGTGAAACAAATTACACTCCAAAAGACCCCGGGCTTCTGAAACAACAACCTGGGCTTAAGCCCAGTAAGACACCTCCGCTCCGCCGATGCCCCACAGTGAGTGCTCTTCAAGGATTTATGAATTATCCTCAGACTTGTAGGGAGGTGAAAAACCTGAAAAAGTTGTGAGAGTTGCTCAGGGCTCTTCTCAGAGTAAAAGATATTCTGAAGACGAGATCACATTTGCGTCAGATTTAAACGACTTCCATCATCTACATCCAAAACGCTACCTGTGCATTTCTGGCTGCACGCCCTCAGCTACCTTTGCGTGATCATGACCACAATACTTAAGAACAGTCACTGTTGTTTCGTTTCATACGACCTCTGTTCCCCTTCTGCTTTCACCCATAAAAAGTTTTCATAATACTCCAGGAAGCAGAACAAAAGTATAATGGTGAAGCGAAAGGTCAGTGACCAGAGGAAATGTTAAAGGACACAAACACCAACACAAAACTGTCTGCAGACGTCACAAACTCACACAAGTTTGCAGCCATTACTCAAACTCTCAACTTTAACTTTAAATGAAATGTCAGTGGTCAGAGCACAACTTACAATACAACACAACTTTATTTGTATAGCACGTTTAAAAACCGAAGAGCTTTACAATAAAAACAGGAAAATTAAGACAATAAATAAAAGATTATTAACAAAGTACCACATATGTCATCAGGTTAAGGGCACTAATGATACAGCAATAAAAGGGAATATAAGAACAAAGTTACTAAGAACAGATAAAGCTAAAAGATAAAGTACATAAATAAGAAATTGAACCAAATATAAATCAGGGACGCTAACTAGATGGAAAAGCTATGTTGAATAAATGTTTTTAAACGGGATTTAAAAGATAAAACGGAGTCTGACGCACGGATAGCGATGGGAAGGTTGTTCCACAGATCGGTGCAACCAGGGCAAAAGCACGGTCACCCCTAGATTTAAGTCTAGGGCTGTATCCCAATTCAGGGTCTGCAGCCTTAAAGGCCGCATTTTAAGGCCGATTACGTCACAGCGACGCGACGAAGGCTGTCCCAATTCGAAGGCTGCTCGAAATGCGGCCCTCAAATGCGTCCTTCATTTCCCTGAATTTTAAGGACGTGGCGGTGTAGACTTCGTGGCCCAACATATCCCAGAATGCATAGCGCGGCGGTGGGTGTGGATAATTTTGCCAAAAAAAAAAACGGCGGATGAGGGGCGCCGAAGAGTAAACTTTAAGTAAGTACTGAATATTATGTCACTTATTTATGTGCAAATGTTTAATAACGAAGAACATTAAAACATTCCTGTTGGCCACATGTCAGCAAAGTTATGTGACATTAGTGACGTTTGTACTAACTTGGTTTTAAAGCCTTTACTTTAAAATATACGCCGTTCAATAGCTGAGCTTAATCAGAGAATGATCAAAGCTCAGGTAGAAACAAACAAACAAATGAACAAAAGATTTTCTCCTTCATTTCTGTCAAACAAAGCTGTATGAAACGTTTCCAGCTGTTAGTATCATGGTTGCTAGGCAACCTGGGCAGCGCGACGGAGGCTAGACCGTCCCATTTCACAAGCCTCGCACTTCCGGCCTTAGCGGTCTTTAAGTACGCGGCCCTTGAGGATCGTTGAGGCTGCGTACTTTAAGGCTGCAGACCCTGAATTGGGATACAGTCTAGATCCAGGCTGAGCCAGGAGTAATTGGGCTGAAGACCTGAGGGCTCGCCCAGGGACATATAGACTAAGAAGATCGACTAGATAACGAGGGGCTAAATTATTTATTTTTAAAGGTGAGCAACAATATTTTAAATTCAATGTGATATTTTATGGGTAACCAATGCAACTCAATAAGAACGGGGGTGATAGAGGCTTTCTAGTGCCAGTCAGGAGGCGAGCCGCAGCATTCTGGACAAGCTGAAGTCTGTGAAACGTCGCATATTTTTGGAAACATCAACATGGCCGTCGTTTGGAACTAAACGCCATCCTTAGGCCTCTGGTCAAGCTACGTTTAGCTTTTGGTAAAACGTGCGGCTCTGGTTACCCGAGCCGGACGGATACTTCAGAAAGACAAGCACACAATCAAATCATTTCCAAATGTGAATCCCCACGTGTGATGTTTACAGAACTTTTATTTTGAAAGGTCGAATGTAAGGTGGAAGAAGGATATAGAAAAAAGGAGACAACAGAAAACGGTAGATGAACAAGTTAGCGCTGCAGACTATGTTGCCGCTGCAAGCCTGAGAATTAAAGACTGGAACTGAGAAATACTGAAGGTGTCATCATTAATGTTTGAGGCATGCAAACATTACACCACGTTCACTTGAAAGGTTGCCCTAAATGATGGAATAAACGTGTTGTGCAACTTTCAAGGCCATGAAGGATATCCTCTCTGCAGGTCTCTGAAATGTTCAAATCTTTGCATCCAAAGTTTATGACTAGCTGCAGCCGCTCAGTCTGTAGTCTTTACCTTATAATATAAAGCACCTTGAGGCAACTGCTGTTGTGATTTGTTGTATAGAAAACTGCATTGAACTGATATTAAAGCTGACATCAGTGCCTGTCTGCAGAACAAAGCTGTACTGCCAAATAAATCATCGTGGATGGAAACAACAATGTTCAAGTCTTTTTGGCAGCACCAATGATTATTGTGCACAGGATGGTCATACTGGTGGACACGGTCTCTCCACCTTCAGTTTCTCCCAGGCTCCAACTTCTGATACATGAAGGTAGGAAACATTTGGTCCTCAATCACGTTGAGGTTTGTGTTGAAGTTTTCAGTTTTCAGTTTTCAGGCCCCTCTTCTGTGGAACCAGCTTCCAGTTTGGATTCGGGAGACAGACACTATCTCTACTTTTAAGATTAGGCTTCAAACTTTCCTTTTTGCTAAAGCATATAGTTAGGGCTGGACCAGGTGACCCTGAATCCTCCCTTAGTTATGCTGCAATAGACGTAGGCTGCCGGGGGATTCCCATGATGCATTGAGTTTTTCCTTTCCAGTCACCTTTCTCACTCACTATGTATTAACAGACCTCTCTGCATTGAATCATATCTGTTATTAACCTCTGTCTCTCTTCCACAGCATGTCTTTATCCTGTCTTCCTTCTCTCACCCCAACCAATCACAGCAGATGGCCCCGCCCCTCCCTGAGCCTGGTTCTGCCGGAGGTTTCTTCCTGTTAAAAGGGAGTTTTTCCTTCCCACTGTCGCCAAAGTGCTGCTCATAGGGGGTCATATGATTGTTGGGCTTTTCTCTGTATCTATGGAGCGCCTTGAGGCGACATTTGTTGTGATTTGGCGCTATATAAATAAAATTGAACTGAATTGAATTGATCTTAAAAAAAAGGCACCAAACAGAATTTTGCATCAGAGTTTGTTTCAGCTCAGCCACTTAATGGCTATTTCTGGAAATTAGCTCAAAGAGGTAATTGTTATTATTTTAGAGGCTCTTCATGTTCTAAATCATAATCCTTAGTATTTAAATTTGGACCTATTCTGCACATTTCTAATTTATGTAATGACTATTTTTCAGAGTGAAGACTGACACCTGAATTTTTAGAAATGCTGATTTTATTTTAAAAGAATAAATAATATCAGCTAGAAATGACGTCCAGAAGAGCATGGCTGCTCCAGGAATGCTGATCTACCAACAGTCAACCATGGCACTAATACTTCTCTGACATTAACCCTTTCAGTGTAGTTTGTGGTGCGATTTGGAAAAGAACGAAAAACCAAGATTTCCAAGATGTCCATCTCCCTGAGCCCCTCTGTGACTGCAGGGTCCCACGAAACTGCTCAGATTTTATTTCGTCAGCAAATTCAGTGAGTTGAGAACATGTGTTGACCTACTGTGTGAACAGTTTCACCCTTTTCCACTTGATGTTGCATGATCTAATGAGGCAACTAACATCTTTATGCGTGATTTCCCTCTACACTAGGTCAAGCTTCATCCCCGTCTGCCTCCAGCTTGTTTCCCCCAGGAAAGTTGACTGTTTCCATCCAACCACAAAGCTAAAAAATACTGCTTCTTTTTGTCATCTGAACTCCAAGTAGGTCCTTCTGAGTAATCTGAGGTTCTGAACACGCTCAACAAAAGTCCTTAGCTGAAAAGAATAAATGTTAATGTAATTCAGTGCACTCAATCACAGCAATTTTCATTTGGTCTCTGGGCCTGACCTGTTCTTTCTTTCCTTTTACTGACTTTGAACACTCCAGGCGGCTGCTGGGAATTAATAGGTGATAAATGCAGGTTCAATAGCATTAGACTGTGACAGTCCAAGCTATGCATGGAACCAATCTATATTATTACTTTCATAAAGAGCAGGACGGCAATCTGTTCAATAATGAAGAGCATATATTACATTTAGAAGCATGCAGCTGAGGCAGCAGGACACACAGATACAAACCATAATCATCAGATGGAAATAGGTCAACATGCTCAGATAAACACGCACAGCAGGGCTGCAGGCTGCAACTGTCTGGTGGCATTTAACTGAAGCAGTCACTGGTCAGCAGATCTGAGAGTCTCTATTTGGGCTATCAAATGAGCGGTTCACAGATATAACCTGGTCCTGATGCAAAACAAAAACATTTAGGTTTTAGCTACGTGGTTAGGAGGTTAGGAGTCTTCTCTCACCCTCGTTCTCTGCTTTCTGCTGGAGCAGGGGGGCTAGGAGGAGGAGTTGGCCGTCCGACTGGGGTCCGGAGTGTGGGGCCTCCCTGCTGCTGCGGAGTCGGGGCGGTCTGCTTCTCCCCACTGCAGGGAAAAGGGTAACACAACCTGGGTCTGGGTGCAGTTCCCCCCTCCAGGGGCAAGGGTACCTAGACCCGGTTCGTAGAGTACGCTTGGGGAGTGTGATTGTGTGTACAGCGTCTCTTTATGTCTGTCTCCACGTTGGTTGAGTGTGGAGTAAGTGCATATGAGAGCATGAGGGTGGGAATGGATGTTTGTATCTGTGTGTGCCTGTATGTCTGTGTCTGTATGTCAGGTTGGGTATCAGATGCCACCTCTCTGAGGACAGCTCAGGCCCTCCAAGGTTTGGAGGCCTATCTCCCCCCACCACTTCCCCTGCCGGGGGCGGACTCCCTCAGACGTCGGTGCGTTGGTGGTTCTTTGTGTCCGGGGGTGGGCGTCCGGGTACACACCGGCTCACTCCTTGGCGGCTGCTTATCGGGGCCTGGAGCCTGGGGCTCGCTTGGGCCACTTCGGAGGTGGGGTGCCCCCGGCCTCTCGGCCTGGGGCTCGGTCACTCAGGCACAGCTGGCTGCCGGCGGAGCTCACGGGCACGTCACTGCAGCCCCCCCTGGCTTCTGCTCCGTGGCTGCTGGGTGACCCCTCATCTGGGACTCTCCTCAGCTCTTTCTGGGACAGTGGCGCGGCTGCCCCTCTGTTGGTCTTCCTTGGTCTCTTGTGTTCTGGGGGCCTCTGGATGTCTGGAGTTTTGATCTCCTCCATACCTGCTTCATGCCCTGGAGGACGGGGCAGTGGCCCCCCACACCCTCTAGCAGATCATTACATGAGGGAACCTTTTAAGAAAACAAGCGCGTCCATGCTCACAGGTGTACACACGGGTGATCACACACACAAACTACACCCTTTTTGGCTCCTACCTCAATGCACACTGTGCTGTCGATCTTACGTGCTGCACAATAATGTTTAATATTTAGTATTTACTGTCATATTCCCATATATCATTGTGATGTGGTTTATTGTATTACTCTCGTTTTCTTCTGCTTGTTTTCTTTTTTCTTTCTCAACAGGTGATCCAGGTGATCGATATATGTATTTTTTTTTTTTTTTTCTTCTGCTTATTCTGTTGGTTTTTGTTTTTTGCCCTTCTCCCCCGTCCCTCTTCTCAACTGTTTTTCTTCCCCTCTTTCTTTCTCCCTTTTCTTTCCCCCAGTCAAGTCTGTCCCGTATTCAGCAAGTGAAAATAAAATAAAGAATAAAAGGTGAATCAAATGGACCATTACGGCAAAGCTGGGATGGTCAATTTGGTAAAGAAAATCCGTTGGGCATCTTTCTTCGCCTTTAGACAATAATTCTGATGGCAAAAGAACCAAACGGGACAGGCAAAAAAAAAAAAAAAAAAAAAAAAAAAAAAAAAAAAAGGTTTTAGCTACGTGTCTTTGGGTAATCCAAGAAGATAAGCCAGGACAGGACAGATATGGTCCCTCTTATTTGTACCGAGCTTCACTCCTACACGTTGATCAAGCTGCAGATAAGATAAAGCTGACTAAGCAAGTCCTACCAGGAGAGAATGACAATTAACAAGTCAAGGAGAAATAAAAGGTTGAAGTATAGTTTGCAATTTTTGTGAATCAGTTTTTGAGCTAATCTATAAAATGAAAGAAGCTGGTGCTGATAACTGAGGTGGATTTTCTGCAAAGGGTTCAATACTGGCGTCGAGACCTGTTTTAATTTGGACAACAAAATTAAGTCTACAACCAACAGACTTTCAGTCTATTCTTTTTTTGTTATTTAAAATGAAACAGATTTAAAACTTTAATTTAAAACTTAAATTGATTCTACTGTTGGGAGACTCAGATTCAGTCAAACGTAACAAAGTTGGCTGGATTATATGAAAGCGACTCAGGACGTTTTGAAAGCAGAGCAGTGAAATATTCTGCCCAGGCAGTTTGATCTCATCTCATTCGGTCCACATTTCACTCACTCAATACAAAACAATTCAATTCAATTTTATTTATATAGCACCAAATCACAAATACTGTCTCCTCAATACAACAGAAAAAAACCCAACAATCACATGACCCCTATGAGCAAGTACTTTGGCTACGGTGGGAAAGAAAAAGAGAAAAAGAGATGAAAAACAGGATAAAGACATGCTGTGGAAGAGAGACGGAGATTAATAACAGATATGATTCAATGCAGAGAGGTCTGTTAACACATGTTGAGTGAGAAAGGTGATTGAAAAGGAAGTCCTCAATGCATCATGGGAATCCCCCGGCAGCCTACGTCTATTGCAGCATAACTAAGGGAGGATTCGGGGTCACCTGATCCAGCCCTAACTACAGTGGGTTGCAAAAGTATTCGGCCCCCTTGAACTTTGCCACATTTTGTCACATTACAGCCACAAACATGAATCAATTTTATTGGAAGTCCACGTGAAAGACCAACACAAAGTGGTGAACACGTGAGAAGTGGAACGAAAATCAGACATGATTCCAAACATTATTTACAAATAAATAACTGCAAAGTGGGGTGTGCGTAATTATTCAGCCCCTGAGTCAATACTTTGTAGAACCACCTTTTGCTGCAGTTACAGCTGCCAGTCTTTTAGAGTCTGTCTCTACCAGCTTTGCACATCTACAGACTGAAATTCTTGCCCATTCTTCTTTGCAAAACAGCTCCAGCTCAGTCAGATTCGATGGACAGCGTTTGTGAACAGCAGTTTTCAGATCTTGCCACAGATTCTGGATTGGATTTAGATCTGGACTTTGACTGGGCCATTCTAACACATGGATATGTTTTGTTTTAAACCATTGTTGCCCTGGCTTTATGTTTAGGGTCGTTGTCCTGCTGGAAGCTGAACCTCTGCCCCAGTCTCAAGTCTTTTGCAGACTCCAAGAGGTTTTCTTCCAAGATTGCTCTGTATTTGGCTCCATCCATCTTAACATCAACTCTGACCAGCTTCCCTGTCCCTGCTGAAGAGAAGCCCCCCCAGAGCATGATGCTGCCACCACCGTATTTGACAGTGGGGATGGTGTGTTCAGAGTGTGTGCAGTGTTAGTTTTCCACACATAGCGTTTTGCATTTTGGCCAAAAAGTTCCATTTTGGTCTCATCTGACCAGAGCACCTTCTTCCACATCTTTGCTGTGTCCCCCACATGTTTGCTGTGTCCCCCACATGTTTGCTGTGTCCCCCACATGTTTGCTGTGTCCCCCACATGGCTTGTGGCAAACTGCAAACGGGACTTCTTATGGTTTTCTGTTAACAATGGCTTTCTTCTTGCCACTCTTCCATAAAGGCCAACTTTGTGTTGGTCTTTCACCTGGAATTCCAATAAAATTGATTCATGTTTGTGGCTGTAATGTGACAAAATGTGGAAAAGTTCAAAGGGGCCGAATACTTTTGCAACCCACTGAATATGCTTTAGCAAAAAGGAAAGTTTGAAGCCTAATCTTAAAAAGTAGAGATAGTGTCTGTCTCCTGGATCCAACCTGGAAGAAAGATCCACCAGTAAACAACTGGAGTGAGCTGTGAAGGCCTTTCAAATGAGGAAACATCTGGAATAACTTCAAAATTACTGAACAGGAAGCTGGAATATTATAAAACTACTAGTCTGCCAATTCTTCCTCTGTTCACCCCGAAGGTCGAAGCCCAGAATATTCGAGGATCCCTCTCAGTGGACGCTCCAGTCTACGCACACATGTGCCACCTGCTTAGCAGTAATCAGCTCCATGGACACGAGCCAGGAGGGACCGTCCTGACCTCCCAGTCGGTCATAAGGTTGGCCTGTTATCATCCATTCATATGGAGGACCACGTAACAACCAGCAGCATTCGAAAGGACACCATTAATATGCATATATTACAAAATAATTGCTGACCCATGAATCTGAGTGCACAGTTACCAAGTCTCAAAATGCATCAGAACTCTTTAGCAGGAAGAAGTCAATGAGAGCATTAGCAGCCTGTTCTGACATGAATATTTAATGATGCTAGTTTTCTTTAGACCTTTGACCTCTCAACATTCTGTTGTTTTTCCTTATTTACTTGTGAAACCTGTTGTTTCAGTGTTACAAATCACAGTAATGTTTTAGCTGATCAGTCATTTAGTCTCTAAAATTCCCCACGTCCAAAATAAGCAAAATTCCAAAAGAGAAAATTATAGATTCAATAAACTGGAAGTGCGCTTATTAAATGACTCATTTAAGTTTTTATTTCGACCGA
This sequence comes from Neolamprologus multifasciatus, assembly GCF_963576455.1. Lineage (NCBI taxonomy): Eukaryota > Metazoa > Chordata > Actinopteri > Cichliformes > Cichlidae > Neolamprologus > Neolamprologus multifasciatus. Next base: position 32,245,340 of record NC_140451.1, read on the forward strand.
TCAGCAGGAATAGATTTAATTAGAGACAGACGTGGCAAAGACTTTTCATCCAGCCACAGCGCCGAGCAGAGAGAGGGGACGCTTCACAAAGACACTGCAACACGAAACTTCACCTGAGAACAGTCTTTATTATTTCCAGGGGCTTCCATCACCACACCATATTCAAACGTATTCATGATAAAAATTTATATCAGAATATCTATAAAAGATTTTTTTAAACATGCTGTCAGTTAAAAATCTTTATTCTGCTTATTTTATCGGAACGCTGTGCTGTCTCTCGAATGATCGGACAGCAGGGGAGCAGCAGCAAGAGATCAAGAGAGAAGGCAGCTAACTGACGAATGAGTTTCTCTGTCTAACTTAACAGGTTTGTTGTGGGAACGTCAAGTCTCCCAGTTGGTGCAGGGACAGAACAACGAGCGCTGTTAGCGGCTGACATCTTGCTTTAGTGATCCATAAAATGTGCAGATAAGCTGTGGCCGCAGTGAAGCTGTAACGGAGACAGAAGAAAGCCACAATAAACTGCAAAGACAGTCTGTAACTACAACCGGAAGTCATCATCTTTCATTTTGTTTAGTATCACAGTTATTGCCGGTGCAGAGGTGTCGTGACACCAGAGAGAACTGAGCTGAGACGAACGTCCTCCTGCTGCGTGCGTCACGAGAAATGATGTCCGACCTCATCCACCCGACGTGAGAAACAGAGTTAAATGCAGAATATTTGTCACTGTGATTGGATTTGTTAACAGCCAGTATATGTTATTTAAATCTCCTGGTGCTTTGGAGTTTGAGAACAGGGGAAAGCAAGTAAACCTTTAGTTTATATTTAGAACCAATAAACATCTGCAGTTAATAAAAAATGTGTTAAATATTAGAACAAAAGCATCTGAGACCTCACCCTGTGTGTGCACAGGGTATCTGAATTAGTCACAATGTTTGCAAATTTATGTTTAAAACTCATAATCATAAAGAATAGTTTCTTTTTTTTTTGAAAATATTTTTATTGAAAAAAGAAAACAACAGTACTTGAAGTTACCGAAATACAATCAACCTTTCTTCATTTTCCTAAGTAAATAAACTTATATATACATACACATATATATATATATATATATATATATATGTGTATGTGTGTGTGTATATATGTGTATGTGTGTATATATATATATATATATGTGTATGTGTGTGTATATATATATATATGTGTATGTGTGTGTGTATATATGTGTATGTGTGTATATATATATATATATGTGTATGTGTGTGTATATATATATATATATGTGTATGTGTGTGTGTATATATATATATATATATATATATACACACACACATACACATATATATATATATACACACACACATACACATATATATATACACACACACATACACATATATATATATATATATATATATATGTGTATGTGTGTGTGTATATATATATATATATATATACACACACACATACACATATATATATATATACACACACACATACACATATATATATATATATATATATATATATATATATATATGTGAAAAAAAAACAACACATTCTAAAACAAAGACCCCCCCCCAGTCCCACACAGATCAACACAACCGTCAAACATATTAGAGGAATATAACAGTAACAGAAGTACATTTAAACAGGCAATACCTCTAGAGTAGCAAAATAAGAGATAAAGGGTTGCCACTTGTGAAAAAATTTGGCTGTGCAACCTCTCAACGTATATTTAATTTTTTCAAGTTTTAAAAAAAAAAAACTCTTTAAGCCACCGGGAAATAGTGGGATACTTAACAGACTTCCAATGCAACAATATTAGACGTCTCGCTAACAGGGATGTGAAGGCTATAATATCCTTTTGTGTGGAATCAAGTGTAAGTGAGCGAACAGGAATCCCAAAAACAGGAATCAGAGGACAAGGACGAAGAGTTACCCCAAGAACAGTCGACATAATAGCAAAATACCCTGTCCAGAAACTTTGTAGCTCAGGACACAGAAAAAACATGTGGCTAAGGTGACAAGGAGAACCGTGGCATTTATCACATTTATTTTCCACTTCTGGATACAATTCAGAAAGTCTAGACTTAGAGAAATGCGCCCTGTGTATGACCTTAAATTGAATAAGTCCAAGACGAGCACAGGAGGTGGAAGATCATACCCTCGCTATAGCCTGTTCCCAAGACTCCTCATGTATTCGAATTCCTAGTTCTCCTTCCCATGTACACTTAAGCTTAACATTAGAGCGGTTAAGAATCGTTTCAAACACTTGTGCATCCAGACCACAGCTGACTCGAAAAGCCAACCACTCTGAGCTGGGCTGAGCATGAACTCTGACTGTTCATGCAAATCTACCCATGACTTTATGAGTAATTCTGCTAACAAACAAACAGACAAACCAAAACAATCACACGACCTCCATCTTTCATAATGCGCTTGAAACGCTGCGTCATCATGGAAAAAATGAAAATTAGAAGATTGTGGTGCTGCATCTTTAACATGTGAGCAGCTCCAGCGCTCTTCTGTAGCTTGATCGGTTTTACTTGGAAACAATCAGACTCAGGCAGAGCGATTAATGAGCTGTATAAAAGAGCTGAATCTGAACAATCTGAATGTAGCATTGCCTACCTGAAAGATTTAAATCTTGAAAATGGGAGCTGTCAGAAAGCACAGATTCATTTAAGAGTTGTTTTAATAAATTAAAAGTTTGCATCCTGTTGCTTTGTGGGATGAATCAGCTACTATGAAAAGATCAGTGCTACAGTTTTCTAACTCAATCTGCCAGCTCGAAACCTCTTTAGTGCCCGAGCTTCCTCCCCCGTAGAGCCTCGTTTCATAACGCTCATACCTCTCATTTCCTCTGTTCTGCTCTGCTGATTTGATTTGATTGATACGACTGTTTGACCACGCGTGCTTATTTACATACATCTACTTAACATTTCAGAGCAAACTTTCTTTTGATGTTGCAAAAACCTCCTTTGCCCTTCACCCATTCCCGTGTCTCCGATTTATCCTTTTACCACCTACAGATGCAGCTGCAGCCCACTTTCCCCTCAGGGATGACAACTAATCAACTAATCTGGTCTATTGATATTTTCCAGTAGCTTTATCTTACATAATCCTAACAAACTGCTCTGAGCTCACTCCAGCTTCTTGTGCAGTTTTCACTTCGTCAGTCCCCGAGGTAACCGTTTACAGATGGAGTGTGTGCGTTTGTGTGCACATCCTAATCTGAAAAGGCTGTGCTCGAGATCCATTATCAAGATGATTTCTAAAAAGGCCAATACCGCGGAGACTTTTATGATCTATAAGGGGTTTTTATTGTGTCCCTAGCGAGTTAATTTCAGGGAAACGTGGATTAAAAATGATTAGTTGGTTAGAAAGACCTTCGCAGACTTAAACACAGACAGATTGTGTAATTGCCAGAGTGTCCTTGAGCAAGATATCATCCGGCATGAAATGAAGCAGCGACGGTGTTCTTGAGAAAACGAATACAGTACATCTCAGGTCAGGTTCTGTCTGATTTACAGCTCGAAACTCAAGGGAAACATAACGCAGGAGGGGCACAGCGTCAGCGTGTCGTACAGGTGACGATAGACCTTCAGATTTTGAGTTAAAACCCACTTTTCTGCTACTTTTCTACAAAGTATCCCTCTTTAAGGTCAGTTGCAAATAATGGATGGGAGGAAGTAATTTAAAGCTTCCAATTTCAACTTTCGTTCAATTTTTCATACCTGATCCAACAGAATTCATTTCATCTGACATGATTGAAAAGTGCAGGATCATATTCAGAGTTTAAGTTCCACTTAAACTGTGGCACGAATATTAAAACTGCACTCGTGCTATTCGATGGAGACACTTAGGATCAAAGCTGCCACCAAATGGCAGATTTCATGCAAATTTATAGCCACAGTACAACATTGGTAGTCTTGGAAAAGGTTAAAATTGTTAGAGGAAGAAGGTGAGTGGTACAGAACGTTTCACGGGGGCGATCAGTGAACTATTTGAGGCAGAGAATATGCTGATCCTTTTAAAAGGTGTCCAAATATAATTCAATTCAATTCAATTTTATTTATATAGCGCCAAATCACAACAAAAGTCGCCTCAAGGCGCTTCATAGATACAGAGAAAAACCCAACAATCATATGAGCCCCTATGAGCAGCACTTTGGCGACAGTGAGAAGGAAAAACTCCCTTTTAACAGGAAGAAACCTCCAGCAGAACCAGGCTCAGGGAGGGGCGGGGCCATCTGCTGTGATTGGTTGGGGTGAGAGAAGGAAGACAGGATATAGACATGCTGTGGAAGAGAGACAGAGGTTAATAAGATAAACTAAAAGAGACGAAATGTGATTTAAGTGGTATGCACACAGCTTTGGCAGCACAGAGATCATTGTCATCCACAACTAATGTAATTCTACTTCCTGTACATTATGTAAATTCATTTTCTTGGCTTTGACTTTTCGCTCAGATGGTTCAAATCCTCACATTCACCTGTGCGCACTGACCTTTGTCTGGGCTGCTTGTACTCTGTCCAACATCTAAAACCAAACATTTATACCTTAAACTATACAATCTTGTCCTCTTCTGGTTGTTTGTACCATTTCTAGTTTTGGATCAAGTTTTAGTTGTGAGCACAATGACCCCTGAATCGGTGACATGAGCCCCCTGTCTCCAAAAAAACTTCATTTTCATTTGAGGAGAGAGGACAAGGCTGTGAGAAGCTGGTGAGTACGACAGATGATAGCAAAGTGTATTTTGGTGATTGTGCAGCATCCCTGCGCACAATACAAGACAGTATAGTCTTAACCACGATAACCACAAATCACACGAAACACCAAGACCCTAACCCATCGAGTCACCAAAATGAGTGTGGGCACATCTAAGTTTGATGCCTCTAGCTTAATGTTTAGTGTTAGCTGCCATTTAAAAAGAGTGTGTTGGGGTTAAGCCTTAGTCTGGATTAGAGAGACAAAGATTGCCTTATAACCCTGTACTGTGTCTGCCAGCGCTGCACGCTCCCAATGCACCACTGGCTTCAACGCTTTTGACTTTCCTACTGAAAACTGCTATTTGGTTTCCTGCTTATAGTCCCAGTGATCACCTTTGGAGTGAAAATCAGGTCAGTTGGATTTAGAAGCTGACATTTGCTATTTAGACGTGCTTTTGGTTCATCGCAGAGGTGCAAGTAAACATCTGCAGGGTTCAGAGGTGCATAAGGAGACAAGGCTGAGCTGCAGATTGGTGCCGCTTATGATATGTGTGCAAGAACCTGTGGAGATTATTCATTTCTAATAATAATGATTCATAAATGTGCAAAGCTAGAAAAAACTAAAGCTTCTTTATAAGACTGGACACTGGAGGAGAGATGGCAGAAAGAATGAAAGAGTCTTAGGTATTCAGAGAAGAGGCAATGATGTATTCCCATCATCCCTGCCGTAAATTATGCCTTCGATAAGTATAATATATGTGCTTAGTTGTCGATTATCAGTTGCACCCACAATGCACAATCCGTGACGTTGTTTCGCCCTCCGTTAATCACAGACCAACATATTACACCAACAAACTTTAGTTAAATCCTAACGAGAAGTTCTGCTCTGGTGAAATAAGTTTGGCTGGTGACTCACAGCGAGTTGCATAATAAAATACTGATCTATTCTCAGTAGAAGAGTTTCTATGTTTCATTGTGGATTTATAATGTTGTATAATTACTTGAACCATTTCATTTCATTTATTTATTTATTTCACACTTGGTACAAAAAAATCAAACAAACCAACCACACTTTCTATCAAAAGCACTACAACCATGTGTGAAAAGGAGCAGGAAGAAGAAAATATTCTTATTAAACCCCGCCCCCTATCTACAATCCAATTTATATTACAAGTGGGCACCAAAGATCAGGACAAACTAACATTAACATTTATCTCCGGTCCTAACCCAAACCAAACAACACATTTACAGTCAGAATAACCGCTCCACATAGTAACAAGGAGAAAAATTAAAATTAAAATAAATAAAACAAAAAATTAGAATGGATCCTTTTTCAATGAACTCCAATTTCATTCACATTCTTCATATTGAGTTATCGTTTTAAGCATGTAACACTTTTTAAAACAATGTAAATTTATACAAATCTTTAAATTATAATGAAGTGAGTTCCACAGTCGTATACCCCTAACGTTGGACTCATTAATCTTTGTGTAGTCACAGCTAACTGATGTTTAAAATAAAATTTCCCCCTGACCACAATAAAAATACTCTTTGTAACTTAAAGGGCAAAATATTATTTTTAGCCTTAAACATAATTAATAGTGTCCGTAATTTCACTAAATCTCCTAATTTTAATAATTTCGATTTTATAAATAATTTATTTGTATGTTCTCTATATTTAACATTATGAATCATTCGTATCACTTTCTCCTGTAATAAGTTTATAAGTTTATAATCTCAATAATAATTGTAATTTGGGCTGGAATAATGAGTTGGACAGGACCGAGACTGAAGGCAGAGCCATGCAAAATGTTCCTTTAGGACGTTTAAATGAAGCTCAGGTAATTTCTATGAGCTGTTAAAACTTTGACCTCATTAAAAAGTGTTTATCCATCCAAAAAAAAAGAAAGAAAGAAAACGAAGCAGTTCTCCAAACCTCCATCATGTTCAGTGTAAGCGCTGCTTCACGTCAATGACACCATGTCATTGAGTGTCCTTGTGAAGTTTATCAGCTCAGAGGCCAAACTGAAGTATTCCTGTCACCATAGCAACTCTTTCACTAAAGTACTTGTAGGGATTTTTCTCAGTGAGTTTTTTACCTTCCTCTTCAGATGAATGCTATCATGACAGAGGATTTCATTTTTAAAAACCATGAAAAGTTACATATTTAATGAAGGTTATTGTGGTGCAACTGTCAGTTTCAGGCCGTGATCGAAACTAAACAAAACAACCAAGATCTGATTAGTCAGCGAACTCGTTAGAGGAAGGCAGTGCTACACCCCTTCCATCTTATTTACTGAGGAAGAAACTGCTTATTTCATCCTGAATTGCACAGAATGTGAAAGCTAATTATTTTTAGTGCTTTCCTGTTGGCAGCTGCTTCTTTGTTCATCTCCTTGAAAAGTGGAACATAATGACACTGAATGTCTCATCCATTACTCTTCAGGGTTTCAGAGTATGAGACTGTTCGTTGGGGGGGAATCGCAGAGCTGCAGGACTCGTGCCATCCCTCACATCATCCAGACTTGTGACAACGTGTCCTCTCTGGGCCTCGGGGTGTTTTCGTGGGGCAGGTGGCCTCTGCAGCAGGGATGTCACAGTCACTCTCATACCGATGCCTACTAAAGCAGCAGGGACAACCCACCCGATCACCACATGCTGCACGATGGCATCCAGTCCTGCACATTTTTCTCCTCCACTGCACTTAAAAAAACTTCATGGCAGTTATTTTAGCACTTTATTAAATCCACAGACAAATGAAGACTCCTTAAAGTCATCTGTGTACGTGTAAATAAATGCTGAACAAATAAAAATCCCAAATGTCAGCCCACCATGTATTTGTCACTGCTGCACAGGAGGCTGCAGGAGGCGTTGCTGAATAAAGACCAAATATGACCCAAAAAAAGGACAAATTTTTGTGCCTTCATGGTGGAGATGTTCTAAGACCTGCTTTCATTTTATGAACAAATATGGTTTGTAGCTTCACTTCTAGTTAGGAGACAGAAATAAAGCATTTCCACCTTAAACGCACTGTTTACTGCAGATAAATAATCACTCTGAGCTCTGGTCTCCTGCTCTAAGCATATTTGGCACCATGACAGACAACTGACTGCAAGCAAACAGACAAAAGAAAACTAGGGCAACAGCTCTCTTCAGGTCACGCCACAGCATCGCGGTTGGGTCAGGGCCATCGAGACGCACACATTTTATAGTATTGTGTAAGCTAGCTTCTGCTAAGCTTTTTAAGTGTTTGGTTTGATCTCCATTTTAAAGTAGCAACAGTGCTGAACTTCCTAGAAAGGTTTTTGTGGACTCATAAAAATCCAGGACATTAGAAATATTTGTTCCAAATGTCCCATTAAGCTTTCCTTCTCGTGACTTTCCCAGTAAAGACTGTAGGGTTAAGTCTCTTTATGACCCAGTCTCCAATCTCACATGCACACGCACAGAGGTTCACTCACTTTTCCCAGATTTGTCCCAGTAAATACTCACTTTCTTAATTAATCCAAAGGAGGCTAATACTAATGGAAAGGTGCAAGAAAAGAAACATGTTTTAATTAATGCATGATTACAAAGACAGCTTAAAGCTACACAGTGTTGGGAAGGTTACTTTTAAAATGTATTCGATTACAGATTACAGATTACATGCCCCAAAATGTATTCTGTAACGTATTCCGTTACGTTACTCAATGAGAGTAACGTATTCTGAATACTTTGGATTACTTAATATATTATCATGCTGTTTACAACTACATGAATGTACTATTGCTGTGATTTATTACTGTTACTGAAGGTCCGCGGCTCCGAACCGTAGTAAAGGGACCTCTGGCTAATACGGTGGGTTCTGTGTCGGCTCGTAGCTGAAAACTAGCTTTACTTTGTTGTCTGGGTCAACTTTGCTAGCAGAGACAGAGAGAGGCGTTGAAAGGCTGCTCCAACAGAACTTATTGTTTTTGGAGGAAAACACGAACACGGTGTACAGTCGAGTCTTAATAGCTTACTTACAACTGGGCTCGTCAGGCTCTCTTCTTGGCTGCAGTGGTTATTATTATATTTACATGCTTCCAGCTCCCGTTTCTGCTCGATGACAGCTCGTACTTTTCCTTTTTCTCCCTCCCTCGCTCACAGACACATAACGTGTATGGCAGTCCATTCTCCCTGCAGCACGGACTACACTGCCCATGATGCTACATTCTTTAGAGCTATACCTGTAGCATTCTGCCTGTTAGCTTAGCACAACAACAACAACAGACGCTCTCTCACCCTGGAAACACGCAGAGAGAGAGCATCACCCTGTAACCATGGCAACCGTAACGCTGCCTGGAACAACAGAACGTAGCTGTCAAACAAAACCCAAACAGTCCTGACCCGCCACAATATGAAACAGGGAAGTACCGCCGTGTAATCCATTTATTTCAACAAAGTAACTGTATTCTAAATACCACCTTTTTAAACGGTAACTGTAACGGAATACAGTTACTCATATTTTGTATTTTAAATACGTAACGGCGGTACATGTATTCCGTTACTCCCCAACACTGAATATAGAGGAAAGTTCTATGATTTCATATTTTACTGTACCTGTCCATCTAATATCAGTCCGCTAAGGTGGACTAAATGAGTCATTACCGTACGTAATGCAAGCGAGGTCAGCTGTGAGTCAGTGCTCTGAAAGTGGGAAAAAATAACTGGTGTCTGTCTCTTGAAATCTCCCTCATGCTTGTAACTACGTAGCTCAGGAGGAAATAAATGCATGAAATGAGTGAAATGAATGACTTCTGAACCATTTACAAAACCTTTTTTTATCAACTAGCTCTGCTATTTAAAATAATGATCTTGAACTGGAACTCTTATCTCTGGAAGATCAGTCAACTGACAATAACCACAAATGACCACCATTACTAAAGGAACCGAGACGCTAAAGCACGGGACACATGTGGAAAATCAAAGTAAGACTGATGTCTTTTAAGTGCAACAACACACAAACACAGACAGTAAATATCCTGCGTCAGACCGACAGTGACGTACCGCCGCCCCGTCTCTGCAGCCTCTCAGCTGTAGCTGCTTATTCAGTGAATCACTACTGCAAAGCAACCGTGTGTTGCACTAAAGGGTGTTAACATGGAAACAGTAGCTTTTACTAGTGTAGCTTAATGAAACGGAGACATTCGTTAGAGGTTTACAGGCGCTGCCACGCATCACTGAATCAGAGAAGTCGGATCGCAAATACTCTGAATGCTTCGTAGCTGCGCTGCTTGCCTGCAGACTCCTTTTCTCAAAGCGACAAATACCACTGCTGTTTCACTGACATCTAAGTGTGCCATCCTCCTGCTGCGTGTACATGCCTGTGTTTGTATATAAATCTAAAACTGCCTGGATTAAATATATATAAAGTCTATTTTGGCCAGAACACTGAATCTAATAAAAAGGTGTAAAGCTTTTTCATATATCCAGCTTAATGTTCGCTGTATTCCACGTTGGACTGTAAATTCAGGCCGTTGCCGCCATAAAAATGGCTGTTAATGTTGAGATGACTTTTCAAACGTATGAACCCCTTCAGCTAAATCACAGTTAAAAAACACTTAGCAAAAGGGCACCTTAGAAAAAACGTTAAGAAATTGCTTTCCCCACTCTCTCTGACACCTTGTAAAATTATAACTGGGTTTGTAAAAGATCCAACAGAAGCAGGACGAGGATGAGGCTTCGAGGGAAGTACAAAGTCGACGAAACCATTGTGTCTACTCAGCAAGAGCTGAAATTATTAATGCCGAGTACATCTTTCATCAAAGAGTAAGTTCAGTGGCCTCTAATAAACAACTTTGACTTAATTGGTGTAATGTTATAATATATCAAAGGAGAGAAAATTAGGTTACATCCACTGATTGGTGCGAGTTGTAAGGAAGCAGGGAGGCCTAAAGGTTAAAATCACTGGAAATTGGTCCTCTCGCCCCAGAGTTCAAGGAACGAGCACAACGTCCTCAATACAAATGTGCAGGGTGGTAAAGGCGGGGGTGTTAAACGAGTGCACTTAGAGTGAAACACCTACAACATAACAGAAAATAAATGATGTAAGCATTTCCTTTAAGTGCAGCTTTGTCAGCAATCTTTCATGTACAGTAACTTCATGTGATCAAAAAATAAAGGTAGTCGTGTTTCTCATATCAAAGAGGCCAAACGTTAAACTTCAGCGGAGCTGCTGCGTGTGCCTTTCGATCACACGCCCAGATGTTGACAGGTTTGACAAAATTTACTGGTGCATGTCTTGCTCTGACCTCTACTGCAGCCGCTGGCATCAGCCTTTGCAGCTTTGGCCCAGGAGTTTGATGGTGCCAGTCTGGTGAAAGGTTTTTTGGCTAGCTTAAAACCATTTTCTCGATTGGGTATCGATGAGTGGGAAAGGGTAGACGTGCTTTTACTGATTTACTAATTACATTTCTGCTTTTAGCAGGAAGTCATAATTTTGTTCAAAATGGGTACTTTGTAACTTTTTTGGATTTTTACAGTTTATTGAACAGCTTTAATAAAATGAAGCTTAGCAACATTAACCTGTGTGTCTAACACTACTGTGTCTATCACTCAGCTGTGATTTCAAACTTGATTGCTTAAAATTTAGTGAGTTTTATATTTACTGTTTATTATCAGTCCACTACTCTGCGCTGTTTTTCTGCTATGAAGAACCTTTCTTGACACAGACTGCTTCAACTTTACTGCAGCTGCAGTCATTATAAATTTAACCATACACAAGGAAGAATTGCCCGTCTCCTCAGCAGTGTTGGTCAAGTTACTTGAAAAAAGTAATCAGTAACTAATTACTGATTACTTCCCCAAAAAAGTAATCCCGTTACTTTACTGATTACTTATTTTCAAAGGTAATTAATTACTTAGTTACTTAGTTACTTTTTAAAACCACGATTTTTCGCTGTAAAAAGAAGTTTTCTTCCCACGCACAACGGACACTAATGTTTTTGTCACTTTTTATGGAATCAAACTCAAAGTAAGGTCAGTACTTCCACGCTTTAAACGCTGCACACTCATACTCTCTCTGCACTCGATATATGATCCATTGTTGATCTGCACACAGCTGTTGTCACGAACGTCGCACTCGCTTACGTCACTGTCATGAGACACTCTCGCAAAAAATCACGGTTTTAGTAACGCAGTAACGCAGCGTTCCTATGGGAAAGTAACGGTAATCTAATTACCGTTTTTGCAATAGTAATCCCTTACTTTACTCATTACTTGAAAAAGGTAATCAGATTACAGTAACGCGGTACAAGTAACGCGTTACTGCCCATCTCTGCTCCTCAGTCTCCTCACTTAAAGCGATGGAGTACATCCATCAGTGCAGAAGGAATTCTTTTAAAGTAAATATTGTTCATAGAATTGGTCCTTGTGACAACAACAGGAGGAGAAAAAGGGAACATCATCATCTTCTCTTTGGGGAAAATAGTAGGTTTGGCTCTTTAACATCAAATATTTTATACTTAATATCATTTAATTTGAATTTTCTCCCAGGCTTTGTTTGTTTGTTTTCCCCACCAAGTCTTAGCTCGAGCTCCTTTTTCATTCATTCTCAAGTCTTGCCAGAACACATAGTGAGCTTTAGAGCAGGCCAGACTACAACGTTTTTATTTGATGTGGTGTCCTAAATCGAGAAAGGAAATAACGGCTGATTTTGAACCTCTACCGTCTGTTTATGTCATGGTTCTGGGTTTTGACCCGGTGTTTCGAGTTTTGAGTAGGGGTCATGAAGTTACTTAGGTCCCAGTTATTCATTGTTTCATCCTTTGTACTCACTCTGGTGTTTGCATCCTCAGGTCTTTGGCTACGTTCACACTGCAGGTCTTAATGATCAATTCAAAATACAAAAAATTTGTCACCGCTTACTGCAGAAAAGAATACAAGTGACTTCAAACAACTCAAAACTGTTTTAAAGTCTTGGAAAGAGGATTGCGTAAACGCCATGTTGGATTATGACGTTCTTTAAAAAAGATTTAAAATAATGTTGCTTTTTCCATTGTGTATTGAATTAAGTATGAAGCACGCTACATTCAAACATTATGGAAACAGAATGGGTTAATGTCATATAAGAATTAGGATAAAAATCAGGAGCTGATGTTGAGAAAATCTTTCACAGGGAACAGAGACTTCCTTATGAGTAATTTGATGAGGCTTAAAGGCAAAAACATCAGCACTATTTCACCCCTCTGAGTAATTACTGCTTTTCCCACCTCTTTGCAGTCCTGCCTCTGAGTCAGTGGGTGTAATTTGTTGCTTCGTGGCCCAGAAGAGTTGTTTTTTTGTGCTCTGTGATAAGTCAATACTACTGTATGTAAACCTCAGCTCTCTTAACTAACTTATTAATCAACATATAGAGAAGGAACGGCTGAATTAGTATCTACAGAGTCTCTTAATTAGTGCTCATCAGTAGTGCACAGATATATGTCACTCACTCACAGTTAGTTAAATATGTGTACACGCAGCTACATGCATGAATTATGCATCATCACATCAGTGGATAAGAACAAGACTGGTGTGCTTACATACATTGTACATAATGGAAAGAAGAATGTCCTACATTTAAAGGAGCTGTGGGTAAGCACTCACACTGCATTCCCTGCTGTTCACTTGATGTAACGTCTAATTAATCACCTTACCACTAATTAATCATTTGGCTTTGTTGTGCACTGCAAGGAAAACTACTACTGTGAGATACAGACCATTCTCTTTCTCGAGAATGAAGTTATTTCAGGGCTATGTTGTAATTATCAACCCGAGTAGGAGCACAGAATGTGCTTTAACAAGGGAGGCCTAAAAATAGGAAGGAGATTAGATGGTGTCAGCGCCCTGACCCGCTGGTGTCAAGACAACCATCTCACCCTCAACGTCGCAAAGACAAAGAGTTGATAGTGGACTTCCGGAGGTGCAGAGAAATACACGCTCCCATCACCATCAACGGCGCTGCTGTGGAGAGAGTGAGCAGCTTCCGGTTCCTTGGTGTACATCTGGCTGAGGATCTTACGTGGTCGGGACACATAAAGCAGCAGCGCCTCTTCTTTCTCAGGAGACTGAAAAGATTTGGCACGAGCCCCCGCATCCTCAGGACCTTCTATCGCTGTGACATTGAGAGCATCCTCACTGGATGCATCACCACCTGGTACGGCAACAGCACCGCTTACAACCGCAAAGCTCTCCAGAGAGTAGTGCAGTGCTCTGAACGGATAATTGGAGGTAAGCTTCCCTCCCTCCAGGACATCTACAGGAAGCGGTGCCTGAGGAAAGCGGGGAGGATCATCAAGGACTCCAGTCACCCAGCCATAAACTGTTCAGACTACTTCCATCAGGAAGGAGGTTCTGCAGCATCCGGTCCCGAACCAGCAGACTGAGAGACAGCTTCTTCCACCAGGCCATCAGACTGCTGAACACTTCATAGACACCTCAGCTTCACTACTGGAACTTCAACGTTATGCACTACATACTGTATATAAATGCCACTTGTTTTGAGAGTGACGTGACAATAAAAGTGCTTTGATTTGATTTGATTTTGAGATTACATTATATGAAATAAAACTGTAAACTGAGACTCAGTCATTCTGTAAACTCATATCTTATTCACAACACAACATAAAAAATATGAACTTGTTGCAACAGAAAATGTACAATTTTAAGAAAAATAAAATTACGTCAGGAATTTGGCGACAGCCGCACATCTCAAAGAAGTTGGGTCAAGCAGACACAGGTCACAGAGCTTTAACCTGTATTTGTGGATGGCACACAGAACGGTGTTTGCAGGCGGGGAATTCTGGAAGTCTGCTATAAGCCGTGCATTGATTTCATGACAGGGCTTGAGTGCCCGAAGGTCATTCAGTACTGATATTTTGAATTGTCCCTTGAACAGAGAGATTTTTTCCCGAGTCTCAGATTCTTTTGATGATATTACATACCAAAGATGATGAGATATTCAAAGTCTTTGCAATTTTATGTTGAGGAATATCATCACATGGTATGGTTTTACTTCTGAGAAACTGCCTTTTAAAATATTGTTTTTGAATTTTTTATAGCTAATAATATAGCTGACCTATTGCTAATTAACCTACATGTAATTACCTGCAAAAATGTTCCTCCAGCTGTTTCTTTTTAGTACTGTTACTTTTCCAGCCTTTTGTTGGTCCCCTCCAAACTTTGCTACTAATTCAGAATTTTTCTTAAAATGTTACAATTGCTCAGTTTAAAAACGTGTTTTCCGTGTTCTGTTGTGAATACAATGTTGCTTAATGAGATGAGTTTAACTACATTCCCTTCATTTACCATGCCTGTCCAACACAAACACAGGCATGCTAATTTATCATATTGTTCCTTTCATGTTTCACTGTACGTAATCACTGTAAAAGACAAGGTAATCAGTGACTGTAGTGGTCACTATTAGCATCACCGTTTGATGAACACTTTTACAGATATGGGACCGAAAGTGTCCCCAGAGTGTCGCTGCACTCGTTGTTTAGCAAAATGTGTTTACAAATAACATCATCATCAACATAACGTACACATCATGTAGCTGTGATGTTGCCATTCATACAGACCATCTAAAAAGCATTTTACATTCCCACACTCGGCTAACCAGCCTTGCTATACTTAGCTGATAATGTATGGTCAAAACAAACAAAACAAAATGAATGTGTGATGTCACAATGACCACCATAAGAACATTCATAAGGAGGCTCCACCGTTGCGGACTGCAGTTGCTACTAATAGTCCTTGTTATCCTTTGCAGCCCTTGTGAGCTCATAAAACAAGGTCTAGCACTGGTAGCTGCAGACTACAACAGTGAAGATAGAGCAGGCCTAAGTGCGAGAGAAGAGACTTTTCTACAGAGCTTGAATGATGTTGCAGGCCAATGCATCAGACTCAGTAAGGAAACACGAGATGGAAACGGTTAAGGCTAACCACTTAGAAATGGTAACATGGCAAAATCGGTTAATTGTGACTGAGTCCAGAACTAAATATTGAAGTATTTTTAAAAAGAAGGAGGGAACAATGACCTATGGAAGTTTTGTATGTATCTCAGAAGCACTAGTTAGATTTTCACAGCTAAGATATAAATTTACCTTAATGGATGACGACCAGGCATATTAGCGTTCCTCGTAAAGAAGATTTAGCCTCAGTAGATGTGCACAAAAATGTTAGTTAGAAAGGCAACTCAAAACACAACCATGAGCCCCCATCATTATCTTCTACCATGTCAAACGCCGGCGACACACAGAGCATGTGACACTGACTACGCACAATCATGGATTATAAAGCCAGAGACACTGCGACGATCAACGCAGACTCTGCTTTCACCAACGAATTGAACATGTTCTACGCCCGCTTCGAGATTAGCCAGGAGGTTAATGCTAACAACCGCTTGGCAACTGAGGACGGTGACATCATCAGAGAGGGACTGGCGATCAGCATCGCAGAGCACAACGTCCGAGTGGCACTGAGGAGAGTGAGCACAAGGAAAGCGGCAGGACCAGACGGCACCGCCAGCCATCTGCTGCGTTGCTGTGCTAACCAGCTAGCAGGTGTGCTCACTTCCATTTTCAACGAGTCCCTTGCTAAGTCTGTGGTCCCCACATGCTGCAAGAGATCCACCATCATCCCTGTGCCCAAGAACAACAAGCCGTCATGCCTGAATGACTATGGGCCAGTTGCACTGACTTCAGTGGAAATGAAGGCGTTCGAGAGGCTGCTGAAGAACATCATCTCCTCTTCCATCCCAGACGCCACAGATCCGCTCCAGTTCACCTACCAACCCAACAGATCCACAGAGGATGCCATCGGCCACGTCCTGCACAACACCCTCAGCCACGTGGACAAGAAACAGGGTAACTATGTGAGAATGCTGTTTGTTGATTACAGTTCAGCATTTAACACAATAGTGCCCTGCAGACTGAAGCTGAGGGATCTGGGACTCAACAGCTGTCTGTGTGCAAGGGTGTTGGACTTCCTCACTGACAGAACTCAGGCGGTGAGGGTGGGTAGGTTTCCGACAGCATCATCATCGACACGGGAGTGCCACAGGGGTGTGCACTCTCGCCCCCCCATCAACCATGAGTGACTGAGATAGGATCATTGTTATCAAATTCTCATATTATGCCTGATCCTTCTGGTTTCAAAAAGTCACTTTAACACCCCACTCACACAATGTACATTACCGAATTTTGTAACTGTAAATTTCCAGATTGTTTTATTTTATTTACTTAATGTATATAATTTACTCACTTACTGCACATAATGTCCACTTTGTATATATTTACTTACTTACTGTATATAATGTTTTCTCTGTCTTTTTGCCCAGTCAAGGAGCGTAACAGGTAGGGGTGGGGAAAAAAATCGATACTTTGTAGCATGGTGATATTTTGTTTGCTAATAATGTATCGATACAGGGACAGCAGAAATCGATACTTTGTTACAAAAAAGGTTTTTGTGCTCTGACTTCAGAGCATGTTGATCCTTTTTCTGAGCAAGAATCCTGACATTCCTTCACTGTCCAAATGTGTTTAACTTTTTTATGGCAGCAATAAACATGACAGTTTACTTATTTTAATTTAAGACATGTTTTATTTTAATTAAGTTTAAAACTTTTTTATTTAATGTAAAATTATATTTTGTTTTAATTGACTTTCAAATTCTTCAGTTGCTGAAGGGGCTGCATAGTTTTCATAAACTGCATAGTTCAGAATAGCTATAATTGTACCAGATGGTTGATTCAGTTAAGTTGGACTAGACTGTAATACAAACCGTTCAGTTTGTCAACAATCAAACTGAAATGAGAGAAAGACTGAGTGTGAGACTTTGATATTAGAGAAAATGATGATTGATAAAGTTTACCTTTATGTACAGAATCTGAATATCGCAAAATATTTTAAGAAATTGCAATAATATCGTATCGTGCGTTAAGTATTGTGATAATATCGTATCGTGGGATGTATGATGATTCCCACCTCTAGTAACAGGACACATTTCACTGCATGACTTGTGTAACTATGCACGTGACAAAAAGAAGATTTTGAATCTTGAATCTGCCGTAAGCTAAAGAGAGGTTCTCCTCTCCTAAGAGCAGAAATCGTATCGTTCTGCCAGCCTTTCATGATGAGTGTATGTACAGGATGGGGACAATATCTCCTACTGTATGATTTATTTTTTGTTGCACCATAACGTCATTAAACAGCCATTTCACTTTAGTGCCAAACGGAAGCTAATGTCCCCAAGGTCAGTATACTTCATCCAGAGTTTGACCAACACGCCAAAAAATGGCTTCATATCTCAGCCTCTCAGTCGACAGGAAATCTAGGTTGCAGCGCTGAAATAACCTCCTCAGAAAAATCAATAACCGAGCCCATCTTGGTTCGACAACTTTCTCCTCTCTGGTGTGCGATACAAGGCCTAGCGGTCAAACGTCAGTTCTGCTCTTCCTCGCCGAACAACGTTAAGCGTGAATTCAATAAACTGGAGTCAAGTCACATCCCTTCAGTCCATTCATTTTGCCCCTCATCTTTGGCCTGCTTCCTCTTATCTCCCTCTGAAAGCACAAAGGACGGGAACATCCGTGGGGACTGAAACTCAAGTTGAATTACATCCTTTTGCACTGTAGCCTTTCAACCCCTCCGGTGAGTACAAGTCAGACTGTGCTTCAGCAATATCAATCACAACTTTGAATGTGAGAGACTACTGAATGCAACTCCACGGGGGCAGCACCCAACATCCTTCACTCAGATGTAACCCACAGAGTTTCCAACGACCCTTAGGGGTGAATGTTGTTAGGTAGATTATCCGTGTGGCAGTTGTGGTCAACACAACTCCCCCTTTTTGAATCGGTTAAAGCGAAATCCAATGACATTATAATTTTTGTTTCAAGTGCAGGATAGCCCCACATGAATAAGGGACATGATTTTGAATGCACTTCCTTAATATTGGACAATGACTGGAATTCAAATAAGTAAGTTGTTGATTTCAAATTCTGTGTGGCTTTGGGTTTATTATAGAAAGCCAGTCAGATGTCTAGACTGGTTATATTAACGTATGACTGTCTGAAACAAAAACTTTCAAATGTCATCAAATATGTCATCCGCCCTCTGCAATTCTGTTGTTCCTCTAATATTAGTCCATCTTATTGAACATTAAACCAAATTTTACTCACAATATTATTCACGCCTAGAAGCAGTGAGGGGGGCTTAGCTGCTCCCCTCAAAGCTCGTGTGCAAAGGCTGTCTACCCTCCAGCAATCTGCTTTGAACAACTGCTTTAGGGCACAGACTGTTACGGACGGGTTAGGAGGATAGTTAATTCAAGGGTCCTCAAGGCAGAGGTTTCACCAAGCGTCCATGCAAGAGCCTCAGCCATAAATCAAATGGGGGAAGAAAAATCACAGCTTTCTGGTACAATCTGTCCTAAAGAAGTTTTTTGTTCTTTTAAAGTAACAATGGGAAACTTTGGCTTTTGTTCCAACAAAGACTTGAATCTGACCAACTATGAGTATAATATCAGAATCATCACCACTTCAAAAGCTGGAAGATCATTAAAATGTATAATAATAATAATAATGGATTTATATGGCGCTTTTCAGGGCCCTCAAAGCGCTTTACAATACCACTATTCATTCACTCTCACATTCACACACTGGTGGAGGCAGCTACAGTTGTAGCCACAGCTGCCCTGGGGCAGACTGACAGAAGCGAGGCTGTCATATCGCGCCATCGGCCCCTCTGGCCATCACCAGTAGGCGGTAGGTGAAGTGTCTTGCCCAAGGACACAATGACCGAGACTGTCCGAGCCGGGGCTTGAACCAGCAACCTTCTGGTTACAAGACGAACACCCAACTCTTGAGCCACGATCGCCATAATAGTAAGAGTGGTTAGTATATAGATCCACCAGCAGTCTGTGGCTAGGTTTCAACATCATCAGCCCAGCATAGCTTAGAAACATTAAATGTAGGGGTGGGGAAAAATGGATACTGTGTAGCATGGTGATATTTTGTTTGTTAATAATGTATCGATACAGGGACAGCAGAAATCAATATTTTGTTACAAAAAGGTTTTTGTGCTCTGACTTCAGAGCATGTTGATCCTTTTTCTGAGCAAGAATCCTGACATTCCTTCACTGTCCAAATATGTTTAACTTTTTTATGGCAGCAATAAACATGACAGTTTACTTATTTTAATTTAAGACATGTTTTATTTTAATTAAGTTTAAAACTTTTTTATTTAATGTAAAATTATATTTTGTTTTAATTTACTTTCAAATTCTTCAGTTGCTGAAGGGGCTGCATAGTTTTCATAAACTGCATAGTTCAGAATAGCTATAATTGTACCAGATGGTTGATTCAGTTAAGTTGGACTAGACTGTAATACAAACCGTTCAGTTTGTCAACAATCAAACTGAAATGAGAGAAAGACTGAGTGTGAGACTTTGATATTAGAGAAAATGAATATTGATAAAGTTTACCTTTATGTACAGAATCTGAATATCGCAAAATATTTTAAAAAATTGCAATAATATCGTATCGTGCGTTAAGTATCGTGATATTATCGTATCGTGGGATGTATGGTGATTCCCACCTCTAATTAAATGTCATCATGTAGGCACGTGCCTCACATGTGTGCTATCTGTGGTCATGTGGTCGTCTTGAACACAGAAAAACTTTAGATTCACAGGACGGAACAATCGATGGAGGTCACGGCATCCTCACAACTCTGTCATTTGCCTCGTGGACCAAGTGGGAGGTCAAGTGATGCTGGCTTGACAGAATGAAGGAAGACGTGACAGACCGATGTCATCCCAGGAGTCAAGCCAAGAGTGAAAGAAGTGAAGAATGGCACAAAAAGCAGCGCATCGGGATTGAAAACATGATAAACACACAGAAAGATGAACAAAGAGTAGAGCGAGCAGGTTATCTCTGCATAAGCACAGCGGAAACTAAAACATACCCTTTATAAACAAGCCGCACATGCTTAACTTACCTAGCCTTAAATCTGGGATCACTCTGAGATTACTCAGATATGGGAACAGCACAATGCCAGGTGTCAGCTGATACATGAAGATAACTCCACCTTAATTACAAACAACAGTGATTCCTTAACGAGAGTCTCATAAATGAGCAAAATAAATAAAACAAGAACGATGCATTCAATCACCCAACTTCCTGGGACAGTTACAGGCGGCGTTACTTAGATACCAAACATCCTTTTGTGTTAAACCCATCATGTGATAAAACATTAAATTGAGACTAAACCTATTTAAACCTTCCACACAGTTTTAAATATGTTCTTATTCTTTTATATTGAATACAGAACAGAACTGTGCCTGAATTGAATCATTATTCACCTGGTGAGATTACAAAGAGGTAATACTCTTAATAAAACTGATGTAGAGACATTGTCATTTACATACGGCACCGCCACACAGCCTGACTCATATTAGCCAGATGACAGGACCTCATTTGTTCTGCATGTATTCAGTCCGAGTGCCTAAATCCACCTTAAAATCTACATTAACAAATGAATTCTGAATGCAGACAGAGAAAAAGGAATAAGAAAGGCTTTTGAAATGTGCCTCTGGAGGCCGCCATGACACTTTGATAAACGCCTTTTTGCTTAGAGAGCTACTAAGAGTCAAAGACAGAGGGAAGCCTCAGCCTCAGGACTGAGACCCATCAGGCAGATACACGATGATGTTGGAGGGGCCGCGATGTGACTCGAGAGCCAAATCCACCTTCCTTTTAGGATTTCTGAATGTCTGTAATAAAAACACTCATTTGCAGCCATTAGTGGTCCAGGTAAGCTCTGGATATCTTTGGTAATTTGTTGAGCAAAAACTGGAGAGAAAAAATCCCAATGCTGGGTTTTTATTTCACCGAGGTGGAGCATCACATCTCTGAGCAGCACCTCGGTGCTCGGTACACTGGGGAGCAGAAAGAGCCATATAATAAGTCTGTATCTGATACAACATGTCCGGTGGGGATGAAAGGAGGTTTCATTCTCTTTCTGGGTCTTGCCTTATCTCTGAATCACATGTATGCATGATTTTTGTTCAAACCTTTTCTGGGCTGGTGCGCTCACTCACGTTTGTCTCGATTACTTGCTTAGTGTTTATACCGTTCTGGCTCCCCGACAGCAGCAAATAAAGCAAATGATGAGGGAGCATAGTATTTTAATTACAAGGATCCAGCTGGGTTCAAGAGTAGTTGAGATAATGAGCAGTACAGTTTTCACCTCCAATAGACCAAAACCAGGAGAAACTTTTTAATTAATGCCTTTTACCCCCTGGAAATAAAGTGTTTTGAAAGCCATCCTCAAAAGGTGTTTATGGAGATGTTTGCCAGAAGCACAGAAAGCAGGAACAAAATTATGTTAGCCCACTATTACATAAGTGATGCCATTTTTAGCCAGCAAATGCCAATAATAAGGAGTCCAACCTTTAACCTCCAAATTTCAGTTGACTTTCATCATCATAAATCATGAAAACAAACTTTCTCATTTTCTGCACGATGTTAGCGCTGAAATAGAAACTGAATCTGTGTGGCATGAATGTTTCATGAGGTCAGTGTTTTGACTGTGCAGTGAAGTTTTTTGCAGCTATAGTTATTCATTATGGGCATCTTTGTAAATGCAGGTCAGAGGCCTGACCCCCAGATTTGCTAAATCATATAGAGTATACCACAGCCAGCCTTCCTGAAAATTAGATTCTGCTATGACACTGAAAGTCACGAAGTAAAGTCATTACAAGGCTAACAAAGGGTTAGTCGCAGTCAGAGATGCTTTGAATCTGTTACATTTATCCTAAAATTAGTGCAAACACAAAGTCGGCGTATTATCATTGAGCACCGCCGCGACACCAGCAACATAAACAAACAGGCTCTACAACAATAAAGTCATTCAGGGTTCACCGCACATAGATTTGTCTTGGGCAGGCTGCCCAGGTCTATTATTGGTGCTCAAAAAATACTAACAATTAATTTAAACATAAAAATATTGCACATATGATAAATATATACAGTGTTTATGCACAACTCTGCATTCAGTCATAAGTTATTATTAAGCACCGACTCTCTTCCACACAGTGTTGCCAACTCCTCAGTAAGGAAAATCACTATTGGCTGTCCTAAAAGTCGCTAGAAGTCGCTAAATGACGTCATCACCTAATTTGCATAATTGGTCATGCTAATGTAATTGTAACCTATGTTGTTGGAGAGAGAAATAACATCGTGGAAGAGACATAAAGTGAGTAAAAAACATCCTAAATGCATTTAGAGTTTATTTAGAACTACAAATTAAATTTATTTTAGTAATTATTGTTTTTTTTAATGTCACAATTCCAACCCTGCTCCTTTATCCGGGCTTGGACCGGCAAAAGTGACCCGAAATAGGCACTCTGGTGGAGTTACTTTGTGTGTGTGTGTTTATAAGTAGTTTTAAACCTGATCCACAAAACAGCATAAGAGTAAAAGAAGAACTGACTTCGTTACAGCACCCGCTGCTTGTTGAGAGTAAAAGCAATATGCGCTTTCACGTCTTTTTTTAGCGACTTTTTTTTAGAAAAAAAGTCGCTAAAAAAAAAAAGTCGCTAGGGGGTCTGAAAACTCGCTAAATATAGCGACAAAGTCGCTAAGTTGGCAACACTGCTTCCACAGCGCGTCTTTGTCCCCGTCTTCCTCCCCTCACCCCCATTGGTTGTAGCAGATGGCCACGCCTCCCTGAGGCTGGTTCTGCCAGAGGTTTCGTCCTCTTAAAAGGGAGTTTTTCCTTCCCACTGTCACCAAAGTGCTTGTTCTTAGGAGGTCACATGACTGTCGGGTTGTTCTCTGTATTATTGTAGGGTCTGTATCTTACAATGTAAAGTGCCAACAGTTTTTATTTGGTGAAAACTGAACTGAATTTCATTTTAATTCATTTTGGATGCAGCTAGTCTTCTTGTCCCAGCCCTTCCCATTCTGAGTTTTCCCCATCAGCACGTTCCCATATTGTTATCCAGCTACATCCCTAAAGAGAAGAGCTAATCGGCCATACTCCAACTCCACCGGCTTGAATTCCAGCTGGCTCTGAAACAGTTCTCTAACCAGAAGCAGCAGCAGGTGGTTCCATAGAGTTCCCTGAAGCTACAGAGAGGAACGAGGGCAGCAGGAGCCAACAGGCGTCTAAGTGGAGTTGGAATTCATCCACAGGACGACAGACTGATTGGAGAGGAGGCTCGTTGTACTCCCCAGTTATTTTTTTGACACAAAATCATAAAATAAAACTTCCAAAGAACAGAGAAATAATGGGAGCTATGTTATGGGCTCATTACAACTAATATGAACATCCTCCAAAGAATGTACATGAACTCTGAACAATGTTCAATGTTGTAACAATGTTACATGTTTGTAGTCTATTGTAGTACACTCAGGTAAACAATGTGTGCAAGAAGTATTATAATCTAATATTATTATATTAATTATGGTTTCAGGCTCCAAAAGTTAAATCAAATAATTAACATCACCCACATAGATACTCTGTGTGTTCTGCTGTTTTTAAATTCAATGCACATCTTTATTTTATTTTTAATCAGTGCCGTTAACCCATCCATGAGGAGGAGGCACAAGCCCAGGCAAACCACAAAGAGCGAGGAGGCAAAGGAAAAGGCTTGTAATGAATCGAATGTGAGGGTGGACAATAAGGAACAAGAAAATCACTTTAAGAGAGATCGAGAGATCAAGCTGGAAAGGATGTGCAGCAGGTTAGGCTGGTTATTGTGAAGAGTATGTGTTGATGAGACAGAGGTATAGTTTCAGGAAATGAATGAAGAAAACAAGAGAGAAGGGACTATGGATGGTAGGAAAGTTAGGGAATCAGGAGGTGCGGAAGATTAGCAGGGAGGAAGTGAGGGTAGCTACAAAGAATACGAAGGTGGAAAAATCCAGGTGTTGATGGAGTTGTAAGGGTATGGACCGAATCTGATGGAGCAGTGGACTTTTACCAGATTGCTTTAACACAGGTTTGGAGTGAGAGGATGTCTGAGGAACGGACCTGTTTTCAAGAACAAGGTGATGTGCTGAATCGAACTGGCGACCTTCCAGTTACAGATACGTTTCCCAACCCCCTGAGCCACGGTCGCCCCTCTGAAGAAGAGTACTACTGAAAAAAAAAATTTAAAAGGGAAAAGATGGAAAAGTACGGAGTTGAAATGCGTCTTTGTGCATCTAGTGAAAATATATAATAGGATGCTGAGAGAAACACTGTGATACTGCACGAACAAGTCAGGAGTGGGAGAAAGGTGTATGGAAGAGCCATACAGGACATGCATGAGGTAAGGTGTGTGGGGGGAGTGATAGATGGGTTTAAAAATGGAGGTGGGATTACGTCAGGGATCTGCTCTGAGCCCCTTCTTGTTTGCAGTGGTTGAGGAAAGGATGACAGATGAGGTCAGGCAGGAGACTTTGTGCCTGTGATCTTAACATATGACATCGTGATTGGTAGTGACAGAGAGCAGGTGGATGAGAGCCTGGAGAGGTGGAGGTATGCTTGTAGAAGAATGTAGAAGTGAGGTAGAAAACATGTAACAGACCATGCATAAGAGAGATGAAGCACTGTGCAGCCAGAATTGGATAAGTGGAGACAAATGTCAAGTCAGATTTTTGACACAAAAACACCAAAAACTACACAGCGAGAACCGATGTGTTGCCATACCCCTGCAGTAGAACAGTAAGCTTTACCAGATGATAGCGAGACATCCTGTGATCTATGGTTTGGCACTGACAAAGAGACGGGAGGCCAGACTGGTGGTGGCAGAGCTGAAACGTTTCAGCAAGAATGACAAGGACGGACGGGATTAGAAATGGGAACATCGGAGGGACGGGTCAGCTGTTTGGAGACGGGCAAGTTAGAGAGGCAAAGATAAAATGGTTTGGATATGTGCACAGGAGGGACAGTGGATGTTGAATATAGAGCTGCCAGGCAGAAGGAAGAGAGGAAAACCACATAGAATATTCGTGGATGTCATGAAGGAGGACATGCAGATGGTTGTGAGACAGTGGAGGATGCTGGGATAGGATGAGATGGAGGCGTATGATCCGTGGTGGCAACCCCTGAAGGGGAGCAGCAGAAAGAGCCCAAACTGCCCACCAGGTAGCGGCATGTTTAGCTCTTTCAAGGTCTTTAAGTTTAATTATATAAGTATTTAAATGTTTATTTTATTCATTTTTTCCAAGCAGTTCGCTGTGACCCACACACCGTTTGTTGTATTTTTCTTTTGAACTAAAAAGAGATTTTTATGCAAGTGTAATGCTTTGTGTTGGTGCACGATCTCACTGCAGAGGAGGGGTTTGTTTGCTCTGATTCTGCTCTTCTGCCTTTAAAATACTGTTTAAAACAAATGTTTTTAACCTTACTTATGGTACTACAAGCATTACTTTGCCTTTGCAGCTGTTCAGTCTGCGCACTCCTGCAGTGTCCATTAAAACAGGAGTTGGCTTAGAGGACATGCTCTGCCTTCTCCATCTAAAATAGAAACACACACTGACCCTGTACAAGGTATAAAAGGAGAATCAAAGACATAACGACTCTAAAAGTGATGTAACATCGTCCCTGATGATGAAGGAAAAAAAAAACCTCCACCCCTTTGAGCACTTTCCTTTCAGTATAGCACGCTTAAACTGATGGAGAGTGTTATAAAAGCACACTGACACATAAATCTCCATAGAATACGCTTACATGGTCTCCACAGGAAGCACACACCTGACAACACGCCTGTGTTTCTGCGTCAGCTGTGAGGAAAGTGCCTTTGTGTGATGAAGCGAGGAGGAGGTGCTCTGAGTGGAAGGACGGATTTATGACTCCCTTGGTTTAATGTTTATGCCATATGGGTGATGATTGTGTGTAAGTGTAAGCTATGGAGATTTATGTGCTTTTATAAAACTATATCAGCACAGCTGATCAAATCATCACCTACTAACTATAGCTTTGATCGCTGCACCTGTACAAAGAGGTGGTGTTTGGCTGGTTGTGATGTATAAAACCCCAAAAATGTCAGCATCCTGAAACATCTGGACACGCAGCCACAGACCTTTGACCACTAAAATCAAATCAGTTCTTCCTTTAGACCAGTCAGATAAACACTGATGCCAAATGTATTCAAAAACTTCATGACAGTGTTTTGGAGATAGTGACAGATGGACAGACAACCCATGAACCACTAACTGTAAATCTCAGACTGACCACTGTGAGTTATACTCTCAGGTAGGACCTGCTTTGGTAAGTCGGAGGAACTCTCATTTATACAGTTTTATATCTAAGGCGATACTTGGGCTGCTGCCTTCTTATATATGTTCCCTGCTAGCAATGAAACATGCTGGTCGGTATTCTCTTTGTCCGCATGGTTACTTGTTGCTTTCTGCTCCATTTGCCCGAACTGAACTTGGTAAAAGAGCTTTTGTCCATTTAGCATCCTCGGCTTGGAACAAACTGCAGAAGGAAAATGACTGAATTTATTTCATTAAGTGCTTTTAAATCTAAACTACGAATCCTTGAGGCCAAGTCCACAACATGCAACTGTTTCAATTAGATTGATTGTCATTTTAACTGATTTTTTTTATTTGTATTCTTTCACTTATTGTTGCATGTGTGTTGTTGCTGCCTGTGTTTGAGTCATTTCTGTAACTGTGAGACACCTGCTGCTGCCTATCTTGGCCAGGTCTCCCTTGAAAAAGAGGTTTTTAATCTCAATGGGATTTTCCTGGTTAAATAAAGGTTAATAATAAATAAATAATAACCAGGTGTTAAGATGGACTGCAACAATCCGAAATGTTAATCTTGGACCTTTAATTAAATCTGACAGACAGGTTAATGCATTTTACTGTGGAATGAGTTAATATTGTGTGATTAATTTGAGATACTGTTCTTGCTCAGTAATAAAGAAATAAAAATATTCCACTTCCTGTTCCCACCCCCAAAACCTCCTTTCTTCTCTTTATCCCTGTAAACTGTTCATGGTGCAGATGTAAAGTTGTTGCTGGTCCTCAAGGCGCCAGCTAGAGCTACAGAATCAGGAGGTAATGTCAATTCAATTCAATTTTATTTACACAGCGCAGTCGTCTCAGGGCGCTTTATACTGTAAGGTAGACCCTACAATAATACATACAGACCAACAATCATATGACCCCCTATGAGAGAAAAGAAAAACGTTAATGTGAGACAGAGCTGCCATTTTTGAATCTCTTCCCCCCATATATGCAACACAGATAAATAAATAGATAAATAAAATAAATAGATAAATAAATAGATAAATAAAATAAATAGATAAATAAATAGATAAATAAAATAAATAGATAAATAAAAAAAATAGATAAATAAATAGATAAATAAAATAAATAGATAAATAAAATAAATAGATAAATAAATAGCTAAATAAAATAAATAGATAAATAAAATAAATAGATAAATAAAATAAATAGATAAATAAATAGCTAAATAAAATAAATAGCTAAATAAAATAAATAGATAAATAGAATAAATAGATAAATAAAATAAAATAAATAGATAAATAGATAAATAAAATAAAATAAATAGATAAATAAATAGATAAATTAAATAAATAGATAAATAAATAGATAAATTAAATAAATAGATAAATAAAATAAATAGATAAATAGATAAATAAATAGATACATAGATAGATAACACAGTAAATGAAATTATTGATAAACCATTACAGATCAGAGACTAGACAGAACCTGTCGTCAGGACTACGATGAAGATTAAGAGCCAAAATATTAACTGAGCACTTCCTGCTGCTGTCATTGTGGGGCACTATTTTTGCACTTGAATAGGAAGTGATCCTCTCTCCCAGAAGAGAGCTGGCAGCTGTCGCTCTTCACACTGGTCTGATCTGCTAATGAGAGCATTCTGTTAGCCGCTTTATTTGCGACAACACGAGGCCGTGGTGGTGGGGTATCTAGAGGTTCATGCAAACTGTTTAACCTGACTCAGACCTCAACATGACATGGGTCAGCAGTCCGGCTAGCCTACGCATCATCTCTGACCCCGCTCTGAAATTTGTGGCTCGCCCTCCTCAGGCTGTGGATTCTGGGCATCAACCTGGACGTTTTGATCCCGGCTGACCCTCCAAACCTCGGCCCCAGATGCTGCATTATCTCTGCTGAGATTGATTGGTCAGAGTTTCAGCTTAGTCTGTCTTGTTTTTGTTCTCCTCAGGAGCTCAGCTGTGGAGCAGCGCCGTGTGCACCCATCCTTATGCTGCAGAGGAACAAGGACGTGAATGTTTTTCTCAGTATGACTAAGAAATTCTTCCAGACCCGACAAACAGTGTTATCAAGTGTCTCTCGTGTTATAAAAGAAAGAATTTCCAAAAATAAAACCATAAAGAAAATCTATTAAATCCACTTTTTCAAAAACATAAGAGACAAAATTCACCTTGATTTTTGAGTCGGTTTTGTTGTTACAGGAAAAAAAAGCAGCATCACACAAAGACAAATACTAAAGCACACAAGAGGAGAAAATGTTGGTTTTATTTCTTACTCACTGAATAGTTCAGTGAGTAAGAAAAAGATGTGACTCTGTGTGCAGAAGTGAGATAAATAAAAAGGGCAAACAGAGTCTGGGCTGGTCAAAATTTAAGATAAGAGCAAGGTCACAGAAGTAATGAAAACAGTGACACTTTCAGCGTGGCCTCCACTCTCCCCAGAGCTCCTCCTAACGAGACACTGTTGGTATATTCTGCTGAAAGGACCAATGAGGGAAGATCTTTAAGGAGGGCTGGTCCCTCTGTTATGGGGATGAACTCTGTCTGCGTTTGCTTAAAAGTTGGAAATCTAAAACATAAATAACAACGAATTTTTTAGTTTGATGGCAGCAACATGTTCCAATCTTCTTTTAAAGACAAATCTCTGGGAGCTGCTTGAGTTTGGGATATAAATGCTGTCGCGTTCTTGTCTGAAGGAGTATTTTAGCGGCTCAACATTCCCAAGTCTCCATTTTTATACTTGGAAACGCCTGGATGTCAGGCAGGCCAGTTCAGCACCCGGGCTCTTCTACTGTGGCGCTTTTTCAGGTGGTGCAGTTTAGCATCAACTTGCTGAAATTTTCAAGGCCTTCTCCAAAAGAGACCTCTGGATGGATGCTTACGTTGCTCTATATAACTTTCAGCATTGATGGTGCCTTTCCAGATGTGCGAGTCCTCTGACACTAAAGCACTCCAACACTGTGCAGGCTTTTGAACCGACTGCTGAGTACGAGCTGGATGGTCCCTCGTCTCTCAAGACAGAATTTCAAATTTCCGTTGGTCAGCTGACAGAACAGTGTCCCACTTTGCCTCAGGCCGTTTTAAATGAGTTTGGTCCAGAGAAGCCGGCAGTGTTTCTGCATCATGTTCACAGTTGCTGCCTTCACTGCATGACAACCTTTAACCTGCATTTGTGGATGTCACAGTGAGCCGTGTTGACAGACACAGAGTGGGTGCACTGATCTCCATGACAGTCATGTCGGGTTTTAATGCACAGTTGCCGGAGGGCCTGAACATCAAGGACATCCAGCACAGACTTTCAGCCTTGTTCCGTGCACACAGACATTTCTACAGATTCTCAGAGTCTTTTGATGACATTATGAACTGTAGGTGATGACATATTTACAATTTTAATATTTATTTGCTGAGAATCAGAATCTAAAACTTTTAGTAGACGTACTTCTCCAGCCAGTCTACAGAGAGTGAAGTTTGGGTTTGTGAGCTTTGCAAATTATTGGAGTTGTTTCCATATTGCTCAAAAATTTAAATTGAACACTTTACAAAAACTACTTTCACACATGAGCGGTCCTCTCTCACCTGGTGTCCGGGCAGCAGCTCGTCCACATCAGCTGTATTCTCACATAATAGCAATGTCTCACAATGGGACATCATTTAACAAGCAGCCGGCTGCTTGCACACCTTTTAATATCTGCTCAGACTGTGTTGGGCTCTCACACACACACACACACACACACACACCCGTCAGAGTGACGTCTAAAGAGTTCATGGCTGCAGTGTGAGCAGTTTAAAACTTTCTTTACCTGGAAAACTTCAAATTAAAACGTCAACATGAGCCAAACGCATCTTAGAGCAAAACTTTTCTTTAATGCACTGGTCAAGTTTGAGATTTTAGGTCACGTTGCATCGCTAATACATGACATCTATAGAACATATATGCAGCTTGGTGCATATTATATGAAATTACGCCTCATTTATACATTTAACCTTAAAATTTTAGAGAAACGACTTCTAGAGAAGTTTCATAGTTGTATCCTTTTTTAACCTGCAAATACCATTTAAGAAAAAAGGCTATTCCACATCAGGTAGACCCCCAAAGAAATTTACACATTTGTAGAAGATGAACTATATATGAAAACTGCTAAAAGTAATAGATTCACCCCACAAAATGGACATTTCTACATGATGGTGATGGCTAGAAGAATGTCAACGAGTTAAAAAGCATCCAGACTGATTGGTAACCAGAGATGGGTAACACGTTACTTGTAGATTACCGTTACTTTCCCGTAGGAACGCTGCGTTACTGCGTTACTAAAACCGTGATTTTTTTGCGAGAATGTCTCATGACAGTGACGTAAGCGAGTGCGACGTTCGTGACAACAGCTGTGTGCAGATCAACAATGGATCATATATCGAGTGCAGAGAGAGTATGAGCGTGCAGCGTTTAAAGCGTGGAAGTACTGACCTTACTTTGAGTTTGATTCCATAAAAAGTGACAAAAACATTAGTGTCCGTTGTGCGTGGGAAGAAAACTTCTTTTTACAGAGAAAAAACCCCTAAACTTCCAAACAAGCACCGAGTAGCTACGACGTAATGGGAAACTCACAGAGAAACTCGCGGATTCTTCCACTGACCGCGGCACACCTGCACCAGGGTAAACCTCCGCCTACCCCACTCCTGCTTTACAGGTGAAAATAGAGCAACAGGACCGCTAGTCTTTAACTTTATTTATTTTCTGCTGTGTTTTACTTGCATCTATTTGAAAGACTGAGTGTAAACACACAAAATATTTTATTTTATGTGCTGGAATGTGCAGAAAATAGGTTTAAATGTTAAACTAATTTCTTCCAGTCAGAGAATGTTGCATATAATTAAATGTTTGCTTGATGCATAAAGTTAAAATATTAAAACTAATAAAACAAGTTTTAAAAAGAGACTTTTTCATTTGATTACATTTTGTATGATGATTATGCAGAAAAAGTAGAATTGGGCTGAAAGATCTATCACTTTATCACCTATTCAGGTTGTAAATCGTGTTGTTAAAAAGTAACTAAGTAACTAAGTAATTAATTACTTTTGAAAATAAGTAATCAGTAAAGTAACGGGATTACTTTTTGGAGGAAGTAATCAGTAATTAGTTACTGATTACTTTTTTCAAGTAACTTGACCAACACTGTTGGTAACATATCCAGGTAAGAATCAGCTAAAGACAAAAAACTTACTCTGCCAGTGATCCGTCAGAAGGATTTGAAAACATTCCTTTAACAGACTTGAAGCAAACGAACCGTCTCCTCTAATTGGAATACCGGGCGCAGCATGACATCATAACATCAGCTGTAAGCCTCTGCAGGGGGACCACCTCGGGAAAATGTGATGTGTAATGAGAGATGTGCTGCTACAGCAGACTGGAGCAAGTTACTAAATAAACAATAGACAAAGGTCAAACCTACAGTGTGCAGGAGGTGGATCTAATGAGAAACCATAGAACACATTTCAAACATTCACCAGCAAAAAGCGTCTTCGTCATAGTTTCTGCCTGTTTTGTTTCTTCTAGGTTTGATTAAAGCACCGATGAATGCGACGCAGTGTAGCAGCCCTTCAGTGTGGCATGTAAACCTGCAACAGACATGGATGAATACTGATCTTCACCAGTGGCAGAAATCCCAGTCCGGGAGCAGCCTCCAAAAACTAAGTGGCCTGTGGGCCAGTTAGTATTCAGCTGCCATATTTCAGCCAAATCCGTTTGGGTTGTTACTTTAGAACAAGTCGTTTTCAGGCAGCCGGATGCTCACACTGACTCTGGCATCTATATACACACAGGAGAGAGTGTGGGTTTACAATTACAGTCACAGCAATATGTTTGTGCCGAGCTTATTTGCACTTCCACACAGCTTCCCTCATTCCGTCCAATGCATCCCTGCCTGCTGGAGGAGCCGCCTCATCTGTAAGCCTCACACCAGCTCCCTGTTTGTGTGTACAGCAGGCAGAAAAACACAAACGCACACACGGCGTACAGCCAAAATACACTTATATAAACACATTTAGTTAATTCATGCTGCTCCAGTCACAGGTGGAGCTAAAAATTCCACTAAATTTCAACATGAACAATTTTTACAGTTAAAATGTAGGAAATGTTTTGCCTTCAGTCTTATTTCTATTTGATTTCTATGTTCAGTTGGTGCAGCAAAACACTTCACTGCACCTGGATTACTTAGTTAACCACTTCATTATTATTCATGACTTTATTACTACTCATCAGAGATGGGCAGTAACGCGTTACTTGTAATGCGTTACTGTAATCCGATTACTTTTTTCAAGTAACGAGTAAAGTAAGGGATAACTATTGCAAAAACGGTAATTAGATTACCGTTACTTTCCCGTAGGAACGCTGCGTTACTGCGTTACTAAAACCGTGATTTTTTTGCGAGAATGTCTCATGACAGTGACGTAAGCGAGTGCGACGTTCGTGACAACAGCTGTGTGCAGATCAACAATGGATCATATATCGAGTGCAGAGAGAGTATGAGCGTGCAGCGTTTAAAGCGTGGAAGTACTGACCTTACTTTGAGTTTGATTCCATAAAAAGTGACAAAAACATTAGTGTCCGTTGTGCGTGGGAAGAAAACTTCTTTTTACAGCGAAAAAACCCCTAAACTTCCAAACAAGCACCGAGTAGCTACGACGTAATGGGAAACTCACAGAGAAACTCGCGGATTCTTCCACTGACCGCTGCACACCTGCACCAGGGTAACCCTCCGCCTACCCCACTCCTGCTTTACAGGTGAAAATAGAGCAACAGGACCGCTAGTCTTTGACTTTATTTATTTTCTGCTGTGTTTTACTTGCATCTATTTGAAAGACTGAGTGTAAACACACAAAAATATTTTATGTGCTGGAATGTGCAGAAAATAGGTTTAAATATTAAACTAATTTCTTCCAGTCAGAGAATGTTGCAGATAATTAAATTTTTGCTTGATGCATAAAGTTAAAACTAATAAAACAAGTTTTAAAAAGAGACTTTTCCATTTGATTACATTTTGTATGATGATTATGCAGAAAAAGTAGAATTGGGCTGAAAGATCTATCACTTTATCACCTATTCAGGTTGTAAATCGTGTTTTTAAAAAGTAACTAAGTAACTAAGTAATCAATTACTTTTGAAAATAAGTAATCAGTAATGTAACGGGATAACTTTTTGGAGGAAGTAATCAGTAATTAGTTACTGATTACTTTTTTCAAGTAACTTGACCAACACTGCTACCCATGTTCTACTTTCTCCCTTTATTATGTTTTAGAAGAGTGCTGTGTAAGAGTCCTGACAGCTGTATGTGGTTCCAAAAGGAACCATAAATTTACCATTAGGCTGTTTCTCCTAATAAAAGGAAGCTTCCTCTGCCTGAGTCCAGCAACACTATAAAAACAACAACAAAAACACACCCTGGTGGGCTGCAAAACCAACATCACTGAAGACACATACGCCAGACACCATTTGGGAGTTAGCCAAGAGGCACCATTGTCCTTTCTTTCCTTTCATCCTGCCAGCAAAGGGACGATCTCATCCTCAGTCGGTCTCATTTAAATCACCAAGCACACCCCCAGGAAGACACCACGGTAGAGGCCGATGAGTGCAAGGAACGATGCTACGCTGCAGTTGTAGGTGATGCAGCATGGCTGGAAAACCAACGTCTGATTGGTTTAAGTCGGTAGCGGAGAGTTTGTTAGAGTCGTTTAACCCGCTGGCACAGACTAAACGAAATATTCATTAATTCACGTACAACACCAATCAGCTGTCAGGTGTTACACGGTCACTGGACAACAGGCAGCAGGACTCGCTCTGGGAGAGATGTCAGCAGATTTGGAGCAGCTGCATGTCAAAATGAACTGCTGCTGCAACACACTGCACGTCAACCTGCAAGGTGCAAGCGCTGCTAAGATCATCAGCATTTGGCAAACGGATCTGACGTCACCTGTGTGTTAAACAGCACAAAGTGACCGAGCTCAAGCACATTTACAAATTTATGGGATTATTTAAGAAACAGATGGTTTCAAACGCTCATAAACACACACGCTCTTTCTAAAGACAATGTCTAACTTCTGCCTTCAGAGCGTGCTTAATATTTAGTGTTTTCTGAGTGCTTTTAGACTCTTCAGCAAGTAAATTAGTAAAGGCATCCTTAGTCTGTGAGCCTGTGAGCGATGGCCTACTAACAAGCTGTCAAAGACCTCAAAAGAGCTGCACAAGTGGGTAGTTTATGGCTGTACATGAATAGAGAGGATTTCCTGGATTCTGGGAGGTTAAGCCAGGATGCTGAGAATCACCATTGGAAAGCATGTTCCAGCACTACATTAGCTTACAGCATCCAGGCTGCATGTCTCGGGAGTGTAATTAAGGAATATTAACTACAAAACCACAAGCTCTTCATCTCTCTTGCAGACTGCAGCTCGTCTACAGCGGGTGCTATACTACAGAGAGTGTTGAGACAGGTACATCTGTGTAACTAACCGTCACATTTAGCCTGTGGAGTCTCGGCTGCGTGTCTCAGGAGGGCAATTAAGGAAAATTTACAGCTAGTGCTACAGAACACATTTTTCTTCTTGCCCTCGTCGGAACGCTGCTACCACCTCACCTGGAGTTGTAGTGAGTATACCGACATTTGCCCGCCTGTGACATTTTCCACAGCAGTTTGGCGGCGTTTAGAGGAAGCTGTCGGTTTAGGAAACAGGGAGGTTTTCATAAGACACGTAACCAGTCCGTGTTTTCTTCAGTGGAAGTAACAA
The DNA here is from genome assembly GCF_963576455.1 of Neolamprologus multifasciatus. Classification (NCBI taxonomy): domain Eukaryota; kingdom Metazoa; phylum Chordata; class Actinopteri; order Cichliformes; family Cichlidae; genus Neolamprologus; species Neolamprologus multifasciatus. The sequence continues at coordinate 32,281,101 of NC_140451.1, forward strand.
ATACTCTGTCCCCTGCATGCTCAAACATTACAGAGATGTTCCGCTTTCTTAATAAGGCAGGAAGCTGGGGCATGCATGCAGAAGGCCTCGAGTTATTTACAACTTTGTCACCCTCAATCAAGTCTCTCTTGCACCTTTAGAGGACACTATGTTAGGAAAGAGGGTGCAAATGAACTCTGGCAGGAAATAGTCACGACTGTAGATAAAGACAGATGTATTAAATTCTCAGATGCTGGTCTAAATTATGCACGGTTTGACTGAAGCTGGAAGATGTCCATAAAATAAGATGGATTTTTTTAAATAAACAGATGGTACTTTTTAAAAAAAAATGTAATCAATATGACAAAAACACAATTTTAAGCTGTCACTATGCTCTTATATGGTAAAGCCAGAGTTTGGGTGTTCAGGACATACAAAGCATGCAGATGAGCAGCGAAGAAGAATAATGCCAAGAGTTGGAGAAGTCGTACTGGACGGTTTCATAGTTTCTTGATATATAAAATGTTGGTATTCATGATAAAGATGTCAAGCTGGCAGCAACTTTCTGAATCAAAAAGAAACCCAAAGCATTGAATAAGACAAATCTACAACTCACATCCTGATCTGAAGTTTAATTTATGTTGAGCTTTGACCAGGGTTTTAATAGTTTTGCAATTTTCATTAGTTTTTATTTTTATTTAGTTTTGACTTCAGATTTTCAATTTTATATCAGTTTTAATTAGTTTTTACCAATTGTTTGCTAGTTTAGTTTCGTTTTTATTTTTTTGAAAATCCTTAGTTTCAGTTTAGTTTTGATTAGTTTCAGTTATAGTTTTAGTTGTGTTTGCAATAATTAAGTGTAACAAAATCCCAGTTTCATCATATCAGTCATTCTGCTCATCCTTGGGTATGTTGCTATTCCAGCTACCATACTGCACCCTGGACAGGTCGCCTGTCTGTCGCAGGGCTAACACGCAGAGACAGACAACTCACATTCCCACCTATGGGTTCTTTAAATAAATAAATAAAGGCAGATGAACAACCATTGATACCAGGCAACTATAAAATGTATATCTTGGCCCCAATGAGACTATTAACTCTCGCAGCACCGGGTGTTCGTAATTTTGGTTCAAGTGAATTGATAAACGTTTTGAAGGTAATTGACTCACACAGTTGTGTAGATATCCCCGTCCTGTTGTCTCGGGATGCATCACGCTGCCTTGCCTGGGGTTAGCTTCTGTTTTCTGGGGATGAGGGTTGAGTGTGCTCCCTTACCTTCTCAAGCTAAGCTAGGTTAGCCTTCTTGTGTGAGCTTTTCAAGTGCACTTTAAGGTTTGTGGGATTTTTTCCCTTTAGAAATGTCCCTCATAATTTGTCTGTTTCCACTACAAGACACTTGCTTTATCCAAAACACAGTCATATTCAAAGTAATCCCAAATTGGACTCTGGCGCTTTCTTCCGACTTTTCCTGACATGATTCTGCGCGTGGACGGAGCAGCAACACAGACGACTCGACTAACGTGCTGCCACCTGCTGGCATAATGAGACACAGCAAGAAAAAAATCTGGAAGCTAAACTTCATTTTCACCCTTGACTCTTGTATGACACGCACACATCAATGAAAACTAAACACATTTTTGCTATAAATTCAGTTAATTTTAGTTAGTTTTGTGAACACTCATTCCAGTTTTAGTTGGTTTTCCTTTTTTTGTTTTTATTTTTATTTCCGTTAACGAAAATGTTTTTTCACTTCTAGTTTTCGTTAACGATAATAACCTTGGCTTTGACTAAACAAACAAACAATCTCGTCCTTTTGGAGCCAGCACCAGTCACGCTTGTTGTCTTTCAGGATGAGCCTGATGTCACTGGAGAGGCGGAAAACATGTAAACCGACAACCGAAGCAGCGTGTGTGATGCTCGCTGTCTAGTTAATTTAACAGTTGGCACATTGTTCCATTTTTGCTTCGTCATCTTCACAGGTGTATGGAGCTAAGCAGGAGAAACCTCACTGGCTGGTGGGCAGCTCTGTGCTGCTATTGTTGACGCTCACAGAAGTGAAAGATTCATGAAAGAAACCGGAACATTCACGATTTTCTGTCTGGACGTCGAAACTGCGAAAAAACAAAAACTGCATCTGGGAGGCCTCTCAGATATCGTGATGCATCAGGTACTATTACATGTATAAAGCTTATTTTCTAATAGTCGTCTAATCGTCTGGGACAGGTTGCCACTGGCTGCAGGTACAAAGTAACTGTTCCGAGCAAAAGAAGGAAAATTTGATAAATATGTGTCTAAATTATAAACCATTAGTATTTGCCTGTATTTATATAGCGCTTTACTAGTCCTTAAGGACCCCAAAGCGCTTTACACAACCAGTCATCCACCCATTCACACACTGGTGATGGCAGCTACATTGTAGCCACAGCCACCCTGGGGCGCACTGACAGAGGCGAGGCTGCCGGACACTGGCGCCACCGGGCCCTCTGACCACCACCAGTAGGCAACGGGTGAAGTGTCTTGCCCAAGGACACAACGACTGAGACTGTCCAAGCCGGGGCTCAAACTGGCAACCTTCCGATTACAAGACGAACTCCCAACTCTTGAGCCACGATCGCCCCTGGTGTTTATCTGTGGACGATTTAGCTTTTTGTTCACTTTTTCATGTGAACGTATCTATTTCTGCGTCAAGAAATATTGACCCAGGTATCCGCCGGCTACACCTGAAGACCCAGAAAATTAACCAGGAAGCCGAACAGCAGCTGGCCAACAGCTCCCAGATTGTTGACTTCAGATGAAAATTGAGTTTAATTGCGAGTGTTTCATGTCTGGAACATTTGTGCACTAAGCCGTACCATCGTCGTAATTGTAGAGCCAAAAGATGTACGAGGTCAGGCCAGTTCCTCCGTACTTTCTGTGTTTGGCTGGAGTCGTACACGATAAGCACAGAGCTCCGTCTGGGACAGGCTTTTCCCCATCAACAGCAACATACCAAGTTGTTATCAGCTTGAGTAATGCAATCTTTAATTCACCGGCACTGAAGCAATGATAGGTGCGATTACCGTCTCCATCCTAGCCGGTATTTTGCTTCAGAGTCTTTCTGCAAAGCTCTCCATCTTTTTTCCCCCTTTGTCAAACTGGAGAATACAATACTGTAATTAGTGCAAATGCATCTTTTTCAGCAAATCTTCTTTCATTTTCTTTGCTTCTCCCAAAACCAACTTTAAAACTTAATTTCAAAACTTTAACAATTTACTATGATTATCAGAACTTGAGCAGCTGAGAACAAAAAGAAAACGACGAGCTGTTAAGCACATTACACCGCTGCTCTAAAAGGAATTATGCGGTAACAGCTGCAAATACATGCACAATTTTCCTCCACTCATCAGAACAAAAAGTGGCAGCAGCTATAGTTGGATTTTTTACCCTTTTACCCAAAACAATGTGAGAACATTTAACAGCTACAGAACTGTGCAAAAGTTTTAGTGGGAATCAAACTTGCACCTCCTGCTCCAAAGGTGTGTCGTCACGACACTATCCAGCTGCTATGAAGGTACATTTAGGTCCACTTGCACACACTTTTTGAAGGAACCCATCTCGTAGGTTGTTCCAAACATCCCAGAGAGCTAAGCACAGATCTTCTGTGGATGTCGGCTTCCTCACATCCTTCAATCTCTTCATGTAATCCCAGACACACTCCATGATGTTGAGGTCAGAGCTCTGTGGGGGCCGTACCATCACTTCCAGTACTTCCAGAGAGAGAGGGTGAATATATCCCTTCATCAAATCGCATTTAACTTTTTTTTTAAATATAGTGCAAATGACAACAGTGATCCCAAGGTGCTTTAGACTGCAGGGTTACAGAGTTAACGAGAAAATCCCAACAATCAGGAGACCCGCCTACCAGTGTAACAGGGCGGCCCTTAGCGGCTGGAAACCCAGTGAGATGGACCAAGGCAAGTGTAGTGGAACAAAGTATTTATTTTCTATACAGCTCTCCTTACAATAATTAATTTGTTGAGCTTCTTCACAGCACAAAAATCCACTTCTAATGACAACTGGCAGCCTTAAATATGTTCAGCTGTCACAGACTTAACCATTATTCCACTCTCAGGTAAGTTATTAAATCCCAACCTTCCACCACAGTATACAATATATCAATAAGAATAAATAAATACATAAATACATTTCACATTTACATATTAATAAATATTTCACACTTTAATATTACACCAAACCCACTATTATAAAAACCCAGAAACCCAAGCACAAAAAGATTCACCACACTCTTTACCAATGGTCTCTCCCGGAACCTTTAAATGGTGTCTGGACCCCTGGGGAAACATTTGCCCAAACACCTTGAAGAGGACACAGACAAGAAAGGTGAGTAATCATTATCTTACACTTATTTGCACCACTTTTATCCCTAGATTTCACACACACACTTGCATTAGTTTTCCTTACTGGTAAACCTTAATCACAATTTTAATCACCATTCTTTTCTCTTGACAGACAACCACCACATTCCTTGATGAGGAGCAGCTGTGCAGGATCTGAAATAAGGCTACCAACTGATTTTAAAATTCCCAATAAATAGTCAATAAATAATTAAACTTCTTGTGTGCAAATGTTTTACTGTGCAAATCCATGCTTAAAGTGCAATGCTAAATAAAGTGCTTGATAAGGTGCTTTTAATAAAGTGAAAGGTGTGCTCTAAAGTGCTATACAGATAATATAATATAAATCAATGTAGTAAGGGAGTCCTCTTCCTTACAACCAGTAAAACTCCATTTTGACCCATTTTAATTTTAAATACTGTCGGAACCACGACTAAACCAGCAGTCTGAGAGTGAAGTCCTCTGTTGGGGTGATACGGTCCTATGAGGTCTTTAAGATAATTGATTATTCAGGATCATTTATATGAGGAGAACGATTTGAAATTAAATTCAGGATCAGCAGCGAGTCGGTGCAGAGAAGCCAACTCTCTCCCGTTACATCCCTACATGATCAGTCCCATTCTTTCCTGACACAGCCCTCGTCAGTTATCCAGGTCTGGCACTAGAAAAACACTCATTTGTGGTTCTATATGTTGTATTATTTTATTATAATTATTAAATCAGAGTATTTACAAGCCAGATGGGACATTCTGTCACTCCAGGAAAACAGAGATCTCACAAACATCGTTTTCTGATGGCTGCTTTGCTTTGCTCGTTTTAGAATGAGCATTACGGATCACAGATTAATCAACAGCAGCAAAATCTGGCAAAAATACCAGAAAGGAGAAGGAAAAAAAATAACACCTTTTCTACTTGAACTGAAAAATCACCTCTTAAAGACGGTGAGATTAATGTGACAGCAAAAAACAAACAAAGCTTGTTTCTCCACGACCGGGTGTTTTTGTTGCAGGGAGCCTCGGCTCACAGTTCACCTACTGATGTTTTCCAAAGGGATTTATTCATTTACGGATCTTAAATCCCTGACTATCTCCTTTTTGGTTCCATGGAGCATAAATATTAAAATCAGCCCACTAATGCGTCCTGAAAGAAATTATCTAGGCAAGGTTGTCCCCTCGTTTGTCATGGAGTTTAAAACTATACGGGATTGAAAGGGAGTCGGTGCCGTCAGTGCAGATGAGGCAAGAAGACTGCCAGACGACAGATGCAGGGTTACGTTTCTATCCTTTTTTCACCTTTCGATTTTTCCTCAAGCATATTTTCAGACTCAGAGGCGTCCCGGGACAAACAGCTCTCTTGATCGGACACATCAGACCTCTGTGACCGCTCATCAGAGTCACCCAGCTTTAAAGTTAAGCCCTGCTCAGGGTTATCTGCACAATGTTTCAAATCAAATGTTATGCTTGTTAAGACCTTTAAAACAAAGAAAACTTTATACCTTTTCTAGAGCAGAACAAATGCACTTCAAACACAAAAACATCCTCTTCTTAGAATAAACATTAACAGCATGCAGCCCAAAAGCAACAGAGAAAACAAAGCCTCTGGGTCTCTGCTTTTATGCACAGCACTGTGCTGTAGTCAAGCAATGCCACTCCCTCACATACACAGTGACAATGGAACAATGGAAGATCTGTGCTGAGAGTCAAGGAAGGTGTGAATGTGTGTCTTTTATATTTGCAGGTCAGTCAATGTGTGGGATATTTTGTATAGACATTTCTGAAAGTTGTAACACAGAGGTTTGGCCTGACTTGGATCTGAGCAACTCTGAGTGAGCAAATGCAAATGTGCCAGGCCTCAAGGATAACGGGTGGTTTGCACAACAAAAGCTGGAGGAGAAACGAGCTGACGACCTGTGAAAATCTCAGCAGGGGTGATTAACACCTCGGGACTTGCACCAGAAAATAAAAAAGCCAGTAAGCTAGGGGGTGTTGGGTTTAGGGAAGTTACGCAAATTTGCGCAGGTTAGTAAACCTAGTGTTAATGACCCCAGTCTTACCCACATATTTAATATACATGGACGACTGACTGAAGAATGATCTGCTCTCAAACACAATCGTAACAGCAAAGTAATAATAGAAAAACTAATTTCTTCCTAAGGCATTATTAGTTATGGAATTAATGTCATCAAAGTAAATAGACTATTATTATAAAAACAATCTAAACTTATCTTTAATACACCGTTCAGCTTTTATCCCAAATAATAACATAATAATAACATAATAATAACATAATAATAACATCCTTACCTAAAGTTATTTTAACCATTCTTTGATTCAGGCAATTAGATTTCAGAAACGTGTGATGTATTCATGTAATGAAATCAGGTCGGGTCATTTTGACCCCATAAAAACACCTGAAATAAAGTCTAAGGAGCTTGCAAAGAAAAGCGTCTGGACTTCTTTAAGTTACTTGAAGACGTTTCACCTCTCATCCAAGAAGCTTCTTCAGTTCTAAGGTCAAATGGTGGAGACCCACACCCAGTTTCACACCTTGGCTCATGTGATTAGAGGATCATCAGGGGGTCCTTTTGTCCCTCTGTGGGGGGAAACTCCCACTAGGTTTAAATCTGGGACTCTCCACCATTTGACCTTAGAACTGAAGAAGCTTCTTGGATGAGAGGTGAAACGTCTTCAAGTAACTTAAAGAAGTCCAGACGCTTTTCTTTGCAAGCTCCTTTGACAATAGAAAAACTCATTTCTTCCTAAGGCATTATTAGTTATGGAATTAATGTCATCAAAGTAAAAATAGACTATAATTATAAAATAATATTATAAAAACAATCTAAACTTATCTTTAATACACAGTTCAGCTTTTATGCCAAATAATAACATAATAATAACATTATAATAACATTACATAATAATAACATAATAATAACATAATAATAACATCCTTACCAAAAGTTATTTAACCATTCTTTGATTCAGGCAATTAGATTTCAGAAATGTGTGATGTATTCATATAATGAAATCAGGTCGGGTCATTTTGACCCCATAAAAACTGAAATAAAGACACAGCCAGCCTTCCACAAATGTAATCTCCACAGTGTTTCCTGGGTGTGCTGCGGGACCTAAGACAAGCCTAAAAAACTCAGTTCCTCACCATATTTCTAATGTGATCCCAGACATCAGCTTATTTCTGCTGCTTGTATCTGCAATCTTCTCATTTTGGCCACTACCCAGTCTATGCTTGTGAGTAAGATTAAATATATAATAACTGGAGATCGGCCCACATGATCTTACATCGATCTGGTAAAAGTCCCGTCCTTCCCTACGAGGTTAACGTTATTAATAACACATTTCTAAATATTCAGCTGAATGAAACTTCCAAATCTTTCAGTATATTTTTGGAGAGTCTCACAGGAGGCAAACTCAACTAAATTGGACTCGGGTGAAAACAGAGAATGACATCAATATAAAAAAGCTTGCGTTATTTCACAGCCCTGTGATCTCAAGTAATTTGTCTGAGACCCCAGAGACAATTTCTCTCTGATCCGCAAAAATTTAACTCTGCTTAAAAAATGTATCGAGGTCTGTCTGAGTGTTAATGTGTCTCTCAGAGAAAGAGAGAGAAAAACACAACTGTGCTCGAGTCTTTAACCAAGCCGTGGAGAGGGAATTCAGCGCTCTGAATCCAGGCAGATGAAGCAAAAATGCAACAGAAGGTGCAAAGGATGTGACAAATGTGCCCACGCTAAGACTGTCAATCAACAGCTAATAACTGTAAGCTTAATTATGATCATTTGCACTAAATCCAGCATTTAAGACACATGGTGATATTCCATAATGCATCGCCTTCGACTTCAAACATCTTCCGAAAGGCACGCAGCACTGCGTCTGTCGCATTTCAGAGACGCCTTTATATTTACCTAAGAGGGAAACGACAGTGTATCGCACAGCTCGAGCATTTCATATTCACTCAATCATGTGGGATCATCTTCAGCACTGTTCTCACTATGATCCTATTATGTACTTATATTACAACATTTTTCTCTTTAAGTACATTTAGTGTGGCATTTAGGATCTTTGCTGTTACCAGTGCATGCATGATTCTGCTCGACTTCCCTGAGAAACATCTGGTTAAAACTTTGAGGAGAAAAATGTTATTTTCATTAAAACTGTCATGTTGTCACGTTACCCAGTGTTTACAAGTTCAAGCTGTAGAGTTAATTAAAGTCATGGCTGCAACTGTAACTGAGCAGAAGATCAACGCGTCAAACGTCGTAGCTACACAACTGCAAAGTTGCACTTAGTTCAGGACAGTACCGTAGCAGGCTAATCAATAAAATGTGGCAAAAGTTTATAAATGTCAGAGATAATCTTTATGCGTCTGGTAAATGAAATGTGTGTGCACAAACACGCTGCACTCTATGAATGAAGATGCTGCCAATAAGATCACACAACTCGAGTTATGTGGAAATATTGTTGCTATATGTGCAGAAATGTGACTGAACTTTCCCAGTTCTGACAGAGTACCAGTACCTCGGTTTCAGGCATGTGCTGATACTGATTACTGATCAGATATCAGCGCTAGATCAATCACCTCACTGTGAGAAAGAAATTGCCAATCATGCATAAAGCAGCATCAGGCATGACCTAAACATTACTTTCCCGACTTTATTATATTTTCTTTTACAAATATATCAAAAATAAAAATGTACCGTACACTATAGCTAAATAATAAATGACTAAATAAAATTAATTTGATGACATGTTATGTTACTGTAAGGGAAATAAAAGCTTCCTAACAGGTGTTACACTCAACATAATGAGACAGAGCCAGCAAACACAAGACGGCGAGAAGCAGACAAAGAAAGTGTTTTCATGTCTGATCTTTCCAGTCATGTTGAATCACCTGACTGCTGGAAAACTGCTGCAGACACACAAAGAAAAGCTGTTGGCACAGCAGGAGTGAAATACTTCCAAAACACTGGAGCAGCAAGTGAATCCTTGCTGCTACCTTTCTCTCACTAGCATCCGCGAACTGCTGCAGACACACATCTGACACATCACAACTTGGACCACCACAGACTCTTTTCCTTAGTGGTGATGAAGGAAAAGGGGCATTTATTCCCTTCAAGGACCTGAAGCTCCATAAAGCACCCCTCCAATAGCCAAACCCATCAGTTCTCTGATTGGATAGTTAAATTTGTGATTGACATGACATTGGCCAATCAGATGAAAGGAAGAAAATTGTAGGGTCAAAATTCATAACTTGCAGAGTTTCACACATTTTTTTTTTGGCTAAGTCCACATACAAATCTTTTTTTACACACACACAAATTCAAAGTACAAAATATTTATGGCCACAATTTGAGCCCATAAAAGACCGCGGTGGGTTTGAAAACGATTTGCCGGAGTCCGGTGTTCTCACGGCTCTAGTTAGCCTTGCTCCCGGCTAGCTATCGAGCTAGTGGCTAACAGACGTCTCCGAAAACGTCGGAGCGCTTTTGAAAATATGTGGTGTCTTGATAAACTGAGCAGATATTTGAGGTTTACACAGCTACATTCTCGCCTGAAAATATGTTAAACGTTTATTTTGTGACCCAGAAAGAATAATAAGAGTAATATTAAAACTAACTAGCTGCCGCCATTGTTGGAAACTGAGCTGGGCTGCGCTATGAATTCTGGGACAGAGCTTCTTCTTCTTCGGGGTTTAACGGCAGCTGGCATCCTTGTACATGCAGTGCTGCCATCTTCTGTTTCAGTACGTTATTACACTCTTAAATCCTACTACTTATTCCTGCGTCTTTTGTGATCTTACAAAGCTTCAAACGACGCGTCGACTATTAAATCAGTCGTCGATGATTTTGATAGTCGACGTAATCGTGACTAGTCGACTAATTGTGGCAGCCCTCGTTTTGGCCACATAATCCAATTCTAGTACCTCAAATAGAACAAGATAATACATAAATAAATGAAATCTTTATGTCACCAGCTTGGCAGCAAACAGCAAAAGAGACAGACTTTGTGTGTGGTCCTGTGTCTTGAAACACAATTCTGGGGAAGAAGTCACAATGCCATTATCCAGCTAATCCCAAATGACTCTTCCATCAGACACACCCAGCCCTCTAAAAAGGCAGCACAGGTTTGGGGGAATCTGTAAATTACCACGACTGGGGCAACCTGAGTGGGATCATGCCACAGGGATAAAGAAGACAGGCTGGAGCATCAGAAAGGTTGCCAGAGCAATGAGCTTTGATCCCAACCTCACAGCCTGTGGAGTCTCAGCAGCAGCTTCCACAGGGTGACATCCAGAGGTTGTGTCTATGCAATGCTGCCTAACACTTCAGACAGTATTTTAGTTAAGAATCCTCTGGGCTGACCTTGACTTCAGTCCTGAGTATGGGAGGGTGGAGTGCGCACACATCTGCCTCACAGTCTCTGCATGTCTGTGGATGTTTACGACGGTCCAACATAAGCTGCAGGTTTCAAATTCAAAGCATGTTAAGCTGGTTCAGCCAACACAAAACACTAAAAAAAACCTCTTAAACAAATCTTAATCGTCTGTTTCCTCTTTATTTTATATTTGCACCTGTTTTCTTTAATGGTGGTTACACCTGTGCGGACTGAACCATTTGCGTGATAAGCAGGGGGGTGCAGGAAAGACTGAGGACCTCCTGTATTTGGTACAGACGTCTATTTCAAATCACAGTTCACAGTCATATAAAACTAAGGTCTTATCTCAAAATTAAACATTAAACATTTCTATCTATAGAGCCCTTGAACAGCTCAGCTTCTCATCTCTGTGGATTTTAATTCATTCTGCAAGTGATTAACATCTTTACCTGATGAAATGATGTTGACCTTTACAACAACAACAAGGCTTTAAAAGCCGGAGTGACTTTATAATGAGTGTAAGAAGCCCAGTGTAACAAAACCTTGGATTAGTTTGAACAGTGAATCATGCAAAGCTACTCTAGCGGAGTCCAAGAATACAACTATGGAGCTGTAATGAGCCTGATAGCACGTAGGCAGGACGGTCTCCTATAAAGAATGTAGGAAGTGCAACAGGCGAGACAAACACGAGCGCGGACTCAGCTGATGTTTAGTGTTTTGGCTCGGCTGTTGTGTGGGTGGTACTTAAAGCGATAACTGATTATTTCTTGGAACGGTAACTGTTGATCTGCTTTCATTTCCTCAGCATCTATGGCTCTCGTGTGTCTCGTTGGAATTAAAAGAGCATCATGTAATCTGACCTCTGTCAGCCTGCTGAATGCCAGAAATGTCAGCTGCCGGTGCAGAAAACAGAGTTTTTGGCACTGATAAACACAGCTGTCAGCCACGCTGAGCTCAGTTCATGATGCTGGACACTAAATCTGTATTCATTTGACACTTTATATAAGCCGCGACATTTCTCTACTTTAAAACTTCACATAAAAGGACTGAAAATCAGTTGAAGATAAACTAAACTAGGAGACATCAGTTACTTCTGAATCTGGTGCCAAGGTTTCAGATCCCCGCAGGAAGCTGAAATTAAAGGACTGCACTTTCATTTAGTTTTTTTTTTTTTTTTGTGGGATTTTCTTGGTCTGGGTTCAACAGATTTTAATGCTACATCAACTGTGTGCTTCCAACTTTGCATCTGAACCCGTTTTAATATGACGGTGCTCTCACGCACAAAGCCAGATCCATATGAACCTCACCTCATCCAACACCTTTACTCATCCAGAATGAAATTCTGACCGAGAGCCAGACGTATTACACAACATCAGTGGTGCAAATCACTACTGCTCTTTGGGCGGCTGGCAGTGAAATCTCTGCTGCTGGATTTCAACCTGGTGGAAAATCCCAAAACTAGAAAAGTGCAAACTGTTACAGCTGCACACTAAAGCCCAGTTTCGATAAATAAAATGTTCAGGTGTGCCTAGTCCATGCACTGTAATGTATGACGATAGGAAAATGGACTTTTTACTAAACGATAACTGACTTTAACAGCGTTTTATGCTGCTTCTTCCTTTTAGTTGCTACAGTCCCGATATTTATTCTTACATCTCTTCGTCTGTACTTCCGTCAGCACCTCAGACACCCACAGCTTTCACATTCAAAGCACAGATTTTCAAATTCCCCCTACTTACTTGCAGGAAAAATGACAAATTGTGTAATTATGAAAGTAACTTTTATGAACTGCAAAGTGAAAAATCACAGAAATTACATTTAACGACACTATAATTTTGGTGAATGTTAATTTTCAAGGGCAAATTTTTCATATTTATCAGTGTCTCTCAAATCAAAAGACAATCAAAGTCGAAGCGTAATCAGCACAGAAAAGTTTTAAAGTTAACCCAGAGCGGATTGGAGGAGAGAGCGGATTAGTCTGAGTCACAACAGCCTGATGAAGAGGGATGGAGGATGTGTGCGATAAACGGGCGCACAGATTGAAAACAGAGTTTGTCAGGCTTGATTGATACGTTTCTCATTCGAAGGGGCAAATTAAAGAGTCACAAAGACAAGATCTGAATGATAAAATGAGTTTACGTTGAAATCAAAAAAATAAATCACGTCCTCGCCCAACAAAAGCTCAGTTAGAAACAGGCGGAAGATGACTTTGCCAGTCGACTAAAGAGTCACGACATTAGTTTGAAAGGTTAAAAAGACTTCTGTGCTCTTTACGGCCTTTACGGATTGTCCAGCAACAGAAACACGTTTTAATATTAAACTAATGAATGTTGTTGAAATGTGAAAAGGCTTTGAGCGGTTCATTAGCATGCATTAATGCATTTCATTTAAAGCCTGGAAGGAAATCTGAACGTCTGTCCCGTCATCGGGGCTCAGGTAGATCTGATCCAGTCTTCTTCTGTCAGCTGCTCCATTCAGGGGTCGCCACCACAGATCATCTGCCTCCATCTCACCCTCCACTGTCATACCAACCATCCCTCACTACATCTGTGAATCCTCTGTTCTCTTCCTCCTTTCTTTCTGCATATATATATATTATTTTATCTATTGCTTTGATGCAGTCTTAAGGCATGAAATACACCTTTTCCCTCTGCAGCCACGATGCTTTTACAAGGTTTAAGAGCAACAAAAGAGCAAATATAAGAACATCATTTAAATGATAAAGCGCACGTACTAAACGTAAGATTTACACGGTCTGTTACTGTTTTAGGACTTATGCAAATATAAAATAGCTCTAAACATCACTGCACAGTAATGTGGTCCTTAACATCCAGATCCTAATGTCCAGAGAGGTCTGCAGCTGACGTTCCTGTGGTGATATCATGGTCACATGACCCCCTCTGGTGATTAGTGTGTCCTCATTAACTTGGTGCTTTTACTCTTTTCCCCCCATTTTTACACTCAAGTTCTACTTAAACATGACTATGAGAAGCTCCTTTTAATATTTTACTATATATAAGTGGTAGAGAAAATGTATGCTTAGAAGTGAATTATCTTTACATTCATTAAATTGCCTGACAGCACCAAGAAGGTCACTAATGGAGAGAAATGTATTAAATTATTCCATAAGACAAAAGCAGGAGGGCGGAAAAAGAAAAGCCCTACTTTTCCTTTAGCATTTGGCTTCTGTGAAACTTTTTAAACAGATTTACACGACTTTGACTTACTTCTACTTTATTGATATTTTTTATCTATATTAAGTTGTTATCTATAAACGAGGTTCTGCTGATGTTTCACATTAAAAGCATTCCAGGAAAGAGCAACACGCTCTTTGACATGGAGCGATTTAATGAGACATTTGAATAGAGGATGAATGCTTTCTTTCGTTGTACTGATGCATTAAAGCAAAATGTTTAATTAAGTTTGATTAAATTTGATGACCGTTGATGGGATGGTGCATAATGATGGGCCAACCGTGGACTGAGGCCTGGCAACTTGAGTTAGGCCCAGAGGATCAGAAGGTGTCCGAGCTGATGTGAAGGTGAATAATCTACACTTTGTGACAGAACTTTACATCTCTCTCTCTCTATATATATATATATATATATATTAGGGGTGGGGGAAAAAATGGATACTGTGTAGCATCGTGATATTTTGTTTGCTAATAATGTATCGATACAGGGACAGCAGAAATGGATATTTTGTTACAAAAAGGTTTTTGTGCTCTGACTTCAGAGCATGTTGATCCTTTTTCTGAGCAAGAATCCTGACATTCCTTCACTGTCCAAATGTGTTTAACTTGTTTTGGCAGCAATAAACATGACAGTTTACTTATTTTAATTTAAGACATGTTTTATTTTAATTAAGTGTAAAACTTTTTTATTTAATGTAAAATTATATTTTGTTTTAATTTACTTTCAAATTCTTCAGTTGCTGAAGGGGCTGCATAGTTTTCATAAACTGCATAGTTCAGAATAGCTATAATTGTACCAGATGGTTGATTCAGTTAAGTTGGACTAGACTGTAATACAAACCGTTCAGTTTGTCAACAATCAAACTGAAATGAGAGAAAGACTGAGTGTGAGACTTTGATATTAGAGAAAATGAATATTGATAAAGTTTACCTTTATGTACAGAATCTGAATATCGCAAAATATTTTAAAAAATCGCAATAATATCGTGTATATATATATATATATATATATATATATATACACATACATACATACATGCGTGCAGCCCCATGCACAGATCCCCCCGTGTGTGGGGCTGCATGGCATCAAAGCGTTAGCTCGGTTAGCTCGTTAACATGTTAGCGCCGTCCAGCCCCATGCATAGAGCAATCTGTACTAACTCGCTAATGGAGATTTGCCACGTTAATGTGGTTATGGCGTTAACGTCATTTTAACAAGATTAGCGCTGACAGCACTAATATATATATATATATATATATATATATATATATATATATATATATATATATATATATATATATATATATATATATAGAGAGACATATATATATATATATATATATATATATAGAGACATATATATATATATATATATATATATATATATATATATATATATATATATAAAACACCCAGCACGCCCCTGCGGGCGGTTTATCCTTCAAGCTCGGGTCCTCTACCAGAGGCCTGGGAGCTTGAGGGTCCTGCGCAGTATCTTAGCTGTTCCCAGGACTGCGCTCTTCTGGACAGAGATCTCCACTGTTGTTCCCGGGATCTGCTGGAGCCACTCGCCTAGCTTGGGAGTCACCGCGCCTAGTGCTCCGATTACCACGGGGACCACCGATACCTTCACCCTCCACATCCTCTCGAGCTCTTCTCTGAGCCCTTGGTATTTCTCCAGCTTCTCGTGTTCCTTCTTCCTGATATTGCTGTCATTCGGAACCGCTACATCGATCACTACGGCCGTCTTCTTCTGTTTGTCTACCACCACTATGTCCGGTTGGTTAGCCACCACCATTTTGTCCGTCTGTATCTGGAAGTCCCACAGGATCTTAGCTCGGTCATTCTCCACCACCCTTGGGGGCATCTCCCATTTTGACCTCAGGACTTCCAGGTTATACTCGGCACAGATGTTCCTGTACACTAAGCCGGCCACTTGGTTATGGCGTTCCATGTATGCCTTGCCTGCTAGCATCTTGCACCCTGCTGTTATGTGCTGGATTGTCTCTGGGGCATCTTTACACAGCCTGCACCTGGGGTCTTGCCTGGTGTGATAGACCCCAGCCTCTATGGATCTTGTACTCAGAGCTTGTTCTTGTGCTGCCATGATTAGTGCCTCTGTGCTGTCTTTCAGTCCAGCTTTGTCCAGCCACTGGTAGGATTTTTGGATATCAGCCACCTCCTCTATCTGCCGGTGATACATACCGTGCAGAGGCCTGTCCTTCCATGATGGTTCCTCGTCTCCCTCCTCTTTCTTGGGTTTCTGCTGCCTGAGGTATTCACTGAGCACGCTGTCAGTTGGGGCCATCTTCATGATGTATTCTTGGATGTTCGTTGTCTCATCCTGGACTGTGGTGCTGACACTCACCAGTCCCCGACCCCCTTCCTTCCGCTTAGCGTACAGCCTCAGGGTGCTGGACTTGGGGTGAAACCCTCCATGCATGGTCAGGAGCTTTCTTGTCTTTATGTCAGTGGCTTCTATCTCCTCCTTTGGCCAGCTTATTACCCCAGCAGGGTACCTGATCACGGGCAGGGCGTACGTGTTGATGGCCCGGATCTTGT
Organism: Neolamprologus multifasciatus; assembly: GCF_963576455.1. Lineage (NCBI taxonomy): Eukaryota > Metazoa > Chordata > Actinopteri > Cichliformes > Cichlidae > Neolamprologus > Neolamprologus multifasciatus. Next base: position 32,297,625 of record NC_140451.1, read on the forward strand.
TCTTACCGTTCAGCTGACTCCTCAGGACTTGCCTGACCCTCTGCAGGTACTTGGTGGTTGCAGCTTTCCTAGCGGCCTCTTCATGGTTCCCATTCGCCTGCGGGATCCCCAGGTACTTGTAACTGTCCTCTATGTCTGCAATGTTGCCTTCTGGTAGTTCAATCCCCTCAGTTCTGACTACCTTCCCTCTCTTTGTTACCATCCGACTACACTTCTCCAGCTGGCCGGCAGCTCATTAAACGCTGCCCTCATAGGTCTCTGCCCCCCCGCTCTGCTCTGGTCCTGTGGTGGTGTTTGTGTCGTCTCCATGTCTCACCATCCCTTTTGGTCCATTTTTCGAGGATTGTCTTAATTTGCTTTTTGCACATCCATCCACTCCTGTGCACCACTGATACGATCTACAACGTTAAATGAATCTTTGGTGATTCCTGTTACGTTGTTGCTGTGACTCTTTAGTGTCCAGCTGCTACAAACATAACAGGTCTGGGACCATGACAGAGGAGTCTGAGAGCTCTGGGATGTTTTTAAAGCGTGGGTTGTCCTCGGGGCATATACACTGATGGGAAGATTGGCAGCTGTCTCGAATGTTTTCCACTTGTCAGTAATCTTTCTTGCTGTGGAATGATGGACTTGAAATTGTTTCGAAATGGCCAGGAACAGCAACAACTGCTTCGCTGGGATCATTGCTTCCCTTCTCGGCATTTTGTTAACACACACCTGAACGCTCCAGACCAACAACCAGCCACGACTCGTCTGTTTATAAAGCTGTGCTTACAATCGGTGAATTAAGAGCATCTGATTATTAGCACTTGGCTGTTGCTTACATGCAGTGAGGGTGTGTGTCATATTTCCTGTGAAAACTTTCTTTTTCACACTCCTGCATATGATGAAAAGATAGTTTTCATCAATAGCGATTGAAGCTCCACAATTTCTTACTAAAAGATGACAAAAACAAACAGGGGAATATTGATTCACAGTAATACATTTTCACAGAAACACTGATACAACATTGTGTGGAGTTCCCTGTGGTCAGATTAAAGCTGCGAATTCACAGATGTAATTTGCATCCAATTATCCAGGTGCTAATTAACAGCTCACTGCCAGCTCCGTTCAGGTAAAAGTTCACCACAAAATCATTATTTATAGCTGTGCTGTTTTCTCACCGCGGCTCATTTGACGTCAGTTAATGTGAGTCGTACACACACCTCATTGTTTACTTAATCACGCCGGGCCGCTCGCAGAGAACTCCGAGTCACGACGAGCAGATGGATGACAAATTGAAGGAAAAACCCGAGTCACTGACCCCTATGAGGGGGTGCGGTGTTTCTGACATCCTGGTGGCGTGGCTTGGATCCAGTTGTCCCAAATCAGTACAGAACTGTTCAGAGTTATCATTGTGATCCTTTATGTAAAATTTCTAAGCAGATGGCGGTGGTCTCTTTCAGGGGGACGGTGCCAATCCTTTGGGGCATGTGGGCTCATGAGCAAGAAAAGGATATGAATCATGTGCTCAGGCAAAAATCACATATCGTCAACTGTAATCTTCATTATTTAATATTATTCATTACCTTGTATCATTTTGTATATAATTCAAATTCATATTAAAAGGCAGTGGTGGTTAGCCTGGGCTCGTGGGTGACCTTAAAGTTCCCAATGCACGGCCTACAGTCTGCCATCTGCCACTACAAGATTCCTGCAGTGGCAGATGGGGATAACAAAAGGCACTGTGGCAGCGGACTTAATGTCTCTGGAGACCCACATGGCAGCCACATGGAGCACAACCGAAACCCAAACTGAAAAACCAACATCAACCAAAAGCCTGTGGAATCTACAGGCAAGAGTAGTGGATGATAGGACGCGAGAGGCAATGTGTCTCTGCAAAAAGAAAGCTTCATTAGCTGATTTATACCCAGGAAAACTAATAATAATGTAGAACACAAAACATGGAGGATGGGGAAGCAAGCTGAGGGCAACAGCACCAGACAGACCTGATTATTTTTGAAACTTAGTTGTATTACCATGAGAACAAAATGAGGAACATCTGTTAGAAGAATGGATTTCATTTCTATGTCTTCTATATTCAGATTTTGTGCATGTCTGGTTCTGGTTCTAGTGATATGCACAGTTTTACAGACCAGTGCTGGACATGTCGCCGTCACCTCAGAGTGACGTCAAAAATATGTGGAGCTGGCTGTAAATTGGGCTGCTGCTGTTCTTGTTTCTGATGTGCTGGTGGTCCTTTGGCTACTGCGTAGACGACAGAGGTCACAGGAGAACATCTCTGTAGTGAAAGGTGCTGCAGCACTTTGAACTTCTTTGGTACTGGTAGCTCCTCTTCAAGTTGAAGAGGGTGAACAATGGAAACAATGGAAGGATGTCCTGTTTCTGCCCTCACCTCACTTTATCCATATTTCGTATTCTTGTGTCCACTGAGGCTTCAAGTGAATTTCTCTAAAACTAAATGGTCAAAATATGCTTTGTAAGAACACATAACATAACATAAGAACTTATTGGCTAATTTTTCCAAATATTACACATAACTTATAAGTTAAGAACTGAAGGAGTAATTCTATGGCGTTATTTTTGTGCCACTACAGAAAACGTTAGAGCACTTTTGCAAATATGTGATGTCTTGATGAATCGAGCAGATATTTGAAGTTTACACAGAAACATTCTCACCTGAAAATATCTTAAATGTTTATTTTGTGACCCAGAAAGAATAATATTTTAAACTCCGCCACTCTGTGTTCCTCCGCCACTGCCTCGTTTGAGTTTTGGATGAAATGCATTCTGGGATATTGCATTTTGTCATTTCGAGCTGATTGGAGACCAAAACAGCCAATCAGATTTTTTTGCATCCAAGTCTGTGATTGGCTGGTTTTGTGGCACAAATATAACGGTGTAGAGAAAGAGTTGAATGCACACGGGCAGAAATGTTGAGAGCGCAAACAGCACATTGCGAGCGCAAATGCAAAAACTGAGTGAGAGGGGCTGCTGTTGTGTGTGTGGATAATAGCAAACACTGAAATACATTTTTTGCACGCAGCTATGAATTTTGTTCACTCAAATTTAGCTTTTCTTTGCTCAAAATGCAACACATGCACCTGCAATTATTTTTTACCTGCGCTTGGAATAGTGGCACAAATAACGCCATATAATTCTGGCTTTTGCTTCAAGTTGCTTCAGTGTGACACTGTGTCAAGTCTTGAGTTTGTGCATTGACTCATGTGAATTCTGACTGCATCTCAGGCCCACAATGAAAATTTTAATCACATCCTAAACTTTTGTTGCAGTGGTGCTAATGCATTCGTGTGTGTAGGAGCAACTGATGCTCATCAATCCAGCTGTACACACGGCCCTCTGTGTGCATACAAACTAGGTTGCCCATGGGCAAAATGTCTTAGCCTCATAAATATGGATTTTAAAGAGCGACCCAGTTAAGGTCTATAAGCAGAGGACTGCTGCTGCCACAGAAGCTGAGAAAGTTGCTTCTGTTTCTGTTGAAAAACAGAAATGATACAATGAGAATTGTTAGAATTAGACAATGAATGTAAATATTCAAATATATAGCAAATAGCTTGGCTGCATGATCCCAGTAAATACTTTCCCAATTAGTTTATGGATTCTGTTGTTTCAAGCTTCACTGAAAACAAAAGCACATTCACTTTTAAATAAAGTTTTTGTCCAAATTAGTGTCCAGCAGAATAAAAACGTAGCAAACCTTGCGATTGCATTTTCTGAGCATTTCTGCCACCAGGTGGCGATAGCGGTGGCCACAAAAAGACTTGTGTTCCCATAGACGTCTTTGAGAAAACCGCTTTGTACCTTGACTGGTGTCGACACTGAGTTTGTGGAACGTTCGACTCAAGCCTTCAAAATACAACTTCAGACCCAGTGGGCGACATCACGGTGGCCACATCCATCTAGTAATGTCTATGCTCCCGCCCCCCGATCGCCAGAATTCTCCTAAGTTACAGAAGCAAAACGTCACGCTCCTTTTTGTGTTTTCTCTTTCCTCTCCCGGCCGAGCATTATTACTATTATCAGGTGTTTCCTGAGGTCTCTTCCTGTAAAATAAGAGCTTCCTATTGTTGCGTTCTCTCTCCAATGTTGTCAGGTCTAAAGGTTTGAATTGTAAATGAGCTTTAACTTCCATAAGCAGCCCAGATTAGACCGTGTTGGTGAATGATAAAGTAGGTGTGACATATGAAATCGTGGTTATTTATCGGCCTTTTTAATGAAGCGGTAATAAATGGAAGGAAATAGACATCACAGTCAAGCACTGTCAGTTTCCAAACGCTGCCATTATTAGGGCGGCCGTAGCTCAGGTGGCCGCACAGGGCATCTAGTGACTAGAAGGTTAGTGGTTCGATCCCTGCCTCTCCCAGTCTGCATGCCAACTATCCTCGGGTAAGATGCTGACCACTCGGGCTGCCACAAACGATTATTTTGATAGTCGACTAGTCACCGATTATTTTTGCGATTAGTCGACTAATCAGATCATCATCAATTGGACATAAAACTACAGCTTATTGCACCAGCAGCATCTGCTCTTATATAACTATCATTAGCTTACAGCTTTAAGTGTTTAAGGTCTGTGCTAACTAAAAATAAAGACATGATTAAAATTTATTAAACTTTAATGAAATTTGCAGATTGTTTCGGTGAAGTTTAATAAACTCCTTGCTATCTAAAATATAACAGGACACCGGAGTAAATTCTGGAGCATCTCACACTTCTGATAATCAGCTGTCTGCTTGACGTTTATTCAGCTGTGTAAAAACTATAACTTTAATCTCAGCCAAACCGATTTACTCAGGAACAAATAAAATACTTAAAAAAAGCCAAACAATAACATTTTTAAGTTATCTAAGTGACTTATATATCATGTTTAACCTGAGTAGCGAAAGACGGCGGTGGGTTTGAAAACGATGTCCGGTGTTCTCACGGCTCTAGTTAGCCTAGCCCCCGGCTAGCTATCGAGCTAGTGGCTAACAGACGTCTCCGAAAACGTCGGAGCGCTTTTGAAAATATGTGGTGTCTTGATAAACTGAGCAGATATTTGAGGTTTACACAGCTACATTCTTGCCTGAAAATATGTTAAACGTTTATTTTGTGACCCAGAAAGAATAATAAGAGTAATATTAAAACTAACTAGCTGCCGCCATTGTTGTAAACTGAGCTGGGCTGCGCTATGAATTCTGGGACAGAGCTTCTTCTTCTTCTTCGGGGTTTAACGGCAGCTGGCATCCTTGTACATGCAGTGCTGCCATCTTCTGTTTCAGTCCGTTATTACACTCTTAAATCCTACTACTTATTCCTGCGTCTTTTGTGATCTTACAAAACTTCAAACGACGCGTCGACTATTAAATCAGTCATCGACGATTTTAATAGTCGACGTAATCGTGGCAGCCCTACTGACCACAATTTGCTCTCTGATGCATCCATCAGAGTGTGAATGTTAGCTTAGAAGAAAGTGAATGTGGCAAGTTATTTGTTCCATTACTTTATTCCCACATGATAACAATTGATAACATTTTAATCAAAGACATCTTGTATGTGGCAGAAGGGCACCTGAGTTGATCTAAATGATTTCTTTCCACATGAACGAAATGATCAGAGAGAATGAAGAGATGCTGGTAAAAGTTCTGGAGGTGTTTCACAGGGTCTCACTTGGTTCACTGCAGCTGAATTTAAACTGCAGTCCTGAGAAACAAAGCACAAAAGCTCCAAGCTGTGACATTTTGCTCTCCTGCAAATCTCTGCAAGTGTTCATGGATCAGCCGGTGACTGCAGCTCCACGACCAACAGCAGTGAACAAACATGATAATAGAAAATTAAATTCCTCTTCATATTGAGCTTTCAAAGAATTGAAAGCGTGATATCCCCGGAAGAGAAAAATAGGAGCACCACAAGGGGGAACAGATTGGTAATTACCACTACTGTCATGCCAGGCCATTAGGACCCACACTTTAGACACCAGCACTCGTCTGCAGAACAGAATATAAAACAACAGTCATTATGTTTGGAACACTGAGTCAATTTTGATTTAGTCTGCTTTAATTTTCTCCATTAAACCTCCCAAAATGAGGAGGGTTTTGCTTTTATAGCTCGGCTTTGGGGCATGAAATTAGATTTTAACCACTAACTACTTTGGTTACTCATTAGCACAAAGACAAGGGACGCCTCCAGAGAAGCATTACTGCTTTTAGCGTTAAACCCCAAGTGCGTGTTAGCCAGATTTGTTTTACTTTAAGGAGGTCATACGTACTTTCACTGACTTTCTGTGTAATTCCAGGAAAGTACGCTGAAAAAAAATCTCTGGGGTTGTCTCATAATATCGCACTGTCATGGCACAGTGGCCCGTGGAAATGGGATGGACTCAAGTGCAGTTTCAAACCCGGAGGCCAGAGGTGCGGTGTAACAAAAAGAGTCTTTATTTACAATGCTCAGAGGCTAACAGAAATTACAGACTAGAATTAAGGAACATAAACTAGACGTCTGAGGCGAGAGAAAATACTATGACTGTGACTATGACTAGATGGCAGGGATAACTGGGTGCAGGGACTGGGCAGGGAAAACTGTGGCTGGCCAGGGCAAAGCTTGGAGGTGGGAGTTGCGTGGAGGAGGGAGGCAGGAGAGGTCCAGGTGGGTGCTGCGTGCAATGCAGGGAGGCAGGCAGGAGAGGCTGGCAGTTCCAAAAAAGGGAGAGATTACCAGCGGCTGCAAACTTGTAGGAGAGCTTGGTAGGTGGGTTTCAGATGCTGACGAGAAAACAGAGGAAATAAGGTTAATATACACGATGAGTCACCAAGGAACAGACGTGAGGCCGAGAACTGACTAAAGTTGGCAGATAATTTGGCGAAGACCAGTTGAGTGCGCAGGTCATAAATACTGCCGGTATGATTGCCATCAGGTGAGGAACAACAAAGACTCCACCCAGTGGGGAGGAGCCAATGCTGTGGAAAACCACCCAGACCATGACACGCACATGACATCTATAGCATAAGAAACACCTCCTGGAGAATACACCTTTAACAAATTGAAATTAGGCACATTAAAATGCTCCATTTGCAAGTTTTACATGCTTGTTCATGCTGGTGTTAACAGCTGCACTGACTAGCTGAGATAAGTGGTTAAAAGTCAGAATATTATTGTGATCCCTGAAGGATTTAAATGAACAAACTGAGAACAGAGAAGCCCAGAAGTACTCCATATATTAAACAAAGTGAAAAGAATTGATAAAAGTGTCTTTCAAAGCTCTCATCAGTACTGACAATGGTTAAAACATATTGCATAAAACAGCAGCTCGCTATTGCTCTGCAGAGGCTTGCCTGTGTGCCTTGGGAGTCTGTGTCAATCATGCATTATTATTGCATCTGCAAAAAAAGTAATGAATTCAGCTTTCATTTAGTATATTCATGCTTTGTAGGCACTGATTTCCCAAAACACATTCTATTCCCTCAAAAAATGCAAATGTAATGATATAAAAACCCAATGTCAAAGGCCCTGGCTGCTGACGTAGAGGATAACGAAAGCTGAATTTGTGGGAGAAGGTGTATCGCTTTCTTGTGTGGAGCGAAACACAACTACTACCACCAGGGCTGGACTGGGACAAAAAATCGGCCCGGGCATTTTGACTAGAGACCGGCCCACCAAAAATGTGACGTCATTCAGGGGTAAAACCGCAAAGGATTCTGGGAACTTGTGGCAAGCGGTACTAGCGCATGCAGGCTTTCAATTTAACTCAGTTACACAGCGATAAAAAGAAACACAAAAAATGGCAAGAAACTGTTGTATTATTAACTGCAATAGCCGGTGTTGTGCCAAAAAGTGATTGTCTGCCAAAAACTGATTGCTCGTATTTAAATTGCTATAAGCAACTTGTTGGGCTATTATATGTGAAACATATGTCAAATGCATCCCTCATGGATGACATAAAGTCATATTGAGCTACAAACAACATTAGTGTAACAAGGTAGAAGCCGCAATCAGTCTTTGGCAGTGACTTTTATATAACCTTTATTTATGCCGTTAAAAAAAAGTCTAATTAACATTAAAAATGTCTTTTGTAAGAAGTAGTTGGACAGCAGAAATGGCTCAAATATTACAATAGTTCTGTAAAAATATTTTAAGTTTGGATAAAGGACCGGATTGGTTATAATGTAAGTACAATAACACAGAGTTGTAAAGATACTTGAAAAAACAGATAATTTTTTAATTCCATATATAGCCCCTTTGTAAACGCTGTTCACTGAAGTCTATTTACCAACATAGATATTACACATAAAAAATACACGCAAACATTGGAAATCAGTTTTTGGCACAACACCTGTTGCATGACAGCCACGGGAAGCCGACGGGTAAAGAGATCGGTTGTTATCGGATTACGTCGTGGAAATTGTTTAAGCCACGTTTCCAAAGTAACAAAGCCGATGGATGGCCTATAAGATTGCTAAACAAGGGGGAGGATGCATCCGACCTCCTCGGCTGTAATTGGTCCAGCCCAGAGTCGATCATGACCAATTGGCCAATCCAACACCTTTCATTATTTATACCCTTCCAAAAAAAAAAAAAAATCGATCGGCCCATAAAAACAAAAAATCGCCAGCGCTGGCCAGTCCAGCTATGACTACCACCACAGCTGACGACCCACACCAGAAGAAAAGAGAGGAAAAACAACAATCAGTGGAAACTCAAGGATGGAGGACGTGGATAGCCCTCAGCCCCTCGTTTGTCAGGAGAAGTTTGTCCTAACATGGTGGGGAAAACAGCTTAAGAGGCTCTTTGGAAGCCAATCATGTCTTCTGATGAAAATTTGGCTTACTTCACAAGAGTGCTGGATTTGAACCAGTCATCCTTTGGACAGTATGAAAGTGCCGATAAGTGAGCTGAGGTGTGTTCAGACAGACGCGTGGCGAGTTTTTGGCTCGAAAAATGAAATAAAGTAAAATCAAGATAACAGCAGGCAAAGCTTTGGGTAGGATAAAACTACAAACATTCAGGTCAGTGTAATCCAGTGTGTGTCAAACAAAGGTGTTGCAGAAAAGGTGAGCTGTGAAACAAAACACACGATCTGAAGTGTTTTTAAAAAGCAGCGATTCAGGACAAACAGATGGCAACAAATCTGAGAAAGACAAGACTGTAAATACTCAGGGAAAGTTAGAACTAATGAGAATTTAAAAAGGATTGGAAATGGGAAGGATTGAGCCACTCCTCTGCATGATCACAAAAGTGCTGTGTGTTTAACACAACCAGAAAGATGTTTGCATTGAATGAGTTTTGCAGGTTTGTCAGATCCATTACAGGTGCTGCTACTCGTAAACTTTTGGTCTTGTATATCTTTGACTATTTGCTTTGTAGTTCAGGGTCATGCACAGATTTCTAACAACATTTAATAGAAACATAGAAGCCCAAAGAATATTAGAATTTTCTAAAGTACGTCTGAAATGTTTGAGGCTGTGAGTTGTTCACGTATTAGGGTAACGCCTTCTGTGGAGTGAAGGACATAAAGTGATTGATGCAATGAGTGGGTGATTTAAATGCTGCCAGGCGTGATTAGTGGATAAACTTGTAGCTTGCTGTTATCACATCATGTCACCGTGTGATTTAGCCTTTCAGGAAATTACAGACAAGCTTGAATGAACTATTTGCACAGAATTAGCCAGTGATTTACAATATTTTGCAGATCGTAGAAAATGTATGTGAGTCCATGCGTTAGTGTTAGTGTTTCGACTCAGGGCTTTCACACAGAGATTTAAACCAGTCATTATTTCCTCTTCCTTCCAGATGTAAATCCCATCTTGCCAGCGAAAGAAAATGAAAGAGCAGCTCAATGAATTCATTTGCTGCTTTGGGAATGTCACAAATGTCTTGAGGCACACATTGACTTTCACCCTGTCTGAATAAGATTGAAGTCTCCTTCACTGTGTGGGCAAAGTTTTAGTGGCTCTGAGAAAATAACACAAGACTGTCTTAGAGGATGAATCCTCTAAGACGACCTCTAAGAGCTGATCCATTTTCTCAAGGTTTCATGAGTCAGTGCTGTATTTCTGTCATGGAAACAGACCCCTGGGTTGGAAAAACAAAGTTAAAAAAAAACTGTTGTTCCTTTAATGGCCACTGGAGGCTGTCTTCAAGAGTTAGCCAAATCCCATCCATGTCTTTGTTACATCTACGTTCAACCTTCAAGCAGAAATTCCAGCTTAAATTAGTCGTTTGGGGAATGTGGTCACTCTGACTGTTAGCTGTCATGACACAGGAAGCTGGTATGACTCTTCCAGGCTGAACTGGATCTCTCAACAACTTTTTTTTTTTTGTAAATTGGGCGACCGTGGCTCAGGGTGTTGGGAAGTGTATCTGTAACCGGAAGGTCGCCAGTTCGTTCCCCGGGCAATCTGTCCTGGTTGTTGTGTCCTTGGGCAAGACACTTCACCTACCGCCTACTGGTGTTGGCCAGAGGGGCCGATGGCGCGATATGGCAGCCTCGCTTCTGTCAGTCTGCCCCAGGACAGCTGTGGCTACAACCGTAGCTGCCTCCACCAGTGTGTGAATGTGAGAGTGAATGAATAGTGGCATTGTAAAGCGCTTTGGGTGCCTTGAAAAGCGCTATATAAATGCAATCCATTATTATTATTATTAATATTAAATTAAACCATTTGTCAAATAACACGATTTATTGAGAGATTAAGTTCATTTCGATGTTTGTATTTCATTTCTTATCAGTGTTGTACCTATTTATGTAGCTGTACCTGATAAATTATCACTGAGACTGTCACGGTTCAGTATTTTGAGTTTATTATGTTTTGGTTTAATTTTGCATCATGGATTGTGTTCTTGTTCTCTTGTTGTGATGATGATTATTATTAGAGTTTCATGTTTCTGTTATCCATGTTTTAGGACTTGTGGTTTTATGTATGGTTCAGTTTTATGTGTCATTTTCTGTCTCTCTGTGTTGAGTCAGTGTCTCTGAGTTGTGATTCATGTTTCCTGTTTTATTGTGAAAGTCTTTGTCTTATGTTAGTGTGTGCAGCTTGGTTCCTCCTGTCTCATTAGCCCTGATCTCTCCCAGCTGTGTCTCCCTCCTGTTGCCGATTCCCTCGTTACTACCCTGTGTATATTAGCCCTGTGTTTTCCCGTGCTCGGTGTCGCGTCGTATCCTCAGATTATGCCTGTGTGTTTTTGGTTTCTCTATTCACTTCACGTTTGGTTTTCATGTCAGCAATAAAGCTGAGGTTTTGATTTACAGTTCTGTGTTCGAGTCCTGCGCTTGGATCCTCCTCTCCGCTTGCCCGCACACAGAGCCCTGTGGTCAGAACAGAGCAAAAGAAAACATTATGGCTACAGCCAAAATGCAAATGCTGAGGCTTCAAAATACAGGTCTAACCAGTATGAAGAGTTGGACAGCACCAGGCCCCGACATGATTCACACCTACTGGCTGAAGAAGCTGACTGCACTCCACGAGCGTCTGGCAGCACAAATGAACCAGCTGCTAATCGATGAGAGTCACCTGAAATGGCTGAAGGTCGGACAGTCCTGATCCACAACCTGCCCCAGAAGGGACCGGACCCATTCAACTACCAATAACCTCTTCAGGCTTCATAACGCAATGATGCAATCGTCTGCTACGTCCTCTACATGGAGGACATCAAGTTGCCGCCCTGCCAGTGTTCAGATACCCTGCTGGGATAATATGCTGGCCAAAGGAGGACATCAGGACAAGGAAGCTCCTGACCATGGAGGGTCTTAGTGGTAATCAGAGCACTTGGTGCAGTCACTCCCAAGCTAGGAAAGTGGCATCAGCAGATCCCAGAGACAACATCCGAGAAGAGCGCGGAAAAGCAAAGACATTGCACAGGCCCCTCAGAGCTCTGGTAGAGGACCCGAGCTTGAAGGATAAAGACGGCCCGTAAGGGCGAGAGGGGGATTTTTTGTTTCAGATCTACGATGTGATTTGATGGTTATATGATTATATTCTTGAGATGTTTTATGAGATGTTTCCTCTTAGGAAGCAGGAAAGGGCCAGCTGAAATGCTCTTCTTGTTTTGGTGGCTGGGAATGTAAACTGTGCTGCAGGGAGGTTTGTGCTGATGTTAACAAGAGTGAAAGTTCTTAATGAGTGTGGACAGCAGTGCTGGAATAAACAAGCCCGAAGCTCTCGATGTGTGAAAAACAGGCCACAACAGCCGATCCTTGTTTGATTTAGACGAAGGTTTCTGCATATTGCATATTTGTATAATCTTCTAAGATTGTGTAATATTTGTAAAAATAGTTTCCAAAACCACCAGCTTACTTTCACACAGCCAAAGGTGAGCACTACGTATCAGACACAGATGAATCATTGGGATTTTGCATCATCATCATTTGATGTTCTAGACTCAGGATAGAAGCGCTTAAAACTGGCATTTTTGAGGTTGTGATTTTTTTTGTAGTTCTTTGTGTTTGGAGTGTTTACTTTCTATTAGTTAGTGTTAGTTATTCTTTGCTTTGATTGTATATTTAGTTATATTTGCTTCCACGTTGTCTCAGCTCGGTGTCTCGTCTCTGTCTGTCATTTGTGTCCATGTATGCCCATCGTGTCTTGTTCCCTCTTCCTGTGTCCTTTGTGTTTCTCTCTCATGCTTCCTCTGTCTCGTTGTCCTCACTCCCTCTTTCTTTCTTTCATACCAAGCTTGTGTCCCAGTTTATATCTCTCCATGTTTCCTGTTTTATGTTGAAAGTCTTGTGTTTCCATGTTCAGTGTGTTTAGTTTTGCTTCCCTGTGGTGTCATGTTCATTTGTGTCAGCTGTGTTTCCATTTCAGTCATTACCCTTGTGTGTATTTAGCCCTTTAAAGCCGGTCGGAGCGGCACGCTCTGTTTTGCGTAACTATTTTTAAATCCCGGTAGCTCTGCAACCACGTGAGCTAGCGCAATAATTTTTTTTGCATATGAAACCGGAGGAGTTGTACTTACATCTTATACCATCAGCTTGTCCTCGGTCACAGTTTCCTTCCACATATAGCTTTGCAAAAACTGCATAAAAAGCGCTTGCAGCAACAAAAACATAATATTCCAGAAACACGCTTTGCTGAGCCAATCAGCTGTTCATAACACTTCCTACGTCCATCAGCGTGAACTATCGCATGTCCGCCATGACCTGCCCGAAACCGGAAGTGACGTCATTTTCGCGGAAATGTAGTTTTTTACCATCAAGGCCTCATGAGCCTATACTGGTGTTTTTAAAAGTTATGTTTGACTTTATGACTTTCTGTGTCGTTTCTGGGATGCTTAGGACTCATATTGCACTGCTGGAAATAGTTTATTTTGATGCATATGCTGCTTTTTTGCAAATTTGCATTATAATATTTATTTTCGTTTTTCCTGCAGTGTATAAAAATTGGTGTATTTCAAAAATAAAACTATGAAGACACTCAAAATAAATTTCCTGTGGTGGGAAACTAGTTTGTGCAACTTTTTTGTATTTACAGTTTTGAGGGATAAGCCTCTTAAATTTCTCTAACTAGAAATATATGTTAAAAAAACAAAAACGATTTTCAATTTTTTTGTAGTTTATTGCACTTTTTTGCAATTTATGTAATTACTATGCACTTAATGCAGACATATTATTAAAATCTGGGCTATAATGGTTGTATTGATGTATAGCAACTTGAAATGCTCCCAAAAATGGCTCCACAGCATGTAAACATATAATATAAGCTCTGGCGGACTTGGTTCTATGGTCGGTCTTAAAGGGTTAAGTCCTATGTCTCCTTCTGTTTGGTGTCAGGTCGTCTTTCTGCCTCGCTTCGTGTTTTCTGGAGTTCATGTAATTCATGTTTTCAAGTTTGAGGTTTTCAGGTTCATGTTTACATTTTTTCATGTCGAGCTTTAGCTTCACCAGTTTAAGTCATGGTTTAGTTTCCGTCATTGTTTCCTGCGTTTTTCTAACAGTCATATAGGCTCGCTTTTTGTTGAACTTCAGTTCTGCCCCTCGTGTTGTCCGCTCCACAAACACACCAGCCATCGCAGCTGTAACAAAAATGGAAAAAGTATATTTGCATTATAGCAAAACCAAAATCAACCAGTGCAGCACATGTCAGAAGCTTTTTACATTGATGGTGCATTTAGTGGCCACTATAGCTGGTGAACATCATGTTTAACAACCAGGAAGAGACAACCCAGCTCCTCCAATCAACATACCCTTTTAATCGCTCTTTTGCAAACTAGGGATGTTGCAATCTCTGTCTCTACTTTATGGCAAGCTTTGACCACTTCCTTTAAAAATCTTTAGGACGTTGGCTTGGCTGTTGCTCAGGAAGTGGAGCAGGTCAACTACTTAATCGGATGGTTGGTTGGTTGATTGCTACTCCAGCCTGCATGTCAAATATCCTTGTTAGCCCAGGGAGCAGTGTGTAGGGACGGTGCCTTGCTCATGGGTACCTCATGATAGCCGTTCAGTGGATTCGAACCCCCGATCTTGTGATCATGGGGCGACCTACTGAGCTCTCCCTGTCTGAACTCCGTTCTCCGTGTCCAAAGGTTGATTCTGTTCATCTGGACGTTTTCACTTCTTCAGTCTCAGCTGACTGCAGGTTTCCCCAATCTTAGAAACATTCTCCGTGTTTTCTCCCATTTTGTCTGATCTTTGAGCTGATTCATCACAGAGTGAAAGTATAAAAGTCCAGGTGTGCTCCGATGGTCATTATCTGTTATAATTTGGATCAAAGAGCCAAGTGAAATCTGTGCCAGTGATGCACCGCTGTGATCTCATTAAAATGAAATGATTACAGTTTTTAAAAGTAATATGACAAACTCACTTTCTCTGTTTCTCTTTTACCTTCTTCTCATCTTTCTCTGTATCTGCATCTCTAACTCAAATGGACATCAGCCTAATGACTGTTGTGACTCCATCCAGGATAAAATTAGTCAAGACAATTTAAATCAATCACCATGTGACATCTGAAGGTGCTCTGGATGAGCTACAGTTACAGTACAGGAAATTAAACAGTTCACTCTTTGTCCTGCTCATCTTAGAGTAATTGGTCAGCATCCATGTATCGATTAAAATATCCAGTTTTATTTTGAAAGGATTCCACTTTCTCCTGCTCATACACCTCTCGGCTAATCGTTCACTGCAGTCAACCTGGTCTCAAGCTTATAAAAGACAACATTTAGGTGCAACGATTTAACACTTTTGCCGCGAGACCTCCCTGCCTCAGTTCATGTACACATGCAGATCTTCTCCCAGTTTCTGGATGTGATTGTATTTAAAGAAGATTGGATTACATGCATAATCTGTTTATGTCGCAGTAAAACAGGTGTGAGGTCATTGAGCTTCAGTGCAAAGTTTTCTAACTGTGCAGTGGTGATGATCAGGCTCGTGTTTACAAGTCAGAATGAATGTTTTTCTCTTACAGTTCTGATGGTTTGTACTGTTTCAAAGTGCACTACACTTAAACTCTTCCCATATTGATCGACAGCAACAATTGCCTCTTCGAGATTATCCCTGATGTCTTTCCTCCTTGGCATTGTCTCAACAAACATCTAAACTGATCAGAAACAATTCAATTCAATTTTATTTATATAGCGCCAAATCACAACAAATGTCGCCTCAAGGCGCTTCATAGAAACAGAGAAAAACCCAACAATCATATGACCCCCTATGAGCAGCACTTTGGCGACAGTGGGAAGGAAAAACTCCCTTTTAACAGGAAGAAACCTCCAACAGAACCAGGCTCAGGGAGGGGCGGGGCCATCTCCTGTGATTGGTTGGAGTGAGAGAAGGAAGACAGGATAAAAAACATGCTGTGGAAGAGAGACAGAGATTAATAACAGATATGATTCAATACAGAGAGGTCTGTTAACACATAGTGAGTGAGAAAGGTGACTGGAAAGGAAAAACTCAATGCATCATGGGAATCCCCCGGCAGCCTACATCTATTGCAGCATAACTAAGGGAGGATTCAGGGTCACCTGGTCCAGCCCTAACTATATGCTTTAGCAAAAAGGAAAGTTTTAAGCCTAATCTTAAAAGTAGAGATAGTGTCTGTCTCCTGAATCCAAACTGGAAGCTGGTTCCACAGAAGAGGGGCCTGAAAACTGAAGGCTCTGCCTCCCATTCTACTTTTAAATACTCTAGGAACAACAAGTAGGCCTGCAGAGCGAGAGCGAAGTGCTCTAATAGGGTGATATGGTACTACAAGGTCATTAAGATAAGATGGGGCCTGATTATTTAAGACCTTGTATGTGAGGAGCAGGATTTTGAATTCAACAAGACATAGAAACGTTTCATATTCATCATTGCTGGCTATGAAACACAGCAAGGCAGTCAGAAATCTTGGAATTGTTTTGGATGGTGAGCTTAGCTTTAAAAATCGTCACCAGAACAGTTTTCAGTGACTTTAAAATATATCTAACATTAGAAAATTCTTATCTCAATGCGATCGATTGCTGCATGTGTTCATATTTATTTCACCTTAATTTAAATGCTTCTAGAAACAACTTGCTGAGAAGGCTTTCAAGAACTGTGGTCCTGGTATTTGTGGTCCTGTGTGTGTGTTCAGGTTTAATATGTTAAACATATTGAGTTTATGCATGATGAAATGTAGAAATAAAATTGCCCAGCACAGCAAACTGCCAGAACGTTTATAGAGGTGCTTACATTTCCTGATGTAATTAAGTGCATTTGGTTATCAGCACTGGCTCCATCTTCCCTCTTAATTCCTATGGAAGCAGTCAAGGTGTCTTTGAGATGTGTCGAGGTTTTAGTTGCCTAATTTTAAGACGTGTGAAGAACCAGATGTTTTGTCCTGATGGATAAAAAGCTCCGAATTTCACGAGGATGTATTTCCTAGCTACAGAAATACGACGAGGATGGTTGCCCCCGTTAACACACAGCATTGGTATCGATGCATGACAGGGATTTTCTGACTAAATTAAATTACCATGAAAATGTAATAATGACCACGAGTCCAGCATCTTGTGTCTCAGTTTTCTTCTCCACTGAAGCTGCACTTTGTGATTAATACAGTTTTCTGCAGCGTCAACATTAGCGCTTTGGGGGTTGTAGCATTAAAAACTACCCAGCTAAGAGAAACTGGCAGAGTCACAGAAACATTTGATGAACTACCTTCTGTGAAAATGAACTCAGCCAGGCAAAGTGCTGAAAATGTAAATGAATAAATAAATGAAGTCGAATGAC
This sequence comes from Neolamprologus multifasciatus, assembly GCF_963576455.1. Classification (NCBI taxonomy): domain Eukaryota; kingdom Metazoa; phylum Chordata; class Actinopteri; order Cichliformes; family Cichlidae; genus Neolamprologus; species Neolamprologus multifasciatus. The sequence continues at coordinate 32,314,807 of NC_140451.1, forward strand.
TTGGGCGTACAGGAGACTTAATTATCCCCCTGCTCGTTCTTTTCTCTTCTCCCGTCCATTGTCCTGCGCTCCTGTCCCCGCTGCCACTTTACTCTTTCATCCATTTCCTTCCTCATTATTCTGCCAGAGCTGTATCACAGCCTCTCCACCCTCCCAGCTGGCTCTCTGCAGTGACTGGGATTATCTCGAGATGGCAGGGCGACTCACTGGGACGTCTGGGTTTAGGCTCGGAGTCCGGCTGAGAACGAGGACGTGAGGATGGACTGGATAATGAGATGGATGCTATGAGAAGAGGATGCAGTGGGCCTAATAGGATGATCAGCGATCTAAACTAATGATGAGAAATGTTGTTAATTCAATCTGGAGGGAAGGGAGGAGACAAAAAGCCTTCAACTCTTTCATTATGGTATCTCCTCCTTCTGTGTGGGCGCTCATGTTCACACTAAACAGCTGAAAATGGCCTTTTGTGTTCAGTATCAAGCTACAATGGCAAACATTTGAAGACAACAAAATATCAATTTAGTTTCCAGCTATTTGTTAGACAAACACATTAAAGGAACTCAATTGTTTTTATTTACTCGAATTCAGTCTGGTGAATAATCATAATCGTACTCAGAAGTGTTCAAAACAGATAACGTGATCATTTCATGCAAAACGAGCCAGAGGGAGAAAGCCGAGGTGTTCTTGGTAATTACACGATGTTTTGTCTCAGTGAGATTTAAACTCTCTCGCACCTTTTTCGAGGTTAAGTAAGTGTAACGTGTATAAACGGGATTTGAACTCGTGACTTGCAGACTGACAGAACAGATAAGAGCAGCTTTAGCTGGAAATACTAATGAGCTTACAATCAAAATCAAACAGGCGAGCGCTGAGGTCTGACCGTCTGGCAAATCCAGCACGCGCTCAGCAGGTCGGGAGGCAGAGGTCAAACCCAGGAGGGAGGAAGTGGGGAGCAGCAGACAACAGTCTCGGAGGAAAGTGGGGATCGTACTGTCAGCAGTTTCATATCAGATCGGATCTCGCAGCGCTTAACTCCTGTTGTTTTGTATTAACTGAGTATCTTAAAAACCTTGCTTCTCTTTGCCTGCAGCAGTTGTCACGGTTACACTGATGTGTAGTACGTATATGAAATGCTCAGACACAAATAACTGCGCTGGTAGGTTTTTCTGGTGACCTGGGGTTCTCAACATGTGGTCTCCAGGCCTTACTGATGCCTACTGATGTGGCATGGAAGGAATGTAGCTTACCAATGGATATTCCCATGCTCATCTTCATATAATACTGGAATGAGGCCACTCATCGAGCCTCATTGACCCAAGTCATTGAGCTGCCAGTGTCCTTCAAGATATCGTTGGATGTAGGCATGCACCGATACCGATACTGGTATCGGGTATCGAGGCCGATACTGTAAAATGTGTGTGTACTCATACTCGTCAAAGTTAACCGATACCATGAACCGATACCAACTTATTTCATTAGTCAGAGGGTGGCTGGTCATTTCTGTTGTAATTTTTTAGATTGGCCACTAGGGGGACATGTCGTGCTAAGGCACAGGGTTAGGCGAGTGAAACTGGCGGCTGCTGTAGCTAGGCTAAACAAAATGTCAGCAGTGTGGAACAGCCAACTTTAACTCAGGTTTTGGAAAAGCGAAGAAAAATGTCAAGAGAAAATCCACGGGCAGTTAAAATAACAGAGGCTCTGACTCATTTTATTTCTCTGGATGACCAGCCAATGCCGGTCGTGGAAAACATAGGATTGCACCGTCTTCTTAGCATACTCAAGCTGCGATATGAAATTCCCAACCGCCCACACATCAGGGAGATAATGGTGCCAAAACTTTCTGAAGAGGTAAAGACAAGTAGTGTGTGCGCGATGTCAGTCCTCGGTTTAACGGCACAGTAGACTGATGAGGGGTTTGTTCGTCAATGCCAAATACTTTCGTTATTTTGTTTGTTTGTTTACAATATGGACACTGCAATAATTTAACAGTTTATTTTATCCTCAAACCTAATTTGTATTTATTTTATTCCAAACAGAAGTGTTTATTTATTATTCTGAAAGCTGGAGACAGTGCCCAATAGTTCAGTGATATTTTGTTGAATTACAATGTGGAGACTCTACAATAATTTAACAGAAGTGCTTATTTTTTATGTGAAATTTTATTTTTGTGGTCATTTTTATTAAGATTTTATTTTTTATCAGCAGAGAATAAATGTTATGTGTGTGTGTGGTTAAAAGTATCGGTTTTTGTACTCTGTAGAAGTAGTCAGATCCAAGTATCGGTATCGTATTGGTTTGAAAAAATTGGTATCGTTGCATCCCTAGTTGGATGTTTCCATCTTTTGCTCTGTTTTCTGTCAAGATGATCAAACGCTGACTCCTTGAAAAGACATGTGGCTCAAGATTTTTATATAGTAAAAACATACAAGTCAAATAATTGTAAACTTCATTTATCTCAAATATATTTGAGAAGTCAAGTTCAGAGGTTGAGAGGTAGGTTGGGGACTTTGCTCGGGGACAAATTAAGTTCTAGTATTTCATTCGTATGTTACACTCCAGTTTGTTTGGTCGCTTCTGGCTCCAACAAAACCAACATGGTAGCAGCCGATGTGCTCAAATGGTGAAGCTTTGAAATATCTAACCCCAGCAGGGAATATAATGGTGGCTCTGGCCATTAACTGATTGGTGTTCAGGTAAGGTGTGCAGCTCTGCATGTGTGTGATGTTGTTCCGTAATTTCATTGTAACACTCTCATTTATTTTTAATGAAAAGGTCGAGTGAATTATCTCAACCGTGGCTCCTGTATCAGTTGGTGAGTGGTCAGCCTGCTGTCTAAACCATATGTCATCCAACCTAATATCACGGCACAGTATGTAATAGACACACTGACCAATCAGCTTGCTGCAGCTTACTGCACCTTCTGCATGCGTGTCCATTTGACACTTTTGAGAGGCAAAACATAAAGTGGACACGGTGGACCAGCGTGTCTGTTACATGCTTTACCTTGATACTGGGTTGGTAGAACACATGGTGAGGACAGAAGACACTGATCTTGGAGCAGACTGTTAACTTATTCCTGGTGTAACTCTGGCCATTTTGGCTTGACTCGGTCTGAAGTGGCCCCTCGAGGAACTTAATGTCGGTAAGCTGGGTAGTAAATATGTACACACCTATAAAGTAGTATAAGACTATTGCTGTGTCAAAATCCTAACAAATACAAACAGTATAGATATAAAATGCAGGTATGTGCATCCATCTCCTGAAGACGCTGCGACATGACATCTTTGACATTTGGGATCAAGTTTAATGTTCAAAATGTAAATGTGACTTAAAGGTCAAAAACAGTGGCTTCTTATTTATGGGTGGCCTATAAATAAGAGGTCAGCAAAATATGTTTGTGTGTGCTTGGGAAGCACTTGACCTCTCGGCTTACAGTGATATGAGTGTCGCATCGCTGTGATCCTGCTAAGGGATTATGGTAGTCCACACAGAGAGCAGACAGCCCACTGTTGTAACACACACACACACACACACACACACACAAAACCTTGTGGGGACAAGGGCTGTTGGTCCCCACGAGTATAGTAAACTTCCCATTTTTGGTCCCCATAAAGATATGAATACAGGCTCACACATACACACACTGGCTGTAGAATGTTGTTTTATTGCTTTATGTGTGATTTAGCAAAACAGCAGTGGGCTGTGTGTGTGTGTTTGAAGCTTATGCTACAGGCTACAGTAATGTGGAACTCTTAAAAACCCATATTTGTTGAAACGGAAATACTTTTTCCGCCTCAGGTCCAGACCTTTCACCAACTGAGAAGATTTTAGGCACAAAACCAAAACAAGAAGACCCAGGACTGCTGAGCAGCTAGGATCCTCCATCACACAGGAACGGGACAGCATTCCTCCCCTAAAAGTCCAGCAGCTGCTCTCTGGAGTTCCCAGACTGTTGCTAAAAGAAGAGGCGATGCTACATGATGGGAAACACGCCCCTGACCCAACTCTGTTGGGACATGTTGTTATCAACAGATTCAAAACTACACTTTTACAGTTTAAACACTGAATGTTTGGATTGCTTTCTAGCTTATATTGTACATAAAATATGGGTTTATTTACAAATGACATCATCCTGCTGTTGTTTACATTTACACAGAGCATCCCAACAGCTCTGGAGCTGGGTTTGTATTTGCTAACAGCACGTCACCGACGGGTTGTTACTATATTTAATATTTGTAAAGGATGACACATGCACACACGCACAGTGTTGTTGCTAATATTATGTTGTGAAGTTATTAAATGCAGTGTCAGACAGCCTCTGACTATCATTTAAAATGATATTGATTGTAATTAGTTTCTTCATTGCTCATTCATTTATTTACATTTAGAATAACCTATGCAGTGTTACGTGCAGGTAGGAGTGGTAGTACGAGGACCCAATATGCAGACACTTGGAGGCGCAACGTGAAGTCAAAACAGCTTTAATGCTGAACTCAAAAGGGCAACAAAACTAAGACTCCAAGGAAAACTCACACAAACAGAACACACAGCTAGACGAGGGCAGATCACGACACCAACAAACTGAAACACAGGGCTTAAATACACAGAGGGAGCAATCAGGGAATGGGTAACAGGAGGGAAACACAGCTGAGGCAAATCAGGCCTGACGAGACAAAGGAAGCACAACAGACGTATTTACATGAGACACGGACTTTCAAAGTAAAACAGGAAACATAACAGACTCACAGGCAGGCACTACAGAGGGAACAGAGACGTGGGATCAGGACAGACAGACACTGACTGGACACGGAGATATAGCCGACAGGGGAGACAGCAACTAAGGGTTACACAGAGACATAAACCATAAGACAGAACAACTAACAAAGAAACCAAAAATGATAAATAATATAATAAACTCAAAAACCGACCCAGGCATCCTAACGTGCAGTAGTTTATCTCCGCTGTGTGACAGCAGGTCTCCTTTCCCCCGAATCAAGGTCGAGAAAGATGATGTGATTTTATTTAAAAAAGAAAAGAAAGAAAAACTAAATGTCCGCGAGGCCAGTAAAGATTGTGTACCTGCTGTTTACTACGTGATCTTCTGGCACCGATCCATACACTGAGCTCCTTTCTTTGTGCCTTTATGCCTTAAGGCAGGTGTTTGTGCACAGACTCTCACTCTGACTTCCTGAGATAATGAAGCAATTTGCATCACTGTGTTCAGGCTATAAACATGATTCCAGCAGCTCAATATTTCAATTATGTCGGCTGGGCATTTGACAAAGTTGAATTAGCTTGGACAAATAACCTTTCTGGTTGGCTTAAATCACAGTGGAATGGTGCAAAACTCAGCAATTATCTTAGTCGATTAATGTAATCTCAGCATCACAGTCTATGCAATTATCCAGCAAACATTCTGACCATGAATAACGTTGGATGGGCATCACGTCTTTGTTAAAAGATAGCTCCAAAAGGGCCATTGTGCTAACGTCTGTGACCTCATTTCACTGTTGGATGGATGTATTAAATTAGCATTGAGAGAAGGTAAAGAACGAGAAATGAATGAATAAATATGAAGCTGCAGAAACTTTCCTGTTCAGTTCACCTCCGTTTTTCCTGCCCTCCTTTGTTCCTTTTTGTACACTCGTTTTTTTCTTCAACACACACATAAGGGAGCGGGATAATAAAGCACAGGCTAACTCATTTAGTCTGCTTCACACCATCTCATTTTCAGTAAATCCTTTATTCATCTCTTCATGAAATGTGCAGTGTGAAGGAAAAGACACAGAGAGCAGTCAAGGCATCAAAAATGCAAAATAAAAGCAACTGAATAAGACATCTGGCACAGCTGTATCTGAGACATTAATGCTGCATTTTATGATCTCAGATATAATATCGTCCTTTTTATTTGTTTAATATCTTTAAGGCAATGAGCCGTGAGCTGATTTGGTTACAGAGAATCAAAACATTTACATAAAAGAAATGATGTGAATTATAATTGTGAGTTTTCTAGATTAGACACTTTGTTAGTTTTTAATGAAAGCATCTGAAAATAAATCACTGACATTTACAATTAAATTATATTTTTGCAGGTGTCCAAGGTAGTCAAGCTTCAATCCACTCTGGCTAATGAGGTCTGTCTTGGCTAATTTATTTCTGCCTCCAGAGTCGATCTGGTGCTTCAGAAGAAATTCCAAGTCGGTGGGATGTCAAGGGTCTTGAGAGTAGCGCTGGGGCCTGAATGCAATTCAAATTCAAATTTTGGAGTGGTTGAGAAAACTTTTAGCAATCTCCATTAACGTTTTTTGGGTGTTTGAATTAATGAAATTAATGCTAACAAGCTCAAATGAAACAAACTCCCAAGAGAGGAAAATGAACGTAATGCAAGTAGAAAGCGAATCCACGTGCAGCTTTGACTTTCACGGTTTAATTTGTGTATGTGAATTTCTTCTCGAGGGAATGACTGCATCTGTGGCAAAAGCCACGAGGAATCAACAGACCTCTCCCACACAGCAGGCCTCTGGCAGCGCCGGCGGGCTCCTGGCTGTATTTTCCTGGCGTGGTTTAGGTGAGAAGAGCAGCCACACAGGGGAAGAGTCTGCAGGGATTTATTCTAATCAGACAGCACAATGACTAACACGCTGTCGCTTCGGCCGCTGTGGTGTTTTGATGGACAACCGTTGCCCGGTCCTGGCTGTCGGTCAGTGAGCCGTGAATAGAGGTTAGAGAAAAAACACAAACCTGTCTGAACAATCACATCTGATGAAGCGTCTTTGACAAACCAAAGTGATTTGATCTATTAAAGAGTCACGTCACAGCAGGTCTAATAAGAGAACTGTGCACATTCAATTCAATTTCATTTTATTTATACAGCGTCAAATCACAACAGTCACCTCAAGGCGCTTTATACTGTAAGATAGACCCTACAATAATCAGAGATGGGCAGTAACGCGTTACTGTAATCCGATTACTTTTTTCAAGTAACGAGTAAAGTAAGGGATTACTATTGCAAAAACGGTAATTAGATTACCGTTACTTTCCCGTAGGAACGCTGCGTTACTGCGTTACTAAAACCGTGATTTTTTTGCGAGAATGTCTCATGACAGTGACGTAAGCGAGTGCGACGTTCGTGACAACAGCTGTGTGCAGATCAACAATGGATCATATATCGAGTGCAGAGAGAGTATGAGCGTGCAGCGTTTAAAGCGTGGAAGTACTGACCTTACTTTGAGTTTGATTCCATAAAAAGTGACAAAAACATTAGTGTCCGTTGTGCGTGGGAAGAAAACTTCTTTTTACAGCGAAAAACCCCTAAACTTCCAAACAAGCACCGAGTAGCTACGACGTAATGGGAAACTCACAGAGAAACTCGCGGATTCTTCCACTGACCGCTGCGGCACACCTGCACCAGGGTAAACCTCCGCCTACCCCACTCCTGCTTTACAGGTGAAAATAGAGCAACAGGACCGCTAGTCTTTGACTTTATTTATTTTCTGCTGTGTTTTACTTGCATCTATTTGAAAGACTGAGTGTAAACACACAAAATATTTTATTTTATGTGCTGGAATGTGCAGAAAATAGGTTTAAATATTAAACTAATTTCTTCCAGTCAGAGAATGTTGCATATAATTAAATTTTTGCTTGATGCATAAAGTTAAAAGATTAAAACTAATAAAACAAGTTTTAAAAAGAGACTTTTCCATTTGATTACATTTTGTATGATGATTATGGAGAAAAAGTAGAATTGGGCTGAAAGATCTATCACTTTATCACCTATTCAGGTTGTAAATCATGTTTTTAAAAAGTAACTAAGTAACTAAGTAATTAATTACTTTTGAAAATAAGTAATCAGTAAAGTAACGGAATTACTTTTTGGGTGAAGTAATCAGTAATTAGTTACTGATTACTTTTTTCAAGTAACTTGATCAACTCAACAATCATATGAACCCCTATGAACAAGCACTCAAAAAAAGGATGCAGTCACGTGTTGCTCCACTTAAACGGTCCGATTGTGGCTCTTTTTCATCAGACCCTCTCTGCATTAACCTTTTAGAGTAGCTGCTGAAGCCCGAATGGGAATATATTTACAGACTGATTTACTGTGAGACTCATTAGCTCCTATTTCAGTTAAAGAAATGAACAGATGAACTCGTGACCTTATAGTAGCGTCTCTGGGCAAACACTTGTTTAGAGAAAACCGCTCTTAACGCAGATGCTTGCAGCTGATAGTTGACACTTGTTTTGATTTGTAAATGTCCCCGTTTTGAAGCAGCCATCAACACGCGTTTGGTCATGACTGAGGTCGGCGACCTTTTTGTGCAAACCGCACATCTGATCCACGCTGTTGATTCTACATAAAGCAGAAGCTTTTATGTGACGTGTCAGCAAAGGTCTTAAAGGAAATCTCGGCTCTTAATTCAAGTTTTGCTTCAGTAAACGGGACTTTGTAAAATTGTTGACCTTTTGAAATTGAAAATAGCTCTGCAATAATTTCACTGATCCACGCATCATACTGTAATAGGAGGCAGCCTGTTTCACAGCACTGGCATTCGTTACGATGTGCCCTTTAATCCTTTTGCTTTCTTCTCTATTGAGGTAGAGAAGACAGCTGGATGTGTCACCGTGTGACCTCGGTGAAACTAAAACTGAAATAGATTTCATGTCCCTCGGTCCATCTCCCTCTTATCTTCACTTGAGCTGAAATATCTACAGTCTTCTGTTCTATGCGAGTGGTTGATATCAGCCTCAGCGCTGCTTTTGTTTACATGCATCATTATTTTGCTCCAACTCGGTGTTGCAGTTTGTCAGAGTGTATCTGCAGCTTTTCTATTATTTTTCGTATTTTATATTCTGCTAACGTTTGTGGGCAGAATCAGCATCATCTCCAGACTTCCACGGAGATGATGATCATCTGCTCCTTCAAAGAAGCCCTTATCTGGTCGCCTCATTTGACTTCCTGTTTGTTTGCCCGCTCACAGGGCAACACAGCTGATTTTATATAACTATAAGGAAACTTCTGTTCATGAAAAAGATGAGCCAGCTGCAGGAATGTGAACTGTTTGCATTGAATCAGTAAGACAAAGTCTTTCTGCAGTGCAACATCTTTATATTAATGTCTTTGAAAAATACGTTTTGAATCAAATTGTCACAAACAACAAATGCATTGCAGTTCTTTGGCAGATTATGGGACTATGTGGTGCATAAGGCCAGGATTATAATCCCTTGTGGATGGTCACACGGGCAGCTGCAAACATGCGGGAAGCGTAATTGTTGTTATTATGCGACACTAGTTTGCATGGAGGATACGTACACAGTCAGTGCCCTCGGCGCTGTGCAGTCTGGACACACTGGATGATGCAGAGTTTCAGTGCGCCTGCTGACGATCAGCTACGTTGTCTTATATCCCTACATGTCTAATTGGATGCACACTTTTACTTGTGGAAGCTGTGTTAAAATAAGTGACCTCCAGTTGTGTGCAGCTGCTCAGATTGGCTGCAGGAAGCCAAACATCAGCCACTGACTTGGAGACGAGGCAGCACGTAGAGCCGATGGAGAGAGGAACACAGTCCAGGATTACACATATCAGTCAATTAGAGTTCGTCGCTGTGGACATTATTGAGCACTATAAGGGAACATGCATGATTTAGAGCTATAGTCTGTGTGTAACATTGGCTAGACTCCAGCCATTTCAGAGAAGCTACTGTGGGAGAAATTCAATCTCTCTTTCTAGTCACTGTCACTGTAACTGTGGTGTTTTCAATAAGGGGAAAAGCTTTTTAGGGAACTTTCAGAAAAGCCTGCTAATAAGAATAACAAATGCCCAGTTAGAAAGTAACAAACACCTGCAAGTAGATTGATTGAATCTTTATTTTGAACATGTTAAAAAAGTACAACAACATAGAATTAAAAGAGACAAATAAACAAAGCAAAACAAAAAGAAAACGAGCAACCACAACTACAAATAACTTTCATGTTCAAAAAGGAGCAGGAAGAAGCATGAGCTTATTTAATCCCACCCCTTTTCCACTATCTAGTAATCTATAGACTACAGAAATACCTCCTTGCAATTACATTATATGTCATGTGTATTTTTTTTATATATATATACTAGAGATGGACCGATCCGATATTAGGTATCGGTATCGGTCCGATACTGACCCAAATTACTGGATCGGATATCGGAGATAAATAAAAAATGTAATCCGATCCATTAAATATCAAAAAAGCACCTCACAAAACTTGCTACACGGCGTAACTCGGCTCATAACCGTAGCACGTAGCAGCAGTGTGCATCACGTGATAGAGCCGCTGTGTGTATTTGTAGCCTTGCTAGCAAACCAGCATTTCATCTCCGAGGAAGTTTTCCCAGAGAGAAGTAAAGCAAGTGTGTAAGTTCATCTCTGAATGTTTGTAAAGCATTCCCATGTTAAGCTTAACAACAGATATTAGGAGCGACTGCCTCTCTCTCTCTCTCCTGCTGCTACTTCAATGTGAAACTGCTTAATGATAATGCTAATGCTTAGCTGATCGGCTTTTCTGTCGCGAGTCCGTCTCTCTTCTTAGTTTTTGGCCCACTTCTCACCAGAAAGAGGAAACCAGCGGCTGAACAACAGCAGCACTATTAAGCTTGATAAGCTGTTGTTAGAATTTATTTAATATTACTTTCTACACCAGGATCTTTTTCTACGCAGCTGACGGCTGGTAATTGTGCAGGGGCGGATCTAGCAAAGTTTAGCCAGGGGGGCCAATAGGGGATGAACAGGGAAAAGGGGGCACAAAGACATACTTTTCTTTCTTATTCTCATTTAAAATGTCTAGCTTTTAATAAATAATTATCTGACTCTTACACCCAAAGTTTTAATCTGATATAAAATATATAGAAGTCCATTACTGTATATAGTAACTGTTAAGTCTAATATACCCTAGTAAGCTATAGTACTTTTTCCTTTGGGAAGATACCGTCTGTGCAGTCTGCAATTCTGTTGAAGAAAGATGTTGAATCTGTTTAATTATTCTTGAAAAATAATTTATTTCTGTGCATTTTCCCCCTGCATCAAATTAAACTTGATTACATCGATTAAGCATCATGAGGTGGAGGGTGGTTTGTTTGTTTTTTGCTGGAAGTTTGCAACTCTATTAGTTAGGTTGCTTAATATTTCTGCTAAGTACTCTTTAAAATACCAGAATAGGGAGGATGGGGCAGGTTTAAGTTTATTAGATTGATCAGTGTTGCTGAACTATGAAATATTTTGGGCGCAGTGTATTTTTTACATACAGGTATAACAGAATAGCTTTAGTGTTGTTATTTATTTAAACTTGAGTATAAACTTATACAAAATGCAGCAAGATATTAAAAAAACGTTTTATTGATTAAAAAACACACTATATCGGATTCATATCGGTATCGGCAGATATCCAAATTTATGATATCGGTATCGGTATCGGACATAAAAAAGTGGTATCGTGCCATCTCTAATATATACATATGTTTCTATCTATCCATACATACGTATATACACATATGCACATATACACATTTTCAATAACCCCATTAACACCTCAAAGGATACACAACCTACAAATATATATATACCCATACCAACATACCCGTGCACCCGCACACACATGAAAATATTAGACAAGATGAAAGAAGACGGTTTCCGATTTGTGTCCTGAACAAAAGTAAACAGATATGACTTCACGTCACACGTCTTCAATCACTCAGCCAATCTTTATCACTCTAAACTTCCCAGAAAGGAAACTAAACGAGTAGCAATCCCAGCATCTGCTGAACATCTACAGCGGCTGACAAATGTAACTTTGAAATCTGATTGAACCGTGTGGTCATCAGTCTTTTCCCTCACGGCGTGCTGCGCTCCTCTCTGCAGGGGGGCGGTGCTCTGCAGTAACTGTGCCACACTGAACACAAAACGTGTGATGAAGACCGGAGTGAGGAGGAATATCTGGTGTGTGAAATTGTTATTCAACATCAGCAGTACATTTGTCGCGTGACCGAAGATAAGCGTCATGCTGACAGAATAAAACTCAAATTTATATGTAAATCCATTTCCTCGTCTTAGTTCTTTTTGCACTTTTAACATTTTGCTTATATGTGTCACCTAAAAACTTTGATGTTGACACTTGTATCCAGATCTGAACCCTGTGGGAAAACCTGCTTAGGGCGTAAATCTGTTGAAGTTCTTCTCCTGTGAAAACTTTAATTTTATAACTGTCAGTGTGAAACGAAAGCTCACTGTTCAGTGTTTTTCCTGGCTGTAATTATTTAATTATTCAATTAGTCTTTCTAGAAACAGACCACCTACTCTCTATAATGTATAATTATTGGTGTATTAATTGATGTTCTCCTCACTGTATCCCTACAAGTATCATATCTGGCAAAAATTGGAGTGAAAAAGGGAGAGAAATTTCCCCTGCTGATCTGATCTGATCTCACAGTTCATTAACCGAGTCCTGATGAGCACAGAGACAGAAACTTAGAAGGAAGAATTATGTTACTGCAGGTTAACATTAAAAACACCAAAACTTCTGGAAAAAATTATAACCGTAAAATATAATAAAAAATTAGGGTAAAAACAGAACAATGAAGGTTTAGCTGAGAATCAACGGAGTGAAATGTAGTCACAGTTCACTGAAACGAGCAGTTCAATGTTCACGTGTGTTACAGGGTCAACACAGCGGTGCTGATGATGTAGTCGTGCTACCACATTTCCTTTAGAGCAGCGGTCTCCAACCTTTTTTGCACCACGGACCGGTTTATGCCCGATAATATTTTCACGGACCGGCCGTTAAGGTGTTGCGGATAAATACAACAAATAAAACTAGTACCGGTACCGAAAAAGATTTATTCATAACACACGTGAAAAGACCCAGGAAAACCGAGTTAACGATAAAAACGATAACAAAATAACGCTGAAAACTGATAAAAACCCTGAAAACTATACATTTCACACCTGAGCCTCAACTCTCGTGGCCCGGTACCAAAGGACTCATGGACCGGTACCGGTCCGAGGCCCGGGGGTTGGGGACCGCTGGTTTAGAGCCTGTGTGTCACCGTGTGGAGAGTAGTGGAGCTAAAAGCAGACAAACAAAATGTGGAAACAGAACTTGCTTTTATTATGTCTGAAAACAAAACACTAACCAGACACGAAAGCCGACTAAAAGAGAAACTAGTCACAAAATCCTAAACTGGAAAGCGAGCTACATGAAAACCTGGAACACAGGAAACAGGAAATACATGAACATTTGAGACATGGTAAGGTTAACAGACAATAACAGCAGGAAGCAGAAATACACAGAAGGGTAATGAGGGAAGTGGAAACACAGCTGACACAAATGAACATGACACCACAGAGGAAGCAGAACTAAAGACACCGAACATGGAAAAATGAAACAGTAAATAGTGAGACGCAGACTGTGACAACACGAGCTTGACAGGAAACACATGACAGACAGGAGAGGCATGGAATGAAAGCGAGGAGGGGAACACGGGAACAGAGCAGGAAACAAGACACAAGGACACACACACAAACACACAGAGAAGGACACAGGACAAAGACACAAGGGGACCTAAACTGATCACATCCATTTCTCTATTGATCATTTGTCATGTTGCCATCAGTGTTGGTCAAGTTACTTGAAAAAAGTAATCAGTAACTAATTATTTTGTGTGTTTACACTCAGTCTTTCAAATAGATGCAAGTAAAACACAGCAGAAAATAAATAAAGTCAAAGACTAGCGGTCCTGTTGCTCTATTTTCACCTGTAAAGCAGGAGTGGGGTAGGCGGAGGGTTACCCTGGTGCAGGTGTGCCGCGGTCAGTGGAAGAATCCGCGAGTTTCTCTGTGAGTTTCCCATTACGTCGTAGCTACTCGGTGCTTGCTCGGAAGTTTAGGGGTTTTTTCACTGTAAAAAGAAGTTTTCTTCCCACGCACAACGGACACTAATGTTTTTGTCACTTTTTATGGAATCAAACTCAAAGTAAGGTCAGTACTTCCACGCTTTAAACGCTGCACGCTCATACTCTCTCTGCACTCGATATATGATCCATTGTTGATCTGCACACAGCTGTTGTCACGAACGTCGCACTCGCTTACGTCACTGTCATGAGACATTCTCGCAAAAAATCACGGTTTTAGTAACGCAGTAACGCAGCGTTCCTACGGGAAAGTAACGGTAATCTAATTACCGTTTTTGCAATAGTAATCCCTTACTTTACTCGTTACTTGAAAAAGTAATCAGATTACAGTAATGCGTTACTGCCCATCTCTGCCCCTTATATTTTAATATCGTCATGCAACCCAAAGGTGGATGACGTCCCTGCTTCGCCTGCTCTCACTCACACACAGGACACCACTCCACCAAAAAAGCTTTGTGGACTTGCCACAGCTTGGCAGCTTGTCGACTATTTTATGCCCATAAACTGAACATTGCCTGCTTTTCCTTTGTTTTGTTGCCATGGCTACCTGTTGAGATTGCTGTCTTTTTAGTCCTCGTCTCAAACGTAATCCCAGTGAAGTGTTGTTTGATACACAAAAACAAGTTAGCCCCCGGTATTAAATAACCTACTACTGTTTAGAAAACATAGTTTCTGTTCAAACACAGACCTCAGACAACTCTTTGCTGCCTGCCTCTAACAGCTCGAGCTGGAGTGACTTTGATGTGATACGACGTGTATTTTCAAATATGCATGGAATGCATCATAGTAGCTGTATCACACTCAATCACTCCTTCGTGCTTTTTCACATTTGAAGAGTAGAAAAATAAATAAATCTGAAAAGGTTACGCAAACTTCTCTGTGTCACACAAGTTCACTCCTGAAAAAAGTGTTGCTCAAGCAATTAACCCCGAGCTGAAAATAGCTGAGGGGTGTTATCTCAAACAAAGAACTTGATCATCCCATGAGTGGAAAACATGGTTGTGAGCCCCACAATTACATGAACTGATGACTCATGCAGACTCTTTGACAGACCAGTGCTGAGTTGCCTTCTGAGAATTAACAGGAAGCTGTTCTGGATGGGCTCTTTTACAGATGCTGCATAACTTATTGATGTATTTTGCCATTTCCAGCTCAGCAGCTCAGCTCTACTTTCATCCCTTGCTTGACATGCATCCATCATGCTTCTTTTCCGTGCAGAGAAACTCAGCGATTTGCACTTCATAGGCGGACCTCCTACAGAGATCTGTGCTACCCTTCGTGTGATGAAGTTTGACCTGGTGTGCAGGATGGCTCATAAGGCTTCATGTTTGAGATTAAGGTGTTGCATCCTCTCTGGCAAGACATGGAAAGCTTTCCCCATATAGTGAAGTCAGGGTTGCAGTAAAGGAAGTGCTACATCTCACACCGTGTTTTTGCTCTTCTTTTTCTCTGCACTCTATCCCCATTATCTCCACAGTTAAGTAGTCCTGTCAAGATGAAGAAGGAATCTGCTTCTGACTGTGGCGACAAAATGCCTTCCAGTCAGTTTTTATAAGTCAAAGGTGGTCCCATTTGTTCCCACAGTGCTGCAGACTGCTGGTCTGTTGCCGTCTGCTGAAAATCCCAAACTGTTATTGACAATGCTGAAAAGTAGCCCCCCCCCAGCCCCTCAAAAGATAAAGGGCTCAACATTACATTTCAGCAGTGAAATAAAAAGTAATAAAAAAAGAGCGTAGACCTGTAATTATGACACCAGCAGCAGATTACAATCAACTACAAAATACATGTGAAGAAAATTAAAAACAAGATATGATGAATGAAATAATGAAAATACTTTATTTACTCCATATTTGAGAATCCTTTGTTAATGTGGTATTATTATCGTTATCATTGTTGTTAATAATAATAATATAAATAGTAATGATAATAATAAATAATAATAGTAATATTGATAATAATATTAATGATAATAATATTGATAATAATATTAATAATAATAACAATAATAAAAATCATAATAAAAATCATAATAATAATAATAATAATAATAAATAATAATAATAAATAATAAAGCATCATAATAATAATAATAATATAATAATAATAATAATAATAATAATAATAATAATAATAATAATAATAATAAATAAATAAATAAATAAAATAATAAAATAATTAATAATAATAATGATAATAATAATAATAAACAGGGCAGATACAATAGGGCCTTCGCACTTTTAGTGCTCGGGCCCTAATAATAATAATAATAATAATAATAATAATAATGCTGCACTGGCTGGCCTGTATGTTTGTGCGTGGAGTGTGGATGTTCTCCCTGTGCCTGTGGGCTTTCTCCTTAGGTGCAGCCCAAAGACATGCATGAGATTAGGGGAACTGGGATGGTCTGTCCCTTTGTGTTACCCCTTTCTTGGATGCATCTTCCCTCTCACCCTGTGACAGCTGGCTTAGTGCTCCAGAATCCTGGTGATTGGATATTGGATGAGCAGAATAAAATGGTTTTATCCCAGCTTGCATCTTAAATCCTGCTACAATGTCCTGGACCATCTCCAGGGCCCCTTTTCACAGCCTGAGGTTTGGGTCCTGTCGGCCGTGGCAGACTCTCCTGCCTCCAAGGATCTGGTGCCTGTTCCATAATCAGAGCCTCTTTGTTATCCTTCAAGTTGTAGGATTTCTGGATGCCAGCCACTTCCTCTGTCTGCTGATGGTACATCTCATGAAGGGACTCCATGTTTCTTCATGTTTTCTCATCACTTGCTGCGTTTCTTCCCGGGGACCATCTTCCTGATGTATTCAAAGATGATCTTGGTTTAATCCTGGCTCGTGGCTCTGACACTCACTAATCCTCACCCACACTGTTTTTGTTATTATATGGCTGTAATTGTACACCTCTCACTCAACATTCGAGGTAGACTTGTGTAGGATCTAAGCCTGGGGACCCTTTCCATCTTATTTTTTAACCCATAAATTATATTTTCTATAACCTCACCAACAAGAACTGGTGCAGAAAACGAACAAAAGTAAATAAATAGGAAACCATTTAAACCAAATAGTGATTGAAAGCTAGCATGATCAGTGATTGTTACAGAACTCCACATGTGCACATGCTTCATTTCAAACTTAAACAATGCTTAAAATGAACCCAACCACTGAATGCTATCCACGTGAGGCTAGATGGGGGGCAGCACTTGGCCATCTGCTTTTTGTGGATGATGAGGCTCTGTTGGCTTTAGTAGAGCGTGACTTCCAGCAACACTGGAGCAGCTTGCAGCCAAGTGTGACATGGCTGCTATGAGAGTTGGCACCTCAAAGTCTGTGGCTATTCAATGCCAGAAAACTGGGGAGTGCTCCCTCTTTGTTTTAGGAGGGAGGCTGCTTCGAATGAGGGGGTTCAAGAATCAAGAATCTTCTTGGCTTAATGGGAAGGTGGAGCCTGAGTTGAACTGGTGGATTGTTTCAATAATAATAATTCCTCCATCTCTTCTGCTGATCCTTTCCAAGGTCGTAGTGGTGCTGGAGCCTGTCACAGCTACCATGGGGTCTACCCTGAGGCCAACACACTCTCTGTCAGTAATAGTGCAGGTGTTTCACTGGACTATTGTGGTGAAGAGAGAGTTGAGTCAAAAATGAAAGCTTCACCAGTTCATCTATGTCCCGATCCTTGCCTTTGGTCATTGAATCTGGATAATGAATAAAAAAAACGTTTGTGAATGCAAGCAGCTGAAATGAGTTTCCACTATGGGACTGATGGAGCGGTTTGAGGATCTGATGCCTCCAACCTTTGGAAGTTTTCCCAGCATGCCAGGCGGTGAGGAGATCCTGCACTAGACCCATAACCCACTGCAGATTATCTATATCTCATCTACCCTAATATTAACCCTTTAAAACCGGTCAGAGCGGGCACGCTCTGTTTTGCATAACTATTTTTAAATCCCGGTAGCTCTGCAACCACGTGAGCTAGCGCAATCATTTTTTTTGCATATGAAACCGGAGGAGTTGTACTTACATCTTATGCCATCAGCTTGTCCTCGGTCACAGTTTCCTTCCACATATAACTTTGCAAAAACTGCATAAAAAGCGCTTGCAGCAAACAAAACATAATATTCCAGAAACACGCTTTGCCGATCCGATCAGCTGTTCGTAACACTTCCTACATCCATCAGCAGAACTATCGCATGTCCGCCATGACCTGCCCGAAACCGGAAGTGACGTCATTTTCGCGGAAATGTAGTTTTTTACCATCAGGGCCTCATGAGCCTATACTGGTGTTTTTAAAAGTTATGTTTGACTTTATGACTTTCTGTGTTGTTTCTGGGATGCTTAGGACCCATATTGCACTGCTGGAAATAGTTTATTTTGATGCATATGCTGCTTTTTTGCAAATTTGCATTATAATATTTATTTTCGTTTTTCCTGCGGTGTATAAAAATTGGTGTATTTCAAAAATAAAACTATGAAGACACTCAAAATAAATTTCCTGTGGTGGGAAACTATTTTGTGCAACTTTTTTGTATTTACAGTTTTGAGGGATAAGCCTCTTAAATTTCTCTAACTAGAAATATATGTTAAAAAAACAAAAACGATTTTCAATTTTTTTGTAGTTTATTGCACTTTTTTGCAATTTATGTAATTACTATGCACTTAATGCAGACATATCATTAAATTTTGGGCTATAATGGTTGTATTGATGTATAGCAACTTGAAATGCTGCCAAAAATGGCTCCACAGCATGTAAAAATATAATATAAGTTCTGGCGGACTTGGTTCTATGGTAGGTCTTAAAGGGTTAAACATTCTGTTCAGCTTATATCATCAGTTAGAAAAACTACAGAGATTTGTTTAGCTAACTCAAATCGAAGCTGTTCCATCTGTGGTTGAAGTAAATGCATTTGCTCTGTCTCAGCTGGGCTTGAAGGTATCAGTAACGTGGGTTAGAAGCTCTGCTGAAAGATCTGGCAGCAACAGGAAAGTGGCAGATCTCCGACACGGTATGTTTCCCACATGGGATACTGACTTGTAATTTGGCACATTTAGAGTGAAGTGTAGCAAAGCCTTAAACACGCCTCCATACTTCGTTCACCATTTCTCTGGCTTAAGGGTTTAATTTTTCCAACTTTTTGACGTTACCATGTAAGTCATCTTGGATCTAATCAGCCAGAAGGACAGTTTTCTTTGTTTTAGGTCCATCTGGGTCACAGCTAACTCAAACAGAAACATATGAATTTTCCTTTCGCTTGCATCAAACGCCCTTCCCCCTTCGTCTTGCTGTGCCTTACACCTTTCTTATTTACAAAATCCCGTCTTTATTTCCTCTGAATGTTTAATCCCTACAGCTCCTGACACAAATATGCTCACCCGCCAACCTCCATTTCCATCACCAGCAGCCATACACGACTTACAGCTAGCTGATGATGGGAATGGAAATATTTATGAAATTTAATTAAATATATATAGTTGCTCTACAAATTTAAAGTCATGTTCGGTAAGTAAAACTTTTAAAAAAATCACCCCTCCTGATTAAAACTTCTCTTTGATCCCTGCTTGCTGAATCCTTGTCAGTCAGTCTGTGATCGTGTTTGTCAGCCTCCTGTCTGAATGACAAACGACACCTTCCAGCTCATGTGAGAGTGACAACACTGGCCTTTGAAGATGTTGAGGTCCTGATGAAAAGAGAAACTTTAAAGCCAACCAAACCAAAAAAACCTGAGCTGGCATGTCGACTGAACACCTTTGATCCATTCGTCCATGCCAACAACTCTTCTGCTGAGTAATGATCCCAACACATGCACACACCTACATCTGCAGATTGTCTCTGTTGCTTTAGGGCCAAATATCAAGCACACATTATTTTCTCCCAGCTTTGTCTTTCAGCTAAATCTTTAAATCTCTCTTTGGCTCACTGACTGTTCGCTGCACTCAGCTATTGTGTGCTTATATTTACAACATCAGCTCATTTAAAAACTATGGTTATTGTAAAACATGTTTAATGGGCAGTTACGACACTTTAGAAAAGCGGAAGAGTTGCTCAGTTTTATGTGGGAGACAGACGCTGTACAGAGGAGGGAGGATAGCATTGATGTATGGACCTGTAGCAAGGTACCAACTATATTTAAGAAGCTGTAGGAGAGTGCAGAGGATGCTTGTGGCCATGCTAGCTCATAAGCGAGAACTTTAGGAGAGAGGTCAGTAAGAATATGTGACAAGAAGAAAACAGAAAGAAGAATATCCAGCAGCATTTTGTAACTGCAGGATGGGTTTGTTTTTAGGTCCTGACTGTTTACACCTGTTTCAAACTAATTCTAGTTTACAAGCCAAAGTGTGCCACCTGCAAATGCATCCCTGTAATTGACTATGAAGTGAGGCATCCATATGCACAAAAGATCATGTTGAGGCTACTGATGAATAATCAGTTCAGATGTCTTCCCTTTTAAAAAAGGACTAAATCCTACCAAAGATTAAAGTTTTCGCAGATCATAAAACTGATGTGAAAAACTGAGAGTTTCAGGTAGCCTCCTGTACAGGGTCAGGTGGTAATCTAATTCAAAAGGCACAGTTTTCCTATTTGTTTTCCTTCTTTTACTGTTTACTGATCATTGCTGGAAGAAAATAACCATTTTCCTCACATTCCATCCAAATATAAGTGCTATTTTGCTCAATATAAAACTCGTTGCTCTTGAAATCAGCGTCTGAAGAGCCCTTCTTTCAATGCATCGCAATCAGCTTCCCTCAAGAAAATAAGTGAGTCTAGTGTAGTTTGCAGTGTTTGAGAATCATGTAGGACAAGTGTTAGGTAATTATAAGATGAGGAACGTGGTGTTTTTCTGCATGCACAATATAAACCGTTTGGAAATTCGTCCCCAGCATTGAGCCTTAACGGTGAAATGAACCAGAACAGCTGAGAAAAAGCTTTTTATTTACTGTTCAAGGTGGGAAAATACATTATTTTTCTAAAAATGGAGTGACTATCATTTCGTCCCCGAGTAGATTCTCACCTTCAGCACATGTGTTTTCTTACTGCATCTTACAAAAACACTTTCTTGCATCGACTTCTCAATGACCCGTCTGAAATGGGCTGATTGCCTCGCAAAATTGTTTTTCGGCCTCTCTCCGGTGTGATTGTTTTGATGCATTTCTCAGATCATCTGCAGCCTCTTGGATAAAGAAAAATCTCTCACACCATGATTTTACCTCCCGTTAACGCCCCCCCTCGCTCGCCATCACAGAACATTTGGACAGATTGCTTACTAACAGCTTTCTCCCTGTGAAATATCACCGCGAGCCTACAGAATAATTCCCTTCGAAGATTTATTTTACCATGTAGCTGCTTTTCAACGTAATTGCCCCGTCTCTGCTTCACTGTCTATTAGTGCATTTACTCTAAATGCATCCCCTTTGAGATTGAACCCTGAAGCATTAAACAGCGTCTCTGAAACCTCCCGAGCTGTTATTGAAGCCTAATATTAACCCTTTAAAACCGGTCAGAGCAGCACGCTCTGTTTTGCGTAACTATTTTTAAATCCTGGTAGCTCTGCAACCACGTAAGCTAGCGCAATCATTTTTTTTGCATATGAAACCGGAGGAGTTGTACTTACATCTTATGCCATCAGCTTGTCCTCGGTCACAGTTTCCTTCCACATATAACTTTGCAAAAACTGCATAAAAAGCACTTGCAGCAACAAAAACATAATATTCCAGAAACACGCTTTGCCGATCCGATCAGCTGTTCGTAACACTTCCTACGTTGGAATAGACGTCAGAGCGAACTTTTGCATGTCCGCCATTACCTGCCCGAAACCGGAAGTGATGTCATTTTCGCGAAAATGTAGTTTTTTTTTTTTACCATTGGGGCTTTATGAGCCTATACTGGTGTTTTTAAAAGTTATCTTTGACTTTATGACTTTCTGTGTCGTTTCTGGGATGCTTAGGACTCATATTGCACTGCTGGAAATAGTTTATTTTGATGCATATGCTGCTTTTTTGCAAATTTGCACTATAATATTTATTTTTGTTTTTCCTGCAGTATATAAAAATTGGTGTATTTCAAAAATAAAACTATGAAGACACTCAAAATAAATTTCCTGTGGTGGGAAACTATTTTGTGCAACTTTTTTGTATTTACAGTTTTGAGGGATAAGCCTCTTAAATTTCTCTAACTAGAAATATATGTTAAAAAAACAAAAACGATTTTCAATTTTTTTGTAGTTTATTGCACTTTTTTGCAATTTATGTAATTACTATGCACTTAATGCAGACATATTATTAAATTTTGGGCTATAATGGTTGTATTGATGTATAGCAACTTTAAATGCTGCCAAAAATGGCTCCACAGCATGTAAAAATATAATATAAGTTCTGGCGGACTTGGTTCTATGGTAGGTCTTAAAGGGATACAGAATACAGAATAATTCCCTTCGAAGATTTATTTTACCATGTAGCTGCTTTTCAACGTAATTGCCCCGTCTCTGCTTCACTGTCCATTAGCGCATTTACTCTAAATGCATCCCCTTTGAGATTGAACCCTGAAGCATTAAACAGCGTCTCTGAAACCTCCCGAGCTGTTATTGAAGCCGTGCTGCTCAAGTTCGCAGCAGTTTTCAATTTCGGGGCCTTAAAGACAAAACGAGGAGCGCTGCTGCACCATCGGTATTATTTCAAATTTCAGTTTAATTCAGCAAACAAATCATCTCAGAGAGGCGTGATATTACAGCAGGCATGCAATCAATTCAACACTTGTACAAAATCTAAATGCAATTTTCTACATGAAGAGTGGACATGATGCTCAGTATTCATATCCTGAACTGTAACAATCTTCTTTAATCCTTTGCACATGCTGGGAGTTGTCAGTGGGAATGAGAAGGCTCTCGGGGAATGTTTGGGAATGGACTGTTTTCTCCAGGAGAGACATTTAGATGTAGAGATGACAGCTGTGGAGTTCTGATACTTTGTCATGTTAATTCTCCCCTAAAAAAAAGCTACATTTTGAGGAGCGCTTCTTTGTTTTCAGGGTTTGATGTTAGATTATTCGATCTTTACAAAAAGCTGTTACCTACATTTGCATTCTATAATTGCCTCTTTATCTTAAAGGATTTATCAGACAAAGGAGGGAATTCGAATAGCTTAAAATCACGAATACAGACATAATCCAAGTGGCTTCCTTTTTTATTATTATTATTATTATTATTATAGCAACATGTTGGGTTTAATCCCTGACTATGTGTCACAGTCTGGCGAGGGCAGACTGTAGGGGTTGACAAAAGGACCCAAAACGCAGACTCCAAGGAACAGGGAACAGAACTTGAAATGTTAACAAAAAGCGAGGCGTTTAATATGGCTGGTAAAAAAGGTACAAACAAAGGGCAAACTGAAGCAAAATTAACACAAACCTAAACTGGGAAATCCAAACAAACAATAAGAAAAACCTAGACAAGAAACTTGGAAGCGAAGCATAGGAAACATGGCGTGGACAACAGATGACAATGACACACTGAAAACAGAGGACTTAAATACACAGGAGGTGATTCGGGGAAGTGGGAACACATGGAGGAACAGCTGACTGACATGAGCCTAATGACAGGACAAGGGAAGTGAAACTAAATACAACGAACAAAGAACACACGACTCCTTCAAAATAAAACAGGAAACATGAGACAGACATGATAATACAAACTTGATAACATAAGACACGCAGCATGAAACACAAAGGGAAACTTAAATACAGGGGAAGAAAACACAAGGAGTCTAATAACTGAATGAACTAATCACTAATCTAATGAACTTAAACATAAACATCCAAATAAACTAAAACTTAAAACACTGAGTCAACAGACACAGGAACATGACGCTATGTCAGAGTTAACTTTGGGTTTTTCATAGACGGTTCATTTATTACTGGTGTGGATCACCGTGGTGTCTAGGGCTGGGTCTGTGAGCCAGCACTTTGAGTTTACATTAGATTGCATTAATGTTAAGTTCTTGTGTTATTTAGTTAGTTTAGTTGAGTCATTTATTCTAGTTCATGTTTCATCCATGTCTCTGTGTTTGACTCTTTTCCTGTGTTCTGTC
Organism: Neolamprologus multifasciatus; assembly: GCF_963576455.1. Classification (NCBI taxonomy): domain Eukaryota; kingdom Metazoa; phylum Chordata; class Actinopteri; order Cichliformes; family Cichlidae; genus Neolamprologus; species Neolamprologus multifasciatus. The sequence continues at coordinate 32,338,823 of NC_140451.1, forward strand.
TTGTCCTCTGTGTTTAATCTTTGGCGATGCGTTCGTCTCCCTTATCTGTTCCCTTGTGTTCTGTGTCTGTCGTGTGTGCGTTTCCATCTTCTAACGTCAAGCTTGTGTTGTCATGTCTATGTTCCATTATGGTTCCTGTTTTATTTTGAAAGTCTTATATTTCCATGTTGAATGTGTTTAGTTTTGTGTTTAGGCTACTCAGCCGTGACACACGGTAGCTGACGGTGTTGACCTAACCTGCTCTGCAGCAGATATGTTCCAGCTTAGAGATCAGCAGGTCACAATCAGTCACATGACCATTTCTGGAAGATCCCCCTATTCTTTTATTTATTTATTTTCTAGATTACAGGTAAAATATATGATCCTGAATCTGTAAGTCACTTTGTTAGCTGTTCAGTTCACAAGGACATGAATACACTGTCACAGCAGACAGAATAATAAAAGAGCAGCTTTTTATCTGGGTTGAATAAAATAAAACCAAATAGATGCTGATATGATTTTAGCTATGCAGATGCCAAATGAAAGCAGCAACAATGAACAGCACTTGTTGGTGAAGTGGAAACAGAAGGGGAAGGAAACGCCGCTGAATACAATCAAGACAATCAACTGAAACAGCTAAGAGACAGCTAGCTTTGTAAAACTGAAGTGACAAAGTCCAGCTAAATACAGAAATCTCACAGTGGCAAAACACAAAATATTATGAGAAAATTAAAAAAAAAAAATTAAAAAAATTAAACAATAGAAACTCAAAGCCAGTTTTACTAACTAATGATTAAAAACAGAAAGATTAATCACAGATTTGGACTCTTTGGAAATATTTCCTTCAGTCTCCGGGTTTCTCTACAAAACAAGTTTGTAATTGTTAGCCAAAAATAATACTAATTAGTGTGAATGCTTGAAAAGCATTCACAGTATTGTTCTTCTACATCTTTATTATTATATCATCTTCCGTACGTTTTTTGGCATCTAACTCCTTCAAAACTGTTCAACTTAGAAAAACCATTCAAACACCGTTAGATTCCTCTTCTTTTGGACATGACTGCTTCTATTTTTCTCATTTTTAACATTTATATTTTTAATTTTATTCAACTTTATTCAACAAAAATTTCCCATGTATTTCAATGGGAGAATCTTCAAATTTTCATTAAAGCCACCATGCTGCTGTGTCCACAGTGTTTGCTCTACAGCCATCATTTTACCCTCAAAACGTCGCCATCGTTGTTCTCTTTCCAACACTGTGTCTTTGAAAGCTCAGAGATGTAAACCTTTAAAACTGTGTGGATCCAAGTGGAGGGATCACATTTTAGTCATTCAGTGATTCAAAGAATATGAACTTTTAATATTCATTCAGATGTTTTCTGACTCTAACATTTCTTTTCTCATTACTTGTGTTTTTCTAATTTACATTTAAAACATTTTCAGCTATTTTCCAACTTCTTCTGTGTGAACGTCAGCTATCATAAGTTCAGCACTTTGGTTTTCAGGTTAAAATTTCTGTATTTTTCATCTCATTCAAAATTTTTAACTTAAATTCAGCAATTAATTCATTTCAGTGCATACGTTCAGATTCAAGCATTCACACTGCAGTTTCTTCAGAAAATGCACTTTCTAGTTATTAAATATTAATTTCATTCTATTGATTTTACAGTCTAGTAGTTCTGACTCGTTTGTCTGGTTCTGCATGCAGGTCGTGTGTTAAACAAACACCGTTTATTAAGCAGTGAGGGTCAAATGAAAGAAAATGATCCATCTCATGATAACTTTAATTATCATCACTTTGTATCTGTTTCCCTGTTGGCTGGGCCCAGGAGCCTGCTGACCTGTCGGAGCTGAATCTGCTGACAGTCATAACAAAGGGAACTACTTCCTGTTTACTCTGATGGGATCATCGAACGCTGTCTATTGGACCCTGGCCACTCAGATCTCCTTTAATTTAATCACAGCATGTTTCCAGCCTGATTTCCTGGATGATGTGTGATGTTACGCAGCATTATGTTCATATAGCTGGAAGACTAAAATCCTTGACATACCAGGTTGTTTAAGTGGACTGGATTGGAGCTAATTAATATTCTTCTTGCCGCTACACGCCCATCAGCATGTTCAATTTAATTCATTTCAGTTCAATTTTATTTATATAGCACCAAATCACAACAACAGTCACCTCAAGACGCTTTATATTGCACAGTAGATCGTACAATAATTCCCATCAGCACCTCATTTTCTTTTATGGACTTTAGTGATTAGTCCATGCACGGTGTAGGAGGAGTGTGGAGATTTTTATTCCTTTCAAAAGTCACAACCTGGATGTTAAATCTTCAAACTTGATCACACATTTCAGTGAAGATCACATCTCACCTCATTTTCTTGACCTATTTATTCCTTTTGACTGTTTCATTTCCTCGCAAATGAAACAGTCATGGTTTGGAGAAATCCGTCATATTACTACAAAGATTAATGCAAAGATAAAACACTTTTGGTCGCTTGATCCTCGCCCTTGTCCAGTACAATGTTTTTTGTTGTTACTGACCAGAAAAGGCGGCGGCGTATCTCTATGATACTGCCCTCTATGTCATCCTCATCATCCTCTGACGCTTTAATATCGCTACCTTAGATTTTGATAAAATTCCTCTGACTGGAGGTTTGAACTGGGACGGTAAATGTACATAAATGTACTTAATGAATTAATACAATGAATCAATACTCTGCATAAATGTTTCCAGACTGAAGATCTCAAATAGCTTTTAAACAAGATTTGAAGTATTCCTGGGAGCAAGCTGTCTGTCATGATTTATGGGACTGTGACTTGAATAGAATCCACCTCAATACATTTGTAATGCTTTTATCAAAATTATAATCACGCTCCTTCCTGTAAATTAGAGTAAAAGGCCATAACAGTTTTTAACTTTCCTCCTCAAAGAAGGAGCCTGGCTGATTTTTGGTCAGCTCATAAATAGTTCAGTGTCCTTAATGAAAAAGGTGAAGTCACAGTTTGACAACCTTAATGATTCTGAGAAATGTTCAAAAATAATGAAAATATTCTATCAGCCATGTAACGACATGTGTTGCACTATATAAAACGTCTGCACTTTAATTGAAAAACGCAACATTCGCTACTTTAATTAACCTTTTATTCTTCGGGGTCTTTATTTGAGTCTTTACATCTAGATTTAAAACCACTTAAAGAACAGGAGGCTCGAACTCAATCTGTGCTTCAACATTTGACTTCTTGTCCTCAGACGTCCACAGGGCCTCAAAGCTGTTGGATCCAAATGAACCTGCAGGTGCTGATCACTTCTTAAACTGGCTAGATCATTTACAGCAGAACCACTAACAGAAATGTTTAACCTTACCCTCTTGGCGTTTTGTAATCTTTCTATGTTCTCATTTTATTCAAAGGAAGTGATCCTTCAGTTCAGCAGCAGGAGTTAAAAAGCCTAACTGTTCGCTAATGAAAGAATTCCCCAACATCTGTCAGGTTATTGAATAATACAGCGAAATAACTGCTGCTGTTATAAAAGTTAAAGACGTTTCTGATGCAGAGGAGAGAAAGAAATACTGTGCTGCTCTTTTTCTTGATTTGTTACTATGGACTGGTTGGTTTCATTATATCATTCGTCCTTTAAAACTCACATTAAAAACGTGTCCAAGTTGAAACTTTTCATATTTTTTCTTCTCACTGTGAGGAAAAACTTTCTGCAACCTTTTTATTTTTTTTTATCATAATAATCTGTTTTTTTTATTAGTGCATCCAGTTAGTAGCAAAAGAGGCTTAATTATTTATTTTATTTTTACAATTGTGCTTTTCATTTTGTAGCTGGCAGTCGGCATCATGCACATCCTTCTTCTCTGCTGCTGCTAAGTGGCCATCTCTGTCTCAGACTTCCCCATTGATCGTTTTTTAGGAAAAAATGAATTAAGAAGAAATATTTTTAATAGACTAGCCCTGTTTCTTGTAGCAATCTGCAGAAGGATGTGACATTGCTGGAACTGGTTATGTGGGGAGTTCATTTCTTTCCTCAGGTTTTATTTGTTGTAATTTCTGTTGCCCTCGAGACCAGGTCTCTACTGAAAAAAGAGATTTTCAGTCTCAGTGAGACTTTAATCTGGATAAATAAAGGATATAAGAGGATAGGCGTTGGTGTTTATATTACAACCAATGACTTATTTAGCTACTGATAGGCCTGTGGCAGTGAAAGAGAAGAGAAGGCAGCCTGATTCCCGCCTCATCCCCAGTGTTGGATAACGTTACTTAACCTTCCTGTCGTGTTCGGGTCATTCTATTCAGGTGATGGAAAGGTGAAGTGTAATGTGCTGTGCCGGGTTGTTTTGGTGAGACAAAGCCTTCAGTTTACCACATCATTTGGATTCCAACATCCAGCTGTAGTCATGAGATCTGAAGTTAGCTCCCTCTGTGGGACTCTTCTCCACTTCTCATGCACCTTTCTGTAGAACCAGGTTTCTCCACAATTACAGCCAATAGAACTTACATATAATCTACGTTTTAAGTGGCTTAGTTTGTTCTTTATTTCTGGATTTTCTTATTTTCCATTTCAACTTCATGATGTATTATTCACTGGGAACATGCTGCCTCAGAGGGATGCTGATAAAGTAGTTCATACTTTTGTTACTTGCAGCCTGGACTGCTGTCATTCATTATTATCAGGCTGTTTAAAAAGCTAATTGAAAAGCCTTCAGTCAATCCAAAACGCCACTGTGAGTGTAGTGACAGTGATTATATTTCTCCCATAATAGCTTCTCTTCACTGGCTCCCTGCTACATCCACCCCTGGTTAGAGTCTAGTTAATTGTACATACATACTATAGCTCTAAATGCATTTCCCCTAAAAAAAAAAGTGCTCAAAAAACACCACAGTGACAATTTCAGTTACATATTTCAATCATATTATCTCCCTCCAGGCTTGGATTTCAAATTCAATTTTTAATTCAATTTGGTTTTATTTTCCATAGAGCCAAATCACAACAGCCGTCACCTCCAGCTGTTTTGTATTGTTAAGTAAAGACCAGCTGGAGGTGATGGGACGAAGACAGGATCATCTTTGTGGAATCTTCTGCTTGAGTCCTGAATGATGATAATTCCATATTATCCAAACAGAGCAAATGGGTGGACGAGCCCTCCACTATCAGGCACCTGTCCCGAGGAACCAGTTCCCGGGTTGGATTCAGGAAACAGACTCGCTCTATTTTTACGATTAAGCTCAAAAATGTTAAAAATGTCTTGTTTTTTGATAAAGCTTATAGGTAGAACTGGATTAAGTGAACCCGACTTAGGGATGCAACGATACCAATTTTTTCAAACCGATACGATACCGATACTTGGATCTGAGTACTTGCCGATACTGAGTACAAAAACCGATACTTCTACCACACACACACACACACACACACACTGCCCGTGGATTTTCTCTTGACATTTTTCTTCGCTTTTCCAAAACCTGAGTTAAGGTTGGCTGTTCCACACTGCTGACATTTTGTTTAGCCTAGCTACAGCAGCCTCCAGTTTCTCTTTTTTATCTGGAGCTGCCAGTCTCACTCGCCTAACCCTGTGCCTGTTTAGCACGGGATGTCCCCCTAGTGCCCAATCTAAAAACTACAACAGAAATGACAAGCCACCCTCTGATTAATGAAATAAGTTGGTATCGGTTCATGGTATCGGTTAACTTTATGAGTACACACACATTTTACAGTATCGGCCCCGATACCAGTATCGGTATCGATGCATCCCTAACCCGACTCATTGCTTACTTGAACTACTGGCTGCTGGGGGAATCCCACTGATGCACTGAGCACTGCACCGCTCATGTTTCCACTAAAATGTGTTTTTAAGCCACTACTGCGTGACACCAACCTTTATGTGCTCTCTCATAGTTTGTGCTTTGTCCCGTTTGTTGTTTTAGTCATTTTGTGCTCCCTTGTTTTTGCTTCACTTTCTCCTCATCCTCCAATCAGCTGAGGCAGATGGCTCCCTGATCCTGGATCAGCTAGGTAGTGCTTCTTCCCCAGGTCACTCACTTGGGGTGGTTGTCCAATCCTTGGGAATCTCTATTCTTTATGTTACTGTATGAAGGCAGTTCTTGTGACTGACCTTATATATTCGAATTAAACTGGCTTGCTTTATACAAATTGCCAAAATAGATTCATAAAAATACAAGAGCAGAGAAGGATTTAGAGGTACAAAGAGAAAAAACATTTAAAAAACAGAATGCTGGTGTAGATGAAGCTCAGAAACAACCTGAGTAGTGGATGTAATGAAGGGAGGTGGATGCAGGTGAGAGAGGAAGCAGGGTGGGAGAAATGTGGGTGGGGACGCAATCAGCCAGTGCAGGCTGCAAACAAACAAAGAGAGCAGAGGGAAACCTTTTCTAGAACATCTGATTTCCTCCCTTGTCGTACAACATAACTGTAAAACTGTCATTTGTCTGAGAACTGTGTTGTGACTCTTATAATAACTAATCCAAACCAAGTAGAAACCCATAAATATTAGAGTGAAGGACTACAGCTGTTACTCATGCATGTGAAGCTCAGCATAACCAAGTGAAATCTGGATTAAAGCGAAATCCTTGACTCTTCTTAACGTGTGCAGAAACTGCATTTTTAAGACAAAGTCTTTAATCACAGTTTGGAAGAAAAGATGCTGATAATGGGCCCTTTTGTGCAATACAAACCAAATCCAGAAATGCATCAAATTAAACTTTTCCAACCGTGGCTCAGATCAAAGAAAATGAAGCGCACACCTGGGACTGCACGCTGATTACGAGGCTAAGTCATTTCGGATAAGCGCTTCGGCTAAACGACAGTTGGTGGCACATCGTAAGTCAGCAGGAGTGAAACGTGGAGATGGGAAGAGTGACGCGCAGACGCAGGGAAGAAAGAGAACAAAGTGTGGGAAGCAAAGTAAGAAAGAGACAGGGCAAAGAAGATATGAAAGAATGGCCGGTGGGGATGAATGAGAGCTGAGAGGATGTTTCCGGAAGCTGTTTAAGAATTAATCCAATAGCGAGTGGTAAGCAGAACACAAATACATCAAACCCAGCCGTACAGCTCCCCGTGCTGAGGCAGCTGAAAGGGAATATTATAAAGATGCAAATGTGGCCCATTTACTGAGGTGCAGGAATTTTGGATTTGTGTGTTTGGCGTGTACATAAATGTCGATTTAAGCAAAAGGACATGGAGACAAATGCACACACTGCTGATAAGATGTTGTAATAGTTTCTGCAGTGTGTTCATTTGCATCCTGGGCTGCACTGCCTCGCAGGTTATGAGGCTGAGATGCCGAAATATTGAAGCAAATAGACTTTTAGAATAAAATGATACATGTCATGAATTGATTAGATCATTTTGAAAGGACTTAATGCACAAGACATGTTGCTGACCCAGATGCACACACACACCATTAGCCGTTAGCCATTAGCCTTGCTGCTCCACAACAAAACCCGACAGCAATGCAAACGTCAAACATATGGAAGTGCCGTGGGGAACAAAAGACTTCCCCACCGGAGAGCTTCTTCACAAAAGATATTTTCGCTGCGCGCTCTTTTTCAGAGAAACTTCAGGCTGCTGTCTGAGTAAACTTTCAATAAAGGCTTTCTGTCAAGTAGTGACATTTCAGCTGTGCCTCTAAATGAGAGGGGAGGTTTTGAAAACAGGTCACCTTCTCAGCTGCTCAGCATTGTGTTCCCATCTTTTGTACATGCTGATTGCTAAGCAACCTAGAAATGATTGGAATCAAAAAAATGGCAGCTCATTTCACTGCAGGGGTTATTTTAGCTTTTAAGTTGGCGGCTTGATGCCTGCTCTATAATTATAATTAATGTGAGAGGGCAACCCGACAGCACAAGGTCGCCAGGTTGATTCAGGGAAGAGTCGGCGTGTTCTTTGTCTTTAACGCACGGTATTGAACTTGCTCTGATTAGAAGATCATGGTGCAGATTATTAACCTTCATCTTAATTGCTTTTCAGCTTTGAGATACCTGGATATGTCAGCCCTTGTGATGTAGTTTGGTTTGTGATGTTCTTTTAGTTCATTTTCAGACATCTTTTGCTTTCTGAGGCTTTGATTTTAGACAATTGTATTTTTTTTTTTCGCACAAGAAGTGACCCTCGTTAAAAGACTGGAGCGCTAAGTTATCAGTTAATTCCAGAGATGGGCAGTAACGCGTTACTTGTAACACATTACTGTAATCTGATTACTTTTTTCAAGTAACGAGTAAAGTAAGGGATTACTATTGCAAAAACGGTAATTAGATTACCGTTACTTTCCCGTAGGAACGCTGCGTTACTGCGTTACTCAAACCGTGATTTTTTTGCGGGAATGTCTCATGACAGTGACGTAAGCGAGTGCGACGTTCGTGACAACAGCTGTGTGCAGATCAACAATGGATCATATATCGAGTGCAGAGAGAGTATGAGCGTGCAGCGTTTAAAGCGTGGAAGTACTGACCTTACTTTGAGTTTGATTCCATAAAAAGTGACAAAAACATTAGTGTCCGTTGTGCGTGGGAAGAAAACTTCTTTTTACAGCGAAAAAAACCCCTAAACTTCCGAGCAAGCACCGAGTAGCTACGACGTAATGGGAAACTCACAGAGAAACTCGCGGATTCTTCCACTGACCGCTGCACACCTGCACCAGGGTAAACCTCCGCCTACCCCACTCCTGCTTTACAGGTGAAAATAGAGCAACAGGACCGCTAGTCTTTGACTTTATTTATTTTCTGCTGTGTTTTACTTGCATCTATTTGAAAGACTGAGTGTAAACACACACAAAAAAATTATTTTATGTGCTGGAATGTGCAGAAAATAGGTTTAAATGTTAAACTATTTTCTTCCAGTCAGAGAATGTTGCATATAATTTAATTTTTGCTTGATGCATGAAGTTAAAAGATTAAAACTAATAAAACAAGTTTTAAAAAGAGACTTTTCCATTTGATTACATTTTGTATGATGATTATGTAGAAAAAGTAGAATTGGGCTGAAAGATCTATCACTTTATCACCTATTCAGGTTGTAAATCGTTTTAAAAAGTAACTAAGTAACTAAGTAATTAATTACTTTTGAAAATAAGTAATCAGTAAAGTAACGGGATTACTTATTGGGGGAAGTAATCAGTAATTAGTTACTGATTACTTTTTTCAAGTAACTTGACCAACACCGTTCAACTCAGCTTGGGCATTTTGTGTCACTTCTTCTAAATCTCCTAAAATGCATTAAACAGCAAACTCTGCAAGATCACTTCTCAAGTTTGTGTGTGCATAAAAGTGTCAGAGAATAAGCTGGGACTAAGTGACTCAGACAAACAGAAATGTTCTAGGCCACAGGCCATTAAGCACAGTCTCATAATTCACCAGTAAGAGAGTGGTGAACCTACATGAGGCTGTGTAAAAAAAATTAGCTAGCTATCACAAATGGTTGATTTACGGAGCCCTGCAGGGGACATGGGAGAAAAAAAATTAAGACGGACTTTTGCGAGATCTCGCAAAAGTTTTTCGAGATCTCGCAAAAGTTTTGCGAGATCTCGCAAAACTAACTCGGAAAAGTTTTGCAAAAGTTTTGCGAGATCTCGCAAAACAAACTCGGGATCTCGCAAAACAAACTCGGGATCTCGCAAAACTTTTGCGAGATCTCGCAAAAGTTTTAGTCGCATTCTTCGGACTCCGGCTCGAAGCCGACCAGGAGGTCGAGGCACGATGTGCCGGGAAAGCGGTGTTCCTCCTGGCTGTAGTAGGTCTCAAAGGCCGAAGAATGCGGCTAAAAGTTTTGCGAGATCTCGCAAAAGTCCGTCTTAATTTTTTTTTCTCCCATGACCCCTGCGGGGCTCCATATTGATTGGACCGTTTAGAGAGCAATCCCTTTTCCCCCTTAATAATAAACACCTTCATTCAGAAACTGCACTTTGTGTTCACTTGAGCTATTTTTGTCTAATATTTAAATTTGTTTCATGATCTGAAACAATTAAGCGTAGCAAACATACAAACAAACAGGAAATCAGGAAGGGGGCAAACACTTTTTCACACCAATGTGAAACCAAAACTTCATGTTGCAGTCACCGAAGTGTTTTGGGCGGTCCACACGTGATGATTCACGTGTGGACCGCCCAAAACACTTCGGTAGAAAGCTTGTAGAAAGCTTCTGAGTCCGTCTTCCACCACTGCTATAAGCTGCTTTAGCCACCACGAGCTACAGAGGCACATTTCTTTTTTCAAGCTCTCCACTTGACAACGTTTAGCGACAAAGGTGCCGAGCAGAGCGCCAGAGGCTGGGAGAAAAATACAAACAGAAAATAAAGAAGAAAAGCTGCTTGGGGTGAACTGAGGCACTGCAACAGATGGCTCACCCCGCTTCTCTGCACCTTTTAAAGGTATAAGAGGTCACACACTCATCAGTGAGACTAAGCCTCAGACTTTCTGCGAGTATGTGATTGTTCAGTTCAGCACCAAGGACAGCTCTCTCAGGCTGAGGTCTGCATCGAGGTACTTTGCATTTTCTCTCACATGCACAGAACTGAACTGCAATGAATGTCCTTGCTCATATGTATATACAGTATATCCTTTTTTATCCCCGGCAGTGAGCCTGAATATACTTTACTATCATCTGTGCTTTGTGTCAGTCACTGACAAAACTGCAGGGACAAGGTCAATGAACGTGAGAGGTACAGAGATCTTAATTAGACCTCTGACAGTCGAGAGAGTGCAGCAGACTGCAGCTGTCATCTAAACTCTGCTCCGGTGTCACCGTGATTGACTGTGAGGGTGTAATTAAATTTTGAATGAGGTTAGTCAGAAGACAATTGAGATAATTCCCTGCATCCTGCCCACAGACCGTTTGGGTCTGAGGCAGATTCCCACTTCTGGTTTTAGAAAACTTTAGACTTTACGTTTTTTGTGGACTATATTACTGTATACCATTTATTTTATGACTTCAAGCTCTTATACATGGAACAAAAGTTACTTTAACCCTTTAAGACCGACCATAGAACCAAGTCCGCCAGAGCTTATATTATATTTTTACATGCTGTGGAGCCATTTTTGGGAGCATTTCAAGTTGATATACATCAATACAACCATTATAGCCCAAATTTTAATAATATGTCTGCATTAAGTGCATAGAAATTACATAAATTGCAACAAAGTGCAATAAACTACAAAAAAATTGAAAATCGTTTTTGTTTTTTTAACATATATTTCTAGTTAGAGAAATTTAAGAGGCTTATCCCTCAAAACTGTAAATACAAAAAAGTTGCACAAAATAGTTTCCCACCACAGGAAATTTATTTTGAGTGTCTTCATAGTTTTATTTTTGAAATACACCAATTTTTATACACTGCAGGAAAAACAAAAATAAATATTATAGTGCAAATTTGCAAAAAAGCAGCATATGCATCAAAATAAACTATTTCCAGAAGTTCAATATGAGTCCTAAGCATCCCAGAAACCACACAGAAAGTCATAAAGTCAAAGATAACTTTTAAAAACACCAGTATAGGCTCATGAGGCCCTGATGGTAAAAAACTACATTTCCGCGAAAATGACGTCACTTCCGGTTTCAGGCAGGTCATGGCGGACATGCGATAGTTTGCGTCTATTCCGACGTAGGAAATGTTACGAACAGCTGATCGGATCGGCAAAGCCTGTTTCTGGAATATTATGTTTTTGTTCCTCCAAGTGCTTTTTATGCAGTTTTTGCAAAACTATATGTGGAAGGAAACTGTGACCGAGGACAAGCTGATGGCATAAGATGTAAGTACAACTCCTCCGGTTTCATATGCAAAAAAAATTATTGCGCTAGCTCACGTGGTTGCAGAGCTACCGGGATTTCAAAATAGTTATGCAAAACAGAGCGTGCTGCTCCGACCGGCTTTAAAGGGTTAAAGAGCAAAATTGAGAGGAATATCTTTAAAAAATGAAAATACTTCTGAAATTGTCACATTGAGTTCTGACCTCTCGTATGGGAAACTCATTAAAAAGTCTAAGGGGAACTTGAGTTATGTACATCAGGGTTTGGATGAATTTGAAAGTGGTTCGGGCTTCGTTTCTCTTTTTTATGTCACTGCTGTGGAAGGAAAAAAAAAGAGAGATGCAAATTTAATGCAGGTATGAATCTGTTGAGTGAATCTGCTCTGCACAATAAATTATGTTTATAATAATAATAATAATAATAATACATTTTATTTATGAGCACCTTTCAAGTCACCCAAGGACACTTTACCATGGGATAAAACACTTAGTAAAACAATGGTAGAATAAGAACAATAAAATAAAAGCACAAGATAAAATTAACAAACAGTGGATTCACAGTAAATATGCAGATTTGAACAGATGAGTTTTGAGTTGGGATTTAAACTGTGGGAGAGAACCAATGTTTCTTATTTCTGGGGGCAGAGCAGCTGAAAACTCTGCTTCCCATGGTGGTGAGGCGGAAGGAAGGTACAGCAAGCTGGATAGAAGAAGAAGAACGAAGTGAACGGGCAGAACAGGTGGTGGTTAACAGGTCAGAAAGGTAAGGAGGAGCGAGGTTATGAAGGGACTTGAAGGTGAGCAGAAGAAGTTTGAAAATTATCCGGAATTTCACAGTGAACCAGTTTATCAAAGACAGTCTCTCATGCACGTATGCTTTAGGGCTTTCATGTTATATAGCAAAGTCCAGATACAGACAGACACACTGGTGATGCCTAACCAACCAAACATAGTGGTGGATAAGCAGAGGAAGACAGGTGTAGTGATAGATGTAGCATGATAGCTTAATAGCAATACCGGATGACAGCAACATCAGGAAGAAGGAACATGAGAAACTGGAGAAATACGTGGTATCTTGGTATCTTGGTATTTCAAAACCGTGTGCCATAGTCAGGGGTTACAGTCTCTTTTGTTTTGGGGTTTTTGGTACAGCACCAGATCAGCTGCAGGAGTTCATAAGTTGTAGTCGCAGCACTAAGAAGGAGAGTGAGCAAAAAGGCGTAACATGTTGTGGCAGTTACATTTCTATTAGCTCAACAAACATCAACAAACACACAAACTGTCTGTGTGCAGTTCGTCTCAGTGTGTTGTTGCTGGCTATAGGCCCAGCTGCTGTTTCACAGGGAGAGAAAAGAAACAGAGCTAACTTCACTCAGAGATGGAGAAAGAAAAGAAAGACAGGAGAGGAGAGGAAGAAAAGGAAGGACTCCTCATTTAAAGCTTACATGTAAGTCCTCGTGTTTTTAAATCACATATTAGTCTGTACATGTGACATTCTGTTTTTTCACATTGTGAAACATGCTGCAAAACCAACTGAGGCAGACTAACTGTTATGTAAAGGCAGCATGAAATCCTCTGCAGGTTAGTGCAGGTTAGTTTGCTGCACTGTGATGGATTCAAAGTAAAGAACAGTGTGTGACTGCTGCACAGTGGCTGCAGTGTCATGGTCACAGTTAGGTAACATCAAGTGTTGCAGAGATGAATTTGTATTTAAGCTGGTGTTGGTTAGATTTATATACTGAACTCCACCTTAATACCAACTATATACCACAGATCAGCTGATCACAGTCTGTACATTAAGAAAATCTACTCTTAATAGAAATTACTGTGATTATTTTCCCCATGCTGAGCCATTTTAATCAACTCTAGGGTTTCTCCACCTGCTGAATTCCACTTTAACCTCTGACTGAACACATTTGCTGTTTAGAGGGGGGCGAGTGGCTGCATCAGATCCTGGAAATGACATCAGGTCTGGAAGAAACAGATACTGTTGAGTGTTGTTGAAAAGTTCATCACCATTCTATTTGGTTCATAAATCAGCAGAATGTATATTAACCCTTTAAAGCCGGACAGAGCAGGCACGCTACGTTTTGCGTAACTATTTTTAAATCCCCGTAGAACCGGAACCGCGTAAGCTAGCACAATAATTTTTTAGCATATGAAACCAGAGGAGTTGTACTTACATCTTATGCCATCAGCTTGTCCTCGGTCACAGTTTCCTTCCACACAAAGCTTTGCAAAAACTGCATAAAAAGCGCTTGCAGCAACAAAAACATAATATTCCAGAAACACGCTTTGCCGATCCGATCAGCTGTTTTTTTTTTGTTTTGTTTTGTTTTGTTTTTTTTTCAACTTTATTTATCACATTTTAGACATACAGTCGAGTAAAACAGGGATCACATAAAAGATGACATTGTGGTAGTACCCGATCAGCTGTTCATAACACTTCCCACATTGAAAAAGACGTCAGCACGAACATCGCATGTCTGCTATTTCCTGCCCGGAACCGGAAGTGATGTCATTTTCGCGGAAAATGTAGGTTTTTACTTGTAGGTATTATGAGCCTATACTGGTGTTTTTATAAGTCATGTTTGACTCTATACTTTTCTGAATAGTTGCTGTGATGCTTAGAACTCGAATTGCACTGCTGGAAATAGTTTATTTTGATGCACATGCTGTTTTCTTTGCAAATTTGCATCATAGGATTAGTTTTTTTGTTTTTCCTGCAGTATATAAAAATTGCTGTATCTCCAAAATAAAACTATGAAGACACTCAAAATAAATTTCCTGCTGTTGTAAACTATTTTTTTGCAACTTTTTTGTATTTAAAGTTTTGAAGGATAAGCCTCTTAAATTTCTCTAAGTAGAAATATATGTTTAAAAAAAAAAAGATTTTCAATTTGTTTCTAGTTTATTGCACTTTTTTGCAATTAATGTAGTTACTATGGACTTAATGCAGACATATTATTAAAATATGGGCTATAACAGTTGTATTGATGTATAGCAACTTGAAATGCTCCCAAAAATGGCACTACAGCATGTAAAAAAAATAATATAAGCTCTGGCAGACTTGGTTCTATGGTAGGTCTTAAAGGGTTAATGAAAATTTTAAATGGTGCAGCACAAATCAGTGTTTCTTATATTAAAAATGATACATTTTCTTATGTTGCAGCTGAGAATGTCCTACGTGGCAATAACATAAAGAGGGCTCATAAAATCCGTACCTTAAAACATAACTTGTGGTAAAAACTTGTTATCATGGGGGGAAGATGTGTTCTGCCCTTTGACCTATACGTTCTCTACCCTCCACTGCATTTGATCAAATGAAATGCTGTTAGCTAAACTCCTAATGTTTTCCTCTGACCACATACACTTTTCCAAAATATGTGAGCTGTATAACAACTAGGTTGCTGTGGACACGGAGAATTAATGAACGTTGTCTTCAGGCCGTCGATTTGGAGCAAACAACAGAGGCTGCATGTATTATTTACAGGACACAGAGGGCTCGGTGTCCCTCTAAACCTTTTCCTCGCTGTAGCAAAAAAAGACAAGAGGACAAAATGTTTCCTTCCTTCGGCACATTTTAAAAAAACACTCTATATCCTGGGATAACTCGTTGGACAAATAATACAAATGAACACAGTGGTGATACAGTTTACTATTTTTAACCACACAAAAATTTTATTGCACCAAAATATTAATTTTTAATTGTACCAAAGCCTTAATACTTACGGAGCCCCGCAGGGGACATGGGGAAAAGAAATTAAGACGGACTTTTGCGAGATCTCGCAAAACAAACTCGGGATCTCGCAAAACTTTTGCGAGATCTCGCAAAAGTTGAATTCCAACAATGGCGGCAGCTACTTAGTTGTAATATTCCTCTTTCTGGGTCACAAAATACACTTTTAAGATATTTTGAGGCGTGAATGTAGTTGTGTAAACGTCAGATACCTGCTCGGTTTACAAGACATCGCATATTTGCAAAAGTGCTCCGACGTTTTCGGAGATCTGACACCCACTAGCTCGAAGCTAACGGGAGGTCGAGACCTACTACAGCCGGGAGGAACACCGCTTTCCCGGCACATCGTGCCTCGACCTCCCGGTCGGCTTCGAGCTGGCGGCCTCCGAAGAATGCGGCTAAAACATTTGCGAGATCCCGAGTTTGTTTTGCGAGATCTCACAAAAGTCCGTCTTAATTTTTATTTTTATTTTTTTAATACTTTGGTACGACACTTACTACTTTTGAAAAACCTGTTTTTTTGTTTGTTTGTTTGTTTGGTTTTTTTTGGGGGGGGGGGTTGTTTTTTTGGCAGAAAGCACAGTGAAACTGGGACCCAGTCATATAATAACTCTGTTTCGTCTGGTGCTGTCATGGATATTAACATGTAACATCTCTGTTGAATAAATTGTAAACCACGTTGGCTTACAGAGAAACAGCTGCACAGGTACCCACACTAATGCATCCTACTGTTTTGGTTGCAGTGTTGATAAATTTAACACCTAATATGAACAAAGTGAATCAGTCAGATTTTTCACTTAGGCTGAGTAAATTGTCACTGATGATTTTTCCCAGCTTTTCAATATAATTTAATGTTCAGCTTCATGCTGTGAGATAGGAGGCGCGCAATTTCCTTTACATCTCATGACCACCAAGTGCTGCATCGTTGCTTTGGTTTTCCTGTGTGGGCACCCATAGCACTGAGCCCATTTTTACTAATGTGTAAAAACTCCAAACAGTGTTCACGTTTCATTGTGGGGGGTGGTCAGACCCAGACCAGTCTGCCCGTGGTTACGACCACCTCTTGGATGCTCATAATCTATTTGACTCTGTAACTTAGTTTACAAGGCAAAGTTTCACATATCTTCTCTTGTTATTCAGAAACACAAAGTGCTGCCCTTTAATTTATATATAGCTTATAAAAAAAACTAATAATTGTGTTATTCACAAAAAAGGGCCATTGCATTTGTGCCTGGCTGTATAATTAAACAAAATACACGTTTTTCACAGTGATTCATTGACGAAGAATAATGGCAGCAGTAATTAAGTGTTGCTTTTAAGCCACAGAAAAAACTGATTCTTGAGCTTCCAATTAATAAACAAATTAATAAACAAATTAATAAACAAATTAATAAACAAATCTCCAGTTTATTTAAAAAAGACATTTTCCAAATACACCAAAATGAAATGAAATCACCAAATGCTCAAAATGAAGTTGATGTGATGCTTCAGGAGCAAATTCCAGGAAATTGGTGGTAAAAAGTATCAGCCAACCAACCATGCTGGATTTGCTCCATATTACCCGCATCATTAACAATATTACATAAAAAGGCCAAGACTCAGGGCCATGTTTCATAACATTTACTTATCAAAAGGAAGCAAATGTGTTTTACATGCAAATGAAGCAAACTGAGAACAAAGGAGGCAGAAACTGCAGGGAGAAATACGGGCCTGTGATAAATAAAAGCAAAGGTGCAGAACATTCCTCCACCTGAAAACAGAAAAAAGCCAAAACGAAACTCAGACCAGCAACACTGCTGTTTCTGAGGCCAATAAACCCCCCGGGGATGATCTAAAGGCAAGTTTTACAACAGGAAACAACAATCACATCATTCACAGATACAAAATGAAACAATAAAGATTATTTTTCTTGTTATTAGACAGGTTCAGCATTAGACACCTTAAAAAGCTGAGTTTTTTAGCTTTATTTAGCATCTTAAGGGAAAAAAACTAAATACGTCGCAATTAGCAAAGCGGTGACCAGTCCCTGTTTCTCTGTGAAATGAGATCTTCGTATTCTCCTTCTACTTACTCTCTGCTGTTACAGAAGGATTTTAAAGAACAATTTTAAAATGTTTCTGCATTTGTAAATGCCCCCCCCCCCCCCCCCCCCGCCCCGAACACTTGACTGTTGTCTGCAAGCTGTTGCCAAGTCAGCACAGTAATGCTACAGTCACACTACAGAAAACAGTGACTGATGACTGTGGTGCACTTAACCTGTTCCTACCCTTTCTGAGCTTCCTGCTTGAAAGTGGCATATCCAAAATGAATGGAGATTTTCTCTGCAGTTACAAACTCTGTGTAAACAATCTTGGTATCAAAATAAAGCTAACACTTTGATAAGAGATGTTATGGAGGCTGAAACACAGAAGAAGTAGATTTCATTCCTTGTTGAATTTTAAAAAGTTCTTTTTAGCTTATATCCCATTTAAAAATATATGCTCTATTTCACATTTTAATCCAGAAAATCAGTAATTAACATATAAACATTGTCTGTGCAAAAATGTATGCTTCTAAAGTGAAACAGTGAAAAATTACAGCAAATATTGCCACCATTTGTAATGAACTTGCAATCTCGTCGTTTTGAAGCCGGAGCCGGGGTCGGCCGTCACTGCTCATCATTTGCTTTTGGTGAATCGAGTATTAAAACAGCAGTAAGATGCAGTCTGTCTGCTATCAGCCTGCAAGGTGGCAACTACATGGAATATGTTTGTGATAATATGGCAATTGATTGTGACATTGGTGGAAATTGAAAATCTGGTGCTGTTTTTCTTAGCTCTCTGCACATCCTACAAACTGTTGGAGTTCCTTATCTCAACAAAGGAATCTACAGAGTTGGTGAGTTGGTGAGTTGAGGACGAGTGAAGCAGGAGGCAAACTAGAATCCTAACACAGCCCATTAGTCTTTACAAACAGCTTCCAAATAGCTTCATTTTACGGCTGGATCTGAGAAACCGTTTGGCAGCTGGCTCCGTTAGATTGTCACCACAAAGTTTGGACTGCTCTGGTCGCTGCTCCTCGGAGCTCCACTGTCCTCTCCAAAGTTCACTGTTATTTATTTAGTTATGTATTTGCTGCTTGATCACAGTAAAGACAATCTGATACACTAAAGATGTGTAAACTCAAACAGATCCGAGTAAAGTATCACCATCTGGCATCTCCACATTTAGACTCTTAACTACCTAAACTGCGAGGGTGGGTGGGGGGCTTCATGCCAGACACTGATTACATTGATTAGATGGCTCCTGCACATGCACTTCATCAGTGGGGAAGATTGCGATGACTTTTAAAACACAAAATGATTTGTGACAGAAACATGTTCAGAAGACCTGGAGGTGGTGATGGGGCGATGAAGGCCGGGGCGATGAAGGCCGGAGTGATGAAGGCCGGGGCGATGAAGGCCGGGGTGATGAAGGCCGCTCTGCCGAGGGTGCCTGTTAATGCTCTGGTTCTTATATTCTGCTTTTTCTTTTTTTTTTTTTTTTCTTTTTTTTTTTTCTTGCCTGTCCCATTTGGTTCTTTAGCCGTCAGAATTGTTGTCTGAAGACCAACAAGGATACCCAATGGATTTATTTTGCCAAATGGATCATCATGGCATTGCCGTATTGGTCCATTTGATCGACCTTTGTTTTTATTATTTATTTTATTTTATTTTCAGTTGTTACAGACGGGACAGACATGAGTGAGGGATAGGAAAGGGAGAAAGAAAGAGGAAGGAAAAGAAAAACAGAAGGGGAGAGGGACAGTGAGAAAGGGGGGAAAAAAATATCTCCGGGATCACCTGTTGAGAGAAAAAGAATAGAAAACAAGCAAAAAAACAAAACAAAACAAAGCAACATACTATACACAACACCATCGCATTAATCTAGCTAAGTGTAAACAGCAGTAAATACTAAATATTGAATGTTGTTGTGCAGCACGCAGGACAGACAGCGCACAATGTGCTTTGAAGTAGCAGCCAAGAAAGGTGTGATTTAAGTCTACAAACAGTGAACACCTGTGTGCACACCTGTGTGGATCGGCGCGCTTGTATTCAAATGGTTTCCCCATGTAATGGTCTGCAAGAGGATGTAGAGAGCCATAGCCCTGTCCCCCAGGGCATGAAGCAGGCATGGAGGAGATCCAGGCCCCAGACATCCAGAGGTCCCAGAGTGCAAGAGCCCAAGGAGGACCACCGGAGGGGCATCCGTGCCACCTTCATGGGAAGGGCTGAGGATACCCAGGCGAGGGGTCACCCAGTAGCCACCGGGCAGAAACTAGAGGGGGCTGCACCGGCGTGCCCGCCGGCTCCGCCGGCAGCCAGCTGTGCCAGAGTGAACCGAGCCGCAGGCACAGAGGCCGGAGGCCCGAGGGCCCTCCGCGCCCCGGAAGAGGCCCGACTGAGCAGCAGGCGCCAGGCCCCGCCAAGTAGCCACCGGGAGTGAGCTGGCACATGACCTGAGCGCCCAGCCCCGGACACCAAGAACCAACAATGCACCGACCCCTGAGGGCATTATATTCTGCTTTTGATATGATATGCCTCATTCATACATGGACTACATGTACATGGGTGATGAAGGCCGGGGCGATGAAGGCCAGGGTGATGAAGGCCGGGGCGATGAAGGCCGCTCTGCCGAGGGTGCCTGTTAATGCTCTGGTTCTTATATTCTGCTTTTGATATGTTATGCCTCATTCATACATGGACTACATGTACATGGGTGATGAAGGCTGGGGCGATGAAGGCCAGGGTGATGAAGGCCGGGGTGATGAAGGCCGCTCTGCCGAGGGTGCCTGTTAATGCTCTGGTTCTTATATTCTGCTTTTGATATGATATGCCTCATTCATACATGGACTACATGTACATGGGTGATGAAGGCCGGGGCGATGAAGGCCAGGGTGATGAAGGCCGGGGTGATGAAGGCCGGGGCGATGAAGGCCGGGGCGATGAAGGCCGGGGTGATGAAGGCCGGGGTGATGAAGGCCACTCTGCCGAGGGTGCCTGTTAATGCTCTGGTTCTTATATTCTGCTTTTGATATGATATGCCTCATTCATACATGGACTACATGTACATGGGTGATGAAGGCTGGGGCGATGAAGGCCAGGGTGATGAAGGCCGGGGCGATGAAGGCCAGGGTGATGAAGGCCGGGGTGATGAAGGCCGCACTGCCGAGGGTGCCTGTTAATGCTCTGGTTCTTATATTCTGCTTTTCTACATGAACAATCTGTATGATATGCCTCATTCATACATGGACTACATGTGTGAATATTATATAGACAGCACCTAAGTGTTGTCTATATAATATTCACCTTTTGTTACTTTCCCTCATCCCCTGGACCCTTTTAGGAGAACATAAAAGCATCGGAGAGCAACTGGGGGTTCAGAATCTTGCCTAAGGACACTTAAGAATTCAGACTGGAAACAGAAGCAACCAGGGATTGAACCACGACCTCCTGACTGGCAGAAGACCTGCTTTACCTCCCAGTTTGTTGTTGGTTTTGGCCTCCATGTGAGTGTCCGTGTGTCTTTAAATGAATAAATATAGAACATTTTGAAGCTTTTCTTTAACAACAATTCATCTTTTTGTACAGCCGTTGTGAACATCTGTGTTGCCACTCACTGTCTGGTGGAGACGACAGCACTGAAACATTTATGTGACACTGAGTGAACCAACCTAAGACGTGACAGTGTCGAGGGTCCTCTGTCAGTTCAGTCACTTTTTGTTGTGTCGTCCCCTCTTTGCATCCCTCTCCACACGCACGCACACACACACACACACACGTACGTGCACAGCCAGACAGACCGTCTGCAACAACACAGCCTTCTGCTATTTTTGGCTGTAATTAATTCACGGAGGATGCTGTGTTTTACATCCCTTAGCGATGGCCAGCGGTCACGTGACCTGACAGCACAGGCGAGAAGTGTCGGGTGCAACGGCGCCGGACAGCTGGCCGCTCTGCAGGGAATGCATGTGTGTGAATTCATTGCATTGATTACTTTGTGCTGCAGCTCCTCGTGTCTGTATTTGTTTGGGAACGTCTGTATTTGCACATTCATGCGTTTGTGTGTCTGTGCACTTCAAAGAAGCTCGCCACTGGGGACATAAAGGAGCTAAGCCAAAACATGCGGTTCAGTTGATTATGTAAGAACAGCGAGTGATGCTGGAAGTGAAGGAGGAGATGGATGGGGAGAGAAGAGAAGAAGAGAGCTTTGAGAAAAGATGGAGGCTGCTGGACAGACTGCAAGGCAAATGCAATATGGAGGTGGCAATACTCCAGAATTCTCAGAGGTTCCTTTATTATATTCGTGCTGTGCTTTTGTTTTCCACTGTATGCAAAGATATCACATGGACCAGAGAGCCATCTGTGTCAGGAGGGATTTGGCTCAAACATCTCAGTCCATTGTGAAGCGCTAAAAAAACCGAACACAGACAGAAATAAAATCAGTGCCCAAGAAGCGACTTCAGGTTCCTGGAATCATTGTCACGTCTGCTGTGCTCACATAAATGAGACTGCTCTCATTTGTCTGAGCTGCTTTAAATTTGATTGAATAAATGTCACCTTTAGATGAGAGAAACTGAATGAATTTTGTCATATGTGTTATGACTGTAAAGGTCTCTAATATTCTTTAACCCAGGCTACAGTCTGAGGGCTTTAATCTAACTTGGAGCCAAATAACAAGCAAAGCTGGCAAAACAAACGGTGTCATTTCTCCGTTGTCCTGGCTGAAAGTTAGATGTGTATGCATTACCACCATCCCACCTCCTAATGTACAAGTCTCTGTTGCTTTGAAGTGGAAATGTTCCCTACAACAAGACTGTGGGAAGAAAAGACGAGCACAGCAACAGGAAATCTGGCCCAAATCCTCCTGAATAAAAGCAGAATAGCCAAAAAAACAGAAATCTTTTCTCTACTTTTGTTTTTTGTTTCATTGGTTTAAATGAAGCTAATTTAAACCAATGAATAACTTCACATTTGGCTGCATGTTTCTTTGTGCAACAGGAAACATCAACAGTAAGAGCTCTTCATGAGAGACTAGTGCAATCGTAGACACTTCATCGTGCTACCAAAAGCTGTGTTGTGTTTGCCAATGGAGAATGAGAAGAGGACAGCTGTTGTATTACATTACACAGAGAGGCTTTATTCTCTTTTCCAATTGAGATAAAATAAGCTCCTCCACTTCTCTCTGTCCTCAGCAGACCCTCCAGCCAGCTGTGTGAATGTGTGATATTTAGATAAGAGTTCAAAGAACATATGAATATATAGGATGTGTAATTAATCACTACAACAGCTTCATATTCCTGCATAAAAAGGATATTCTGGGAGCTGCGGTGTCAGAAAAAATCTTTCTTCCTTTAAATTCAGATGAGCTTTTGTGTTGTTTATTTAGAGTTATATTTTATATTAAATAAAGGAGATATGTGTGTCATTTAAACACAGTGTCAGAGGCCAAACTACAGAGTGACGTTTAGCTTTCCAACTCTAACAGTAAAGGCACAGTTAGTTCCTCTGGTCGACATTTAAATCCTGTTAAATCCTGTAAACTTGGGCGTATGGTTTGCATGGTTCTCTCTTTCGAGTCTCATGTAAAAGAGATAACAAAGACCGCCTTTTATCATTTGAGGAACATCAGCCAGAATCAGACAAGTTTTGTCAAGCGACACTGCAGAGGTTCTTGTCCATGCATTTGTGTCCTCACGTATTGATTATTGTAACGCTCTTCTTTCTGGGCTACCAAAGAAAAGTTTTAGAGGTCTGCAGATGGTGCAAAATGCAGCTGCTCGCATTTTAACAAGAACTGGGAAATTTGAGCACATTAGCCCTGTACTAAGATCTCTTCATTGGCTACCTTGTCAGGTTCGAGCAGATTTTAAGGTCCTGCTGCTCACCTACAAGGCTTTAAACGGACTGGCACCTTCATACCTCTCCGACCTTTTACATCTTTACGTTCCATCCCGTGCTCTCCGATCTCAGGACTCTAAAGGTTCCTAGAGCCAGAAAAAAGACAATTGGAGAGCTTTTTCTTTTCGTGCCCCGTTTCCCTGGAACAACCTCCCTCAAGATGTTAGGCAGGCTGCTCTGTGGAGGATTTTAAAACTAAGCTGAAGACACATTTGTTCACCTTATCTTACAGGTCTTAATTCTGTGGCTTTTAGTTTTTAAATTTTTACTGTTTTTTACCTGTATTGTGTCTTTTACCTGTATTGTTATGTATCACTTTTATTTTTTATCTTTTTAGTTTCAAATAGTTGTACAGCACTTTGTTTGAAAGCGCTTTATAAATAAAGTTATTATTAATATTATTATTAACACATAAACAGTTACACAAAGCAGCTGCACATTTTTAATACAAAACTTTAAATTGTGTACAATTTCTAAAGGTGTTTAAGAAGCCACCGTAATAAAATTAAAGACTACTTTAAACAAACTAGTACCTAAACTAAGTGTACACTAGGCTCACAAACCTACTGCAGACACCTCAAGAATAAAGTTTCAGTCCTACAGCTGACAGCAGATGTAGCTCAGCTGTTTCTCCAGTTGTGCTTTTTGCTGGTATCCTCGTCCCTTCTATGAGACAGTACCTGTACGAGTGATTCAAAACGATCAGCTGGATTAACGAACATTACCAGAGTCCCATGAAATGACCTCCAGTTGATCACTCATGTTTCAGACTGTGTGAGGGTGGCATGAGGTCCTGAAGTCCACCACCACTGTCGCCCATTCTCCTCATCATCGGGGAAAGACTGAGCAGCAGCCAACTGGTGCAAGTGTTCTTCTCCCTTTTTGATCCTTTGCTGGGATTTATCTTGAAAAGTCATCTTAAATACAAGAAACACTCCGTAATTAAACACGGACTCTACTGTGGTATCGTTTTAGACTGTTTCAAAAAAGGTCCAAAGATCATACAAAGATCATACAAAGAACAGACAAAGGTTCCCAAAGATGCACTGCAATGAATAACAATCCCAGCTGTGACGTAAAGGATGAAATGATGGTGCTCTGCTAATCTGTAAATATGATACATTAATACACAGGCTATGTTGTTGTTGTAGTAAATGTGGATTTCTGAAACTAATCTAAGGGAAACATGTTAATGTGACAGTCACAAGGAAATATGCATTGCGTGCCCTCAGCCGACAGATGGATAAGTGCTTGGAATGAATATTCATGTTGGTTATCTCCTGTTTCATTATCTAATCATTGGTTCCTGCTCTCATTCGTTCTGTTCCTGTTAGTTTGACTTCCTGCTTTTGGTAATTTTCTGCACTGTTCGCTGTCAGCGCTGTTATCTGTGTTGTTGTCACACCTTTCCTCCATCCCATGCTCGCATAATGAATACGATGGACTAACTTAGACGTCCTAAGGAAGCTTTAATACGGTTTTTGAGGCAATAAGTTTGTTTTTTAATGTTCTGGGAACTGATTAGATTTCACAGTGTACAATCACTTAATCAGTATGTGCTGTATGGACTCCGCAGCTTCCTTTGTTTGCCGTCAGGTCGTCTTTAGTCCAAGCTGTTCAGCATTTCTCTTTGTCTCTTTGTTATTTTCACAGTTTTTCATCTTTTTTCCTTTTTTAAAGCTTTTTGTGTATTTTTTAATCCTTTTTATAGATTATTTCATAGACTTTTTTCACAGCATTTTGGCTGTTCACCATATGGACCTTTCCCTCACTGCCTGCCTCTGTGAACGACAAAAGTTTGAATTTTTCCTGAGCCTCTCTCCTGCATTTATTAAACTCTGATTCCTAATCATTCTGCTGTTCAGTGCAAGCAGCTCAAGTGGTCTTTACCAGTGTAATAACTGTGTAATAAACACAGTCAGTTTTTAATATTTCCTTTAGTGTCCAAACACCATATTAAGAACCTCAATGATTTCCACATTCACTCTGCTGCCATTACAAATAAATGCTGCTATGGTAAATCCAATAATTATGTCAACACACGTCCTTCCATCAACCTTTTACTTCTCATTCATCTGTAACATCTGTGTCTGATGGTTCAGAGTCCTGGCCTGAATGAAAATGTGTCACTTGTACCACTGTTCTCGTTTTTCCTTGAACTGCTCTTAAAGCCCTGCTTCTCCAGATGTCTTGATGCACGATCACTCATCCAGGTAAGGAAACCCCAGAAAGTTAATTCTGTTCATCTGGATGTAGCGTTTTCAGTGGAAATGTAAAATTCACATGAACAGAATCCACTTTCTGGGATTTCTTCTCTGCGGTTTTTACATTTTACATTTCGACACATCTGGTCTAATCTTGCTAGGACACAATAAATAAATAAAAATGAAAAACCACAGAATCATCACATTTGTGCTGCATGGAGATATTTTAATGCAGCCATAACCTCTCAACAAAAATCTTCAGCTTCACGACTGCAGAGGCTCCAAGGAGAGAAAATCCCTGGTTTGCTTTGCTCCAGCTCGTTTGTGCTGCGTGGTGAAATCAACAGCAGGGCTTTAGTGCGACTGTTCCTGCCTTTCTGGACTTTGTAACTTGTGCTTGAGAGCAGCTTTAGGTCTCTTTTTGTGATAAAGGATCAGATCTGTCACGGCGAGGGCAGACCGTGAGGAGGGTGTTTGGAGGACCCAGGTGCGGACACAGACGAAGGAGGCAAAATGACGTGTAGCTAGAATGACAGGAATGTTAACAGACGACGCGACACTCACACGAAGACACACTGGGCTTAAATACACTGAGGAAGTCATCAAGGAATTAGAGACAGAAGGGGAACACAGCTGGGAGGAATAAGACTGTGGAGATGGAAAATTATTTTACTGTTACTATTCGTAATCATTATTATTACTGTTGTATCACTTATGATTTATTATCACTTATGAGTTATCATCATTTGATTAGAGCATTTATTGAAACTGTTGATGTTACATTAAAGTCTGTATTTCAGGTGTGAGCTGAATTACATAATAATCTTTCATTGCAGGTGCAGCTGTAATCATGTTATACACATATTGCATTTTTGTGCTAATTACAGAGTTGAAGCTCAGTTGATAATGGTCGGAAGCTTCGGTCAGCGTGAGTTTGATCGATCAATTGGCATACCTGTTGGGCTAATGAAAGACTGCATACATGCTTACAATTTACCACATATTATATAGGAATATAATAAAGGCCTGTGTGCCCTCATGTTGCACTGGAGTCTGCCTGGTAACACATGACTCAAACGGAGTCAGGGAGTATGCTTCTGAAATGTCTTTGTTTGTCGAGTAAGGTCATGCACTGAGGTCAAGACACACACAGGGTGCCTGCGTACTATGTTTTGCTCTAATGAGACAGGGGGAACAAAGCTAGAAACACTGACATAAGACAGGGACATGAACCTTCAGAGTAAAACAGGAAACAAGACACCACTAAACAAAGACGCAGACACGACACTGAGAGACAGACAACTGCAAAAAACACGAGAACACAAAACCTACGAACTAATCCCTAAACAAGAATAACTGAAACATAGAGTCATCACTTTCAAGATTAGGCTTCAAACTTTCCTTTTTGCTAAAGCATATAGTTAGGGCTGGACCAGGTGACCCTGAATCCTCCCTTAGTTATGCTGCAATAGACGTAGGCTGCCGGGGGATTCCCATGATGCATTGAGTTTTTCCTTTCTCACTCACTATGTATTAACAGACCTCTCTGCATTGAATCATATCTGTTATTAATCTCTGTCTCTCTTCCACAGCATGTCTTTATCCTGTCTTCCTTCTCTCACCCCAACCAATCACAGCAGATGGCCCCGCCCCTCCCTGAGCCTGGTTCTGCTGGAGGTTTCTTCCTGTTAAAAGGGAGTTTTTCCTTCCCACTGTCGCCAAAGTGCTGCTCATAGGGGGTCATATGATTGTTGGGTTTTTCTCTGTATCTATGAAGCGCCTTGAGGCGCTATATAAATAAATAAATTGAATAATCATCATTATCATCATAATAAGAAAAGAATCCAAAATGCAAAAACACACCAAAACATAACAACTCAAAATACTGATCACAGTAGCTCAAACAAGCTTTTTTCCCCATTTCAGTTTCAGAAGGAAACCCTCTCATTCAGATTAACTGTTTTATTCACAAAAATTAGAATCAAGGAGATTATGAATGTATTGTGTTGGTTATGAATAGTGTAGAATTAGAGGGTGCGAGCAGAGAGAAAGCTATCAGTGATTTATTTTCTTTATCTAAATTAACTAATTTTGAAAAAGGAAGGACAATACATAAATAGTCATTTCCAATATTTAGTCTTTATTATAGTGAATAATAATATTTTAATTTGTTAAATGTTTGTTTTTAAACCTTCATGTTGTTGTTTCTCAGTGAAAGCTCACAGAGCAATGGCTTCTCTCTCTCCACTACGTTTACGCCTCAGAGCTGCTAAGCACATCCTGTCATGAAGTGCGACGTGTCTGAGCTGCTGCGCTTTATTGAAAATCTGGCTTTTCAGAGGTTTTCTTTTGAAATTTCATTTCAAACAACTTTCTTTGTTGAAAGTTTTTCCCTTTTATTTCCAGACAGAGAAAAGATTCACAGCCCAAGGCGCTCGACCTCTCCTGTGGTTTATTATGAGGAGCAAGACGCCGGACGCTTTTCAGCTCAGGAGCGACAACTTTGGTCTGTGTCAGGCAAAAAAAACCTCCAAAGATTTGAATGGTCAAAGGTTTCACGACTCTAGAAGACGTGCATCATCTTGTTTAATATGCTGTTAGATCTGATGACTTGTCATCTTAGGTGACAGTCTGTGACTAATTCGTGTGGAAATGCGAGCCATGTGTGACACATTCACACCGGCAGCGACGTTTTACGCAATCCAACAAACGACCCGTCTGGTTGGTTTCAGACTGTCTTTTGATCAGCTGTAAATGAAAATGAACTCGTTGAAAGAACAACAAACTGAGAAACAGCAGACACAACATGTCCGGAGGAAGGAAATGAAAATGTGAGAGTGTTGAAGTGTAAATAGTTTCTGTGCCTTATTGGATTCCAGATTAGCGAGTACTAGACTAAATCAGGTGGTTAGCAAGGTTATTATCGTTAACGAAAACTAACGAAATAACGAAAACTAGAAGTGAAAAAACATTTTCGTTAACGGAAATAAAAATAAAAACAAAAAAAGGAAAACTAACTAAAACTGTAATGAGTGTTCACAAAACTAACTAAAATTAACTGAATTTATAGCAAAAATGTGTTTAGTTTTTATTGATGTGTGCGTGTCATACAAGAGTCAAGGGTGAAAATGAAGTTTAGTTTCCAGATTTTTTTCTTGCTGTGTCTCATTATGCCAGCAGGTGGCAGCACGTTAGTCGAGTCGTCTGTGTTGCTGCTCCGTCCACGCGCAGAATCATGTCAGGAAAAGTCGGGAGCCAGAGTCCAATTTGGGATTACTTTGAATATGATTGTGTTTTGGATAAAGCAAGTGTCTTGTAGTGGAAACAGACAAATTATGAGGGACATTTCTAAAGGGGAAAAAATCCCACAAACCTTAAAGTGCACTTGAAAAGCTCACACAAGAAGGCTAACCTAGCTTAGCTTGAGAAGGTAAGGGAGCACACTCAACCCTCATCCCCAGAAAACAGAAGCTAACCCCAGGCAAGGCAGCGTGATGCATCCCGAGACAACAGGACGGGGATATCTACACAACTGTGTGAGTCAATTACCTTCAAAAAGTTTATCAATTCACTTGAACCAAAATTACGAACACCCGGTGCTGCGAGAGTTAATAGTCTCATTGGGGCCAAGATATACATTTTATAGTTGCCTGGTATCAATGGTTGTTCATCTGCCTTTATTTATTTATTTAAAGAACCCATAGGTGGGAATGTGAGTTGTCTGTCTCTGCGTGTTAGCCCTGCGACAGACAGGCGACCTGTCCAGGGTGCAGTATGGTAGCTGGAATAGCAACATATCCAAGGATAAGCAGAATGACTGATATGATGAAACTGGGATTTTGTTACACTTAATTATTGCAAACACAACTAAAACTATAACTGAAACTAATCAAAACTAAACTGAAACTAAGGATTTTCAAAAAATAAAAACTAAACTAAACTAGCAAACAATTGGTAAAAACTAATTAAAACTGATATAAAATTGAAAATCTGAAGTCAAAACTAAATAAAAATAAAAACTAATGAAAATTGCAAAACTATTAAAACCCTGGTGGTTAGTACTCTCGCCTCACAGCACAGAAGCCTCTGGTCAGGTGGAAATTTCCTCACAAGCCGTGACTTTGAACTGAGGGAGGAAAACCAGAGTTGTGCATGTTACTGTAGGTTAATGTGCTACTGGGCTTAGTTGTGGCCTAAAAATAGATGGTTTAAAGTCTACAAAGAACCAGATGATTCATATCATTTCGTTGTTTCTGAAAGCCATGACCACAGTTTTGTCTTTTGCCAATCCTTCATGTGTCCATCGTAGACAGCTGTGGAACAACCACAAACAACCATTTGCATCATGTCATTTTAGGGTCTTCAGAGAGTCTCATGTTTGTGAAAACAAGACAAATAAGAACGAGTGTGGAGGCTGGGAACAGAGAAGCTGTCATTCTTGGAAACCTGGTTTTGTTTTTTGGGCCAGTGTCTGTCCTGAGGAAGTTATTGCTGGCTTTTGGGCAGAGTCTAATTTTCTACCATGGCCATGTGGAACAAAGACATGGAAGAATTATAAAGTAGGTTAACATTGACTGTTGAAAAAGTCAAGATCCGACTAAGCCGTTCTTCTTCTTCTTCTTCTTTCCCAGGATGTAAGAAAAACAAAACAATGACATCCTGTCAAAGCTGCCAGTGTGGCTCACTTATGGTAGCATTTATCAGTGTCACCCACCTTCCCAGCGCACCACTTCCTAACTAAAGCTGCCTCTCTCAGTTAACTCTCTTCATTTGAGTCCTGCACTTGTGTCCTACATCCTCTCTGCCACAGCACCACACATGACAGCATTACTGAAACAGAAAACAGAAGATATTAAGGTCCCGTGAAGGCAGATCAAAGGCATGTAAGCAGAGATGGACTGTAATCCAATTACTTTTTTCAAGTAATGAGTAAAGTAAGGGATTACTATTGCAAAAACGGTAATTAGATTACCGTTACTTTCCCGTAGGAACGCTGCGTTACTGTGTTACTAAAGCCGTGATTTTTTGCGAGAATGTCTCATGACAGTGACGTAAGCGAGTGCGACGTTCGTGACAACAGCTGTGTGCAGATCAACAATGGATCATATATCGAGTGCAGAGAGAGTATGAGCGTGCAGCGTTTAAAGCGTGGAAGTACTGACCTTACTTTGAGTTTGATTCCATAAAAAGTGACAAAAACATTAGTGTCCGTTGTGCGTGGGAAGAAAACTTCTTTTTACAGCGAAAAAACCCTAAACTTCCAAACAAGCTCCGAGTAGCTACGACGTAATGGGAAACTCACAGAGAAACTCGCGGATTCTTCCACTGACCGCTGCACACCTGCACCAGGGTAAACCTCCGCCTACCCCACTCCTGCTTTACAGGTGAAAATAGAGCAACAGGACCGCTAGTCTTTGACTTTATTTATTTTCTGCTGTGTTTTACTTGCATCTATTTGAAAGACTGAGTGTAAACACACAAAATATTTTATTTTATGTGCTGGAATGTGCAGAAAATAGGTGTAAATGTTAAACTAATTTCTTCCAGTCAGAGAATGTTGCAGATAATTAAATCTTTGCTTGATGCATAAAGTTAAAAGATTAAAACTAATAAAACAAGATTTAAAAAGAGACTTTTCCATTTGATTACATTTTGTATGATGATTATGTAGAAAAAGTAGAATTGGGCTGAAAGATCTATCACTTTATCACCTATTCAGGTTGTAAATCGTGTTTTTAAAAAGTAACTAAGTAACTAAGTAATTAATTACTTTTGAAAATAAGTAATCAGTAAAGTAATGGGATTACTTTTTGGGGAAGTAATTAGTTACTGATTACTTTTTTCAAGTAACTTGACCAACACTGCATGTAAGTGCCAGTTCGACTCCTGGGCTTTCCCCTTAAACCACAGGTGTGGAACTCCAGGCCTCGAGGGCCGGTAACCTGAAGGTTTTAGATGTGTCCTTGATCCAACACAGCTGATTTAAATGACTAAATGACCTCTTCAACATGTCTTGAAGTTCTCCAGAAGCCTGGTAATGAACTGATCATTTAATTCAGGTGTGTTGACCCAGGGCTAGATCTAAAACCTGCAGGACACCGGCCCTCGAGGCCTGGAGTTCGACACCCCTGTGGCTTAAACCATTCTAGTTCAGACAAATTCATTCCCCGTATCTTAAAATTACATCTCAGTGTTAATTTTGTGATTCTAAATGTTGTAGCACTAAATACACAAACAGCCGCTTCAGTGAGGGGCAACGAAATGAACAACGGCTGCCTCTGCAATTCAATTTTATGTTCTGCAAGTCCCCACAAAACAGCAAGGCTCTCTGAATCCCTGGAGTCTGTGACAACAATTAGGATCCCTCAAAGTAATCCCTAAATAATAAAAAAGTGTAAAGGTTTACTGTCAGAGTCAGAGGTATGTGTGCACTATAAATATAATGAGGTCCTTAACTGGGATTGGTTTTCATGAAATTCTTGTTGATTAGAGCTTTAAACAAAAAGCTGGGAAAAGGCTTGTTTTCTGTTTCCTGGAATGATCTACAGAAAGAACTGAAACTGTCAGAAATGGTCACAGTTTGGAAGTTTACGTCCAAAGGAGAACAGCTGACTGCTTGTTATTGCGTATTATTCACATGTTTGTGCTCACTTGCCTTTATGTAATATTGTATTTGTATCTGTTGTCACTTCTGTTCACCTCATGGCCAGGCATCTCTTGGAAAAGAGATTATAATATAAAGGATCATAAAAATATATAAAATAGAAAATCCCGAAGTGTGGAAATATGTTTAATTTTTAAGAAAATTATTAATTCATAACAAAAGATTATTGTGGCAGTGATGGGAATGTGCATTTACTTACAGCTGACAGTGGAAATAGGAAAACCCCTCAGTGTCTCTAAATATAGTTGAGAATACGCTCGATCATTTCACAAATATGTGCTTTCAAATCGATTTTAATATGTGCTTTTAATGCCTGTCGGATTATCTGACGGGCAGCTATCATCATCGCTCGCAGGCGCCCAACTGTTTAATGATAAAGGATGCTGAGGAGTCTGAAGGAGTCTTTGCATGCAGTGGGAAACACGACATCAGATCAGTGTTGGTCAAGTTACTTGAAAAAAGTAATCAGTAACTAAATACTGATTAATCCCCAAAAAAGTAATCCCGTTACTTTACTGATTACTTATTTTCAAAAGTAATTAATTACTTAGTTACTTTTTAAAAACACGATTTACAACCTGAATAGGTGATAAAGTGATAGATCTTTCAGCCCAATTCTACTTTTTCTGCATAATCATCATACAAAATGTAATCAAATGGAAAAGTCTCTTTTTAAAACTTGTTTTATTAGTTTTAATCTTTTAACTTTATGCATCAAGCAAAAATTAAATTATATGCAACATTCTCTGACTAGAAGAAATTAGTTTAACATTTAAACCTATTTTCTGCACATTCCAGCACATAAAATAAAATATTTTGTGTGTTTACACTCAGTCTTTCAAATAGATGCAAGTAAAACACAGCAGAAAATAAATAAAGTCAAAGACTAGCGGTCCTGTTGCTCTATTTTCACCTGTAAAGCAGGAGTGGGGTAGGCGGAGGGTTACCCTGGTGCAGGTGTGCAGCGGTCAGTGGAAGAATCCGCGAGTTTCTCTGTGAGTTTCCCATTACGTCGTAGCTACTCGGTGCTTGCTCGGAAGTTTAGGGGTTTTTTTCACTGTAAAAAGAAGTTTTCTTCCCACGCACAACGGACACTAATGTTTTTGTCACTTTTTATGGAATCAAACTCAAAGTAAGGTCAGTACTTCCACGCTTTAAACGCTGCACGCTCATACTCTCTCTGCACTCGATATATGATCCATTGTTGATCTGCACACAGCTGTTGTCACGAACGTCGCACTCGCTTACGTCACTGTCATGAGACATTCTCGCAAAAAATCACGGTTTTAGTAACGCAGTAATGCAGCGTTCCTACGGGAAAGTAACGGTAATCTAATTACCGTTTTTGCAATAGTAATCCCTTACTTTACTCGTTACTTGAAAAAAGTAATCGGTTACTGCCCATCTCTGCATCAGATGTACTCACACACAGAAATAAGAGTTGAACTCCTCGGTGTTTGTATGTTCCCTTCTTTGTTTTGCCTGATTTAATGAGAAGAATTACTGAAACAGACTCAAACTGTGGCACATTTCTTATGGATGAGAAGACACACGGCAGCATAATAAATCCTCTTATAAATAACTGAGGCCCTCCAGATCCCACAGAGGTGAGTCTATGTGTATATATGATACGTGCACATGATGAAAGAAGTTTTTGCTCAGGTGGAAAAAACTAAATCTCGACTCCTCGGTTCAAAAGGCTTCTCTGTGCAGCTTAAATATCCTGCAGGTGTGATCCTCACCGAGGGCAAGGCGAGGTCAGTGAGATATATTTGGGCAAAGAATGCAGAGCCTGCGGTCGGGCTGAGGATCACGTGGAAACTCTTTACAAATACCGTCTGCAGGGATGTCTTTCTGTCTCGTCTGAGGATCGCAGGTGCTGTGTGAGTTTGTGTCGTCTTACTGAAACACTCAAACTTCGACGATGAGAGCTCAAATACCCCACGCAGTCAGAAAATCCAGAGCTTTGAGTTTTGTCTGATTTCCCGTTTTTTCCTTTTACATTTCCAGGTTGTGGTTTCACATCGATTTCTGTTCTTGGTTTCAGTTTTATGTTTGTATCCCTTTGTATCAAGTTACTTATAATTCCTCTGTGTTTCTTTGTTATTGCTGTCTGTAGCTTTTTATATTTAGTTATCTGAATTTAATTCTCAGTTAATGTTATTAGTGTTCCAGCCCTAGCTATGAGTTACTTCCTGTTTTGTGTTGTCGTTCAGTCTCGTGTGCACTGTTTACTTTTTCTTCCCTTTTCTCTCCAATGAGTTTCAGCTGTTTCCACTTGTTTCCTCTCCTCTTGTTATCTCGTATTTATTGCCCCTCCTCTGCTCTGAGCTGTGTTCCCTTGCTTCATGTCTTCTGGTATTTCCTATGTTTCCTAGAAGTACATTTTCCCCTGTTCGTGTTTCCAGGAGATGATTTTGAACTTGGTTTCAATAGCCAGCAATAAAGCTTCGATTTTTGTTCGACTCCTGAGTCTTGAGTTCTGTTTTGGGGTCTGAAACATGTCTCCTACACAATGTTACAGGATACAAGGTCATCAACAGGCGATCGGGCAACATGGCAAACTTTTCAAAAACGGAGGGAGCAGGCAAAAGGCAAAGAAACAATCCAGAGAAGCCAAACATCAGGAAAACAACATAAGGAATCACTGGAAGGCTTGACGACAAAGAATACAAGAAGATCTGGCAAGCAGGGAGTGCAAGGCAGGAAGTCCATACACCAGAGAGGGTGGCTGACTGCTGGGAGTCAAATCTGAAGAACAAACCAAGTGAGACTAATCAGCCAGGCGTTCAGTCACAAAGAAAGGAAAACTAACAGACCTGTAGGAAGCTTAACACTGTTACAGGTTAAAAACAAACATAGAAAATAAAACAGGAAATGATTTAACTTCCTGACACAGAGGATCAAAGAAAGACTAATTAAACATGATGACAGAGACAAGGAAACACTGAAGGAGATGAGGAGGAAGAAATAAGTTACTCAGAATAGGAACCGAAGCGAAACAAAAACAAGTACTTAAAAGTAAATGCTAGAAGGGTAAAGCCATTTTAACAAGCTTCCTGAACTTCATGGAACTAAACAGGAAGTCAAATAGTACAATAACAATAAAGGCTCAGTGATAAAAACATCAAAGCAGGGATTCAAAAACTCTAACATCAGAAAGTTTGTTGGTTGAACATCACACTGCTGAGGCTGCAGATTGATGAGCACAGCTCAGTGGGCCGGATCACGTCGTTCCATCTCCTTTCAGTATTTCCAAAAGAAATTCCCAGGTCATGCTGGCTGGTGCCCTACTTGGTCTTCGGTCTGTTCACTGTCCCTCGGTAGTTCTCCCACTTTGTTATGATGTGGAGGTGAATTTACCACACTGCTTGAACGTTTGATTTCTGGGTTGTATCATGGTGCAGGTCACTGGCTTTTCATATAAAGATATAAAGATATAAAGATTATGTAACCTCTCAGGTCTGTGTAACCCTACCCGAACCCCAGCCCTGAGCATGTTGCAAAGAGCACAACACGAAATTCGACATTTT
This sequence comes from Neolamprologus multifasciatus, assembly GCF_963576455.1. NCBI lineage: Eukaryota > Metazoa > Chordata > Actinopteri > Cichliformes > Cichlidae > Neolamprologus > Neolamprologus multifasciatus. The sequence continues at coordinate 32,374,627 of NC_140451.1, forward strand.
TCCGACCGAAACTTGTCGTGTAATATGTACGCACACTGAAAACAGTTTGTGTGTGTGAAGAATTCATCCTTAAAAAAAATTTTCCTCAGTGGGTGAGAGAGGCGATGAGGTGTTTACAGATAGAGCATTTGAGATACAGTTTGAGAGGGTCTCAAAGTAAATACTACAAAACCTGGTCATCCTTTGTTGAATATGTGGAGAAGTTGTCATTTACTGAAGTATGATGTAATACTGCTTTTATCTGTGTTTGGGTTTTTTTCTCTTTCTTTCTTTAAAGCCACCTACTATGTGTAGCAAGCCAAAAAGAACTGTGCACAATGCAGCCCCCCCCCCCCCCCCCTTTTATTTATGTATTTATTTTATTCAATTTTTGTTTGTTTTGTTTTTTTGGTGGGTTTTGTTTTTTGTTTTTTGGGTTTTTTTCTGTTTGTTTGTTTGTTTGTTTGTTTTTTGCCTTGTTCACGTGATAGTACTTTTTTTGGTATGTGCCCATAGATTACACATTTTTCTGCATCCAACTGGTTTGCCACTGCGTGACGTAACCAGTTTCACAATGGCAGTGTTTGTAATCGCAATTCGAGTTATATTTTTCTGTACTTTTGTCATATTGTAAAATTATAAATAAAGTTGTCAAAAAATGAAAATAAAAAGTTTTCCTGATGTTTCTGAACAAGATAAATCATTCCAGACAGCTGACTGACCCGGAGCAGCAGCTAGTTGTGCGTTTGAGGTAAAATCGGGTTATTTGACTATTTTCTATCATTTTATATTCAGCACTGGTCCACATGCTGAACTATGAGCACTGTGTTGCCAGAGTCTAATTTTGAGATCTGTTTATTCTCATGTGATAAACCTGAAAAAATCAAGCATGATGCAAAAGTAAGTGATGCAAATTTGTCCTATGAAATTATTGTGTGAATCGCTGCATTAATGAATTTTACCCTTGTGGTAAAGGCCTTAAACTTTAACCCTGACACATTTTTACATGAAAACGTGTCGCACAAAAGCTGACACACATCTAGAAGTTATTTTTTAATAGAACAGTAAAGGTCCTGTGTTTAAATTTAAAACTGTGATGAGATAATAAGGAAACTGTTGTTCGGCATCTGATTCTGAAAGGAGCTCATTTCTCACGTTTCTATAATTGTGTCTTTACAAATGACACTGTGGCTAATCACACTTTATACTTATGTTATCACATTTTGAGAAACGTCTATGTAACATGCAGAGTAGCAGCAGTAAAACTGTAACTGTCCTGTTGCACCTGCATGAACAACTAACTTGTGGCTGTTGTCTTTTTTTGTGAAGGAAACAATCAATCACATCCACTCTATGGACCCAGTTGGCTGAGTGTGCAAAGCTTTCAGAGTAAAGCAGTGTTTGCTCTTCTCTCTGGATTCATGAGTTCTCACAGAGACGCTGGACATGCAGAGCTGGTGGAGGCCTTGGCCCAACGTTGGTTTGGGATTATGAGGAACAGCTACAAACAATTTTACCTTCAGAAGTTGTCAAATATACTCAGAGGTCAGAAGTGGAGGATTAAAGCAGGACAAATAACCCAGAAAAAAACTAACTAAAGTACATGAACTTTGACTCGATGTCAGTATTTGTTCTGGCCGTGCATTATACACTCAGCAGACTCTGCAGGTTATTTGGTGTCTCATCAGCTGTGTAATATTTGGGTCTTTGTCTGCACATCACGTAGTTGAACTGCGGGTGAGTTTCATATTTTGAACATTGCCACTAATGAGCCCCTGAGAGCTGTACGAAAGAAAACATGAAACATGATCATTATGAACTCCTTCTCCTCATCATGAACTGCTTTGCAGAAGCTTTCATCCAGCAGCGAGGCAGGTAATCACATGTGATTTGTTTGAACGTGTTTGATGGTCTATTCAAATGTAAATGAGCGTTTTAGGAAAGGAAGGAGAAGCTGACAGTCTGCAGGGCTCAAACACGCTGGGGGTGTCGTTTTCAGCCAGGAAGCCACTCTGAGGCTTTTTACTGCATAAGTTGATTCATTCAGCACTAAATGGCATCTTATGCAGTTTAAAGGAGCCTATTCGAGGATGCATGGATTTGATGGAGGTTTTAATTAGCCGATCGTGACCTTTTCCCAACTGCTTCAAGCACCCGGTCAATTAATTGGAGCCTTCCTGATTGTGCTCAACGACGTCGGCTGCTCCTGGCGTTCCTTTGATTTCTTGTCCAGGTCTTTGAGGGACAGGAGCTAATATTTGCTGGAGGGCTTTAATCCACCATTTACACCGACCTCGATTGTTTTACATCAATCCAGCCGTCCAGCCAGGTCTGGAGTGCAGTTCAGTTCAGGCTTTGTTTTCCCAAGTGGACCTCCCTGAAACACTTCATCTGGAGGTGCTAATGGCTCTGCTGGCTGAACCACCTCAACTGTCTCCTTTTGATGTGGAAGAGTAGCCTCTCCACTCTGAGCGATTCCCAAATGACTGAGCTGCTCAGTCTGAGCCCTTCAGAGGAAGATCATCTCTGCTGCTTTGTATCCCCCATCTCATTCTTCTGGTTCCTCCACACAGCCTGTAGCCATTATTGATGGTAGAGAAGTGGATCTATCAATTAACCCTTTAAAGCCGCTCGGAGCAGCACGCTCTGTTTTGCGTAACTATTTTGAAATCCCGGTAGCTCTGCAACCACGTGAGCTAGCGCAGTAATTTTTTCTGCATATGAAACCAGAGGAGTTGTACTTACATCTTATGCCATCAGCTTGTCCTCGGTCACAGTTTCCTTCCACATATAGTTTTGCAAAAACTGCATAAAAAGCACTTGCAGCAACAAAAACATAATATTCCAGAAACACGCTTTACCGATCCGATCAGCTGTTTGTAACACTTCCTACGTTGGAATAGACATCAGCACGAACTATCGCATGTCCGCCATGACCTGCCCAAAACCGGAAGTGACGTCATTTTCGTGGAAATGTAGTTTTTTTACTATCAGGGCCTCATGAGCCTATACTGGTGTTTTTAAAAGTTATGTTTGACTTTATGACTTTCTGTGTGGTTTCTGGGATGCTTAGGACTCATATTGAACTGCTGGAAATAGTTTATTTTGATGCATATGCTGCTTTTTTGCAAATTTGCATTATAATATTTATTTTCGTTTTTCCTGCAGTGTATAAAAATTGGTGTATTTCAAAAATAAAACTATGAAGACACTCAAAATAAATTTCCTGTGGTGGGAAACTATTTTGTGCAACTTTTTTGTATTTACAGTTTTGAGGGATAAGCCTCTTAAATTTCTCTAACTAGAAATATATGTTAAAAAAACAAAAACGATTTTCAATTTTTTTGTAGTTTATTGCACTTTTTTGCAATTTATGTAATTACTATGCACTTAATGCAGACATATTTTTAAAATTTGGGCTATAATGGTTGTATTGATGTATATCAACTTGAAATGCTCCCAAAAATGGCTCCACAGCATGTAAACATATAATATAAGCTCTGGCGGACTTGGTTCTATGGTAGGTCTTTAAAGGGTTAATAAAACTTAAGTTCAGCTTCAGGATGACAACATGGTGGTTACATCACTTTTTACTCACAAGTCTACAATTAATATTCAAGAATATCAAAATATAGACAAACGTAATAATGTTTCAAGCAGGAAACGTGTTCTTCCAAACCACAGTGTCGCTTCTGTTGCTCAGACAGTCTGTTAAAATCACACGAGGTCTCCGCGTCAGTTCTGACGTTCTTATAAAAGAGGGGGATGATCTATAACGATGTATAATGTGACTGATAATGACACTGAACACGCTGTCTAACGCCCCACAGCTGCAATCAGTCCAGAGTCATTAGACCTGACGGTATGAGTGAAAGGCCTTCCTCTGTGTATATGCACATGTCCTTCTGCTTGTGATGACGCCTGGAGGTGTGACTGCTCACCCAGTCCAGCTGGATCTTTGCAGCTGATTAACTAATCACTGACCGGCAGTATGTGGGACCGGTCCAGGAAAGCCCCGCCCTAATTTCACCCCTCCAAGTCCTGATCTTTGCTATAACATCACCACAGGAACCAGCATTTCTGAAGCTGCCCCATTATCTGATTGGGGCCTATAGAGAAAGGACAGTAATGAAAATGTTCATAATACTGTATAATTGGACAGTAACGCTGTAAATATAAAAAGCTGAGGCTGAGAGTGACTATAAATTGTGATGATGGGCCTGTCAGTGCAGCCGTGCACACTCCAGTCAGTAGTTGAGGAGTTTGAACTTGGCAAGTCAACTCGGGACTTCGGAGACCTGAGAATGGGATTTGTAATTGGAACGCCAGTGATCCTGCTGACACCAGCAGCTCAGTCCGCGTCTGATAATTACACGGTGCACTCTTTTTCATTAGGCCGTATATATGTATGTAAAGGCCACCCGGCAACTCGAGCATATTGCGATTTGTACTGAAATGCGATTCAGAGCACAGAGAGGGAACGTCGTGCCATCCAGAGTTATTTCGGATCACTCAGTGACAGAGGGAATTACAAAAATATCCACAAGTCCAAATCTAAAGAGCTACTTTCTTGTTTAAAAAATATTAATACTACATAAGGTGACAAAATAGCCATTTATGACAAACGTATTACAGCTCAGAATCAGCAGGTATGTATCTGCCAGTCACACAGCTGAGCTCGTGATGCTTAATGTTTCCTTTTCAAACTAACAAATACATCAAAAAAACTATACTGGAAACATTTTTCACACTTGGTCACCGTAGCTGATCTGATCTGACATGAAGATGAGAAACAGCAGCAGGTGTGGCATTGCACCAGTGTGATGCACACGCCCACGTTTGCGTTCAGGTTTTGTTTCCTGCCGCAGATGCAGAGAAAGCCTTTCCCTGATTTTGCAGTCTTTCGATATCAACCCTTAAAAGGAGACACAATGCACTTTCAAATAAATCACCTGAGTGTGGCTGGACAGCACTCAGGTCTAGAGGAGGTCCAGGCTGCAGCCGGGAGACACAAGTTAGTCCTAGATGTTATTTTGATTGTCCGCAGAGAGGATTTAGCCAGGCTGCTTACTCGTATCTTTGCGAGGAGGTCCTCTGGTTTGAAGGCAGATGATCTGACAGACGCTGGATGGAGACCCCAGCAGAATCACCTGGATCTCATCAACCTCATCAGCAGCAAATCCACCCAAAGAGGAGAGGGCAGACGATGACAATACTTCATTAAATATAACGTCAGCACAGTTATATCTGGATGACATAAGGAGTGAAAATATGAATCATGCACATCAGCTGATCTTTTGATCTTGTGTCATGTGGCTGGAGGATGAATCAGCTCAGGGATCAGCTACTGTTTCAAAGTGGCCTGACGTCTGTGTGATGACAGCCGGGCACCTGTGTGACACTGTTATTGACTGGAACATGCTGAGGGCTTTTTGGGAGAACAGAGCTTCAGTACTTGAGCCCCTGGTAAGATTTACGTCCATGCAGGTTTTTTCTTTTTTTTACAGTTTTACAAAATTAAAATCATATTTTGGGGTCGTTGTTTTAACACGGTGGAGGAGATCCAGCCGGCTTCACCTGAGGTGACGTACAAGTGTGTCATGGTCCCGGCTGTTGGACCCGAGTGTTCTTTGTTTTATAGTCTTAGTCTGTCTGCTGTTTAGATGATGGCTGTAGGGATGCAACGATACCAATTTTTTCAAACCGATACGATACCGATACTTGGATCTGAGTACTTGACGATACAGAGTATAAAAACCGATACTTCAGAATAATAAATAAACACTTCTGTTTGGAATAAAAATTAGGTTTGCGAATAAAATAAACTGTTAAATTATTGCAGAGTGTCCATATTGTAAACAAACAAACAAAATAACGAAAGTATTTGGCATTGACGAACAAACCCCTCATCAGTCCACTGTGCCGTTAAACCAAGGACTGACATCGCGCACACACACTACTTGTCTTTACCTCTTTAGAAAGTTTTGGCACCATTATCTCCCTGATGTATTGGCGGTTGGGAATTCCATATCGCGGCTTGAGTATGCTGAGAAGACGGTGCAATCCTATGTTTTCCACGACCGGCATTGGCTGGTCATCCAGAGCGATAAAATGAGTCAGAGCCTCTGTTATTTTAACTGCCCGTGGATTTTCTCTTGACATTTTTCTTCGCTTTTCCAAAACCTGAGTTAAAGTTGGCTGTTCCACACTGCTGACATTTTGTTTAGCCTAGCTACAGCAGCCTCCAGTTTCTCTTTTTTTATCTGGAGTCGCCAGTCTCACTCGCCTAACCCTGTGCCTGTTTAGCGCGGGATGTCCCCCTAGTGGCCAATCTAAAAAACTACAACAGAAATGACCAGCCACCCTCTGACTAATGAAATAAGTTGGTATCGGTTCATGGTATCGGTTAACCTTTATGAGTATGAGTACACACACATTTTACAGTATCGGCCCCGATACCCGATACCAGTATCGGTATCGGTGCATGCCTAGATGGCTGTCTTGTTTATTTCTTGTTACTGAAGTCTTGTTAATCATTTTATTGTGTTTCCTTTTGGAGTTTTTAACTTTCTATTGTTTCTCTTCTAAGAGATCCCTTAGTTCTGTTCTCAGTTTAGTCTCAGTTGGTTTCCACTTTTCTCTGTTACATGACTGCTGCGTTCTTTCAGGAAACATCGCATAATCTGCACTTTCCTTTAGTCCAGTTTGATACAGACATTTCCAAATCTGTGTGTGTGTGTGTATGTTCATTATCAGCCTAAACTCACTAACAGACAGGATCTCTTTCAACTTCACATCATTCTGCAGCGGCTTGAATCGAGAGAGTGAGGAAAAAGTACATGAAAGGAATTTTGCCTCTTAATTGGAAATTTGGGGTTGCAGAGTACTTTGAAGATGCCAGCTGCTTCCTAAGCAGTTTTAGAGTGTAATATTTCTCAGGCCACGGCCAAAAGCATATTTATTTAGGGATTACCTGTGTCAAACTGCTAATACTCCTCCTTGCTCCCCTCTCACTCTCGCGTCTTAAAAACCCTTCTCGAGGAAAAGGCCGGACTCTGCTTATAACGTGCTTATTTATTCATTCATCCTTACATATTTCATCTTTCTGAAGTATTTTTGGGAAATGACAGAGCATGCCCACAACAGTAAAAGCGTCCCTGTCCCTCCTGCTCTGTGGCACAGTGCAGTTTATCGGGACGACGACTCTTTCCCGGAGCATTCTGCTTCTTTTCCCTCAGCAGTTAATGGGATTAGTCTGACTGAAATCCACCATATCATTTTTTTAACAATGTCCTCTTTGCTTAGCGCAACACCAGCTGCAGCCACCGCATGTGACGAGGAAGTAGCAATGAGCATATACAGAAAGCGGAAACCTAATGTTGGGATTAAAAACTGGCACGCTCATGTGTGGAAACTAGAAACAAAGAGGATGGATTTCACACAGACGTGCTAAACGAGCATCGGTGCTCGTGAATGATGGAGAAAAAAAAGGCTGAGTGTGTGAATGAAAGGATGACCCTGACACAGAGCAGGATAAAGCTGCCAACGAGAAGCCAGACGTTGTGAATGACTCTGAAAAACAGGGAGGGAAGCAGAGGCCTGGATTGAAGGAATGAAAGGAAGCCGTACGCTGTGAGAGCGAGCGCTGTCGCTGAATAAAGAGGAAGGAAAATAGAAAAAGGCAAATAATGACAGCAGTGCAGAGACAGAAGAGGGTGAATCAAAAACTGAAACAAGAGATGTGAAAGCGACACAGACCGAGAATCAGAAAAGGAAGCCAAATTTGAATCAGACAGAAGATAGCGAACATAGACAAAGCCAAGAGGGGCTCTGAAAAGGAGTCAGCCACATAAGAAAAGACCAGGAAGTCTCCTTGTAATGATGCTGCACATGCACACAGGTCGCAGCTTAACAATGCAAGTGCCACCCACAGATAACTGTTGACATGGTTAAAGTTGGGGCTGTTGTGTAATAGTAGAGGCTTTGCTACATGAACATCTGGTAAGAAAAAGTGACGGTAATAACAGGCAGTGTTGATCAAGTTATTTGAAAAAAGTAATCAGTAACTAATTACTGATTACTTCCCCCAAAAAAGTAATCCCGTTACTTTACTGATTACTTATTTTAAAGTAATTAATTACTTAGTTACTTAGTTACTTTTTAAAATCACAATTTACAACCTGAATAGGTGATAAAGTGATAGATCTTTCAGCCCAATTCTACTTTTTCTACATAATCATCATACAAAATGTAATCAAATGGAAAAGTCTCTTTTTAAAACTTGTTTTATTCGTTTTAATCTTTTAACTTTATGCATCAAGCAAAAATTTAATTATCTGCAACATTCTCTGACTGGAAGAAATTAGTTTAACATTTAAACCTATTTTCTGCACATTCTACACATTCTAATTACCGTTTTTGCAATAGTAATCCCTTACTTTACTCGTTACTTGAAAAAAGTAATCGGATTACAGTAACGCATTACAAGTAACGCGTTACTACCCATCTCTGATAACAAGCATGTGTAAAAGTATACGTCATGTACCCGAGGCCGGCTGGTTGATCCTAGAAAGCAAACACAGACTCTGACTGCATTAAATCCCCACTTTAAAAACCCAGACAGCAGTTTTAAAATGACACAAAATTACACTCATGCATCATAGCCCTGCGTCTTATATTCTATCATGTATGTAAAGTCTTTCATTATTAACACACATTTCCATACTTGCATGTGTGTGTGTGTGTGAGTGTGTGTCAGGGAGAGAGTGAGAGAGAAAATGTAATGATGGAGTAAATGGCTCTTGAGATATAAAGTGGAGGGCATCCTGAAAGCTTTCACGGGGGGCCTTATGTAACACGTGTGCGTAAACTGTTTGGCTGGAGTCGAGGATATAAAGAGGTTTTTAAATATATTAAAGTGGCCTCAAACGTGTTCATTGCATCTTTAATTGGGCTCCAAATAGCGGCCCTTTAAAATGCATGAACCTGTTTTTTTAGGCAGTCTGTCAAACACAAGGCAAGGCAAGTTTATTTGTATAGCACAATTCAACAACAAGGTGATTCAAAGTGCTTTACAGAGACATTAGAAACAAAAACAAATAAAGAGCATGATTTAAAATTGATTAAAACAAGCAAACAAACTAACAAACAAAACGGTATATAAAATCAAAACAGATAAAATCAGAACAGTAGATAAAATCAGTAGTTAAAATGTAAGTTTTGAAATTTAAGCTTAAGTGTGGATTTGGTGTTTTATTCAAATGCAGCTGAGAACAGGTGAGTCTTCAATCTGGATTTAAATAAACTGAGTGTTTCAGCTGATCTGAGGCTTTCTGGGAGTTTGTTCCAGATATAAGGAGCATAAAAGCTGAATGCAGCTTCTCCGTGTCTGGTTCTGACTCTGGGAACTGATAAAAGACCGGATCCAGATGACCTGAGGGATCTGGAAGGTTCATACTGGGTCAGGAGGTCACTGATGTATTTTGGTCCTAAACCATTCAGAGCTTTATAGTTTTTATGCCATTTATTATAAGAAACAATTTTACCATTTACACATGTAGTAGAGAACATTCATCTTTGTTGTGTTCCTGACGTCGTTCTTTATCTATTTAGGCTATTTTTTAAATCTCTACATTAAAAGAAAAGGATTTCTGCAATTACACGTAGTGATCTGAATCTGTGCGTCTCACAGTGAATAATACAGACTGACAGACACACAAGTCTGATGATATTGTGTGTGATGTGATATTGGCCAAACCTGCAAAAAGAAATGTGTTTATTTTGTTTGCACTCAGGTCCATCTTTTAAAGTTCTCGTAGCTGAACTATTGATCGTCTCTTTGTGCGGCGCTGCTTCCAGTACTGAAGACCTGCTCTTTGGCCAGTGTCTGTCATGTACACTGGATATCCTTGATTGTCTATAAAGGCCAGCTCTTCAACTTGAATTTCACTTTAAAGAGGACATGCTCTCAGGCCAGTTGATTAAGATAATTAAAAAAAACCTGTCCACATTAACCCTTTAAGACCTACCATAGAACCAAGTCCGCCAGAGCTTATATTATATGTTTACATGCTGTGGAGCCATTTTTGGGAGCATTTCAAGTTTCTATACATCAATACAACCATTATAGCCCAAATTTTAATAATATGTCTGCATTAAGTGCATAGTAATTACATAAATTGCAAAAAAGTGCAATAAACTACAAAAAAATTGAAAATTGTTTTTGTTTTTTTAACATATATTTCTAGTTAGAGAAATTTAAGAGGCTTATCCCTCAAAACTGTAAATACAAAAAAGTTGCACAAAATAGTTTCCCACCACAGGAAATTTATTTTGAGTGTCTTCATAGTTTTATTTTTGAAATACACCAATTTTTATACACTGCAGGAAAAACAAAAATAAATATTATAGTGCAAATTTTTTGCTCATGTTATTTTTTGCCTTTGGTTCAAATCCTTCAATGACTGTTCTTTCTTTTTGTACTCTTTTAGCTTTGTGTTTATTGGGTTTTTTTGTTTGTTTTTTGGGTTTTTTGCTATAATGCTCAACCAAGAATGTTACATAATCGGATTAATGGTGGTGCCTTGTATGTTATACTGTTGTTTGTAAATAAAGTTTAAAAAAAAAAGAGTTACAAACAGCTGATTGGATCGGCAAAGCGTGTTTCTGGAATATTATGTTTTTGTTGCTGCAAGCGCTTTTTATGCAGTTTTTGCAAAGCTTTATGTGGAAGGAAACCGTGACCGAGGACAAGCTGATGGCATAAGATGTAAGTACAACTCCTCCGGTTTCATATGCAAAAAAAAAATATTGCGCTAGCTTACGTGGTTGCAGAGCTACTGGGATTTAAAAATAGTTATGCAAAACAGAGCGTGCCCGCTCTGACCGGCTTTAAAGGGTTAACATTGTACATTTCATGTTATTTCTCCTGTATTTTCTCCCCGAGACGCATCAGGACATTATAGAACCCAGCACTGATAGTGTCACCTGGGGGGACGATGTCGTGGTTCATAACTCCATAAATGTCTGAAAAATGTGTTGTTTGGTGTCAGGGTTTTGGTCCAGGAACCGCCAATAATGATCCGTAACAGTAAACATTGGGGTTGTTTGACACAGATGTGGATTTTTTTGTCTCTCTGACTTTAAGATTGAAGATGATCTAAAAGAAAGGTTCAGGTTTGGGTTTCTTCTCCCTCCCCTACTTCCAACCCTTTCTCTCTCGTCTCATTTGGAGCTGTCCGGCTGGCTCTGCGTTGTTCATTCATCCATGATTGACTCCTCAAACAAACAACCTTTATTTGTCACATACACATTTATACAGAGTACAACACGTAGTGAAATGCTTGTGTCCGAGCTGCGGATAGGCTGCAGACATAGCCACATCCAACCAGTCCAGTCTGTTTCTCCAGCTCCCAGCCAAGGAAAGCCTTACCTTTGCTACACCTGCACCCACTCATTGGTCACAGATACCTGCCAGGTTCCCTGCTCACCAGTGGAAGCACATTTTATTCATTCTCAGCTATATTTTGTTAAGCTCACCTGAGCAGTTGTTGAGATCACCTGTGTTCCTGGTTGCTGTCGCATGAAATACCCAGTGTCCTCTTTTCAAAAATTCACCAGGACTTCAATAAACCTTTTAAACCTGCAGCTGAATCTGCTCCTCGAGTCCACCTGAAGTCAAACCATGACAGCAATCCAGAGATGTGGGAGATTATCATATTTCTGGGTGTAGAAGGAGCCCAGTTCAGATGTGAGAAAACAGGTTTTGGGCTGGATTTAACTCGAAAAGATAGAAAAATAACTTTTGGCAGATTCCCATTTTCAGTAACAGCGAGAGCATCAGCACTTCAAGCATTAAGCATGTGTGTGCGCACATGCACGCTGTTGTTTCTCAAAGTGAAGGTGGGAAGATGTTGCTGTAGCATTGCAAAAGTTAAAAGAGAGCAGCTCAGGGCGGATGTCTTGGTGCATAGCTTGGTTGTTTTTATACCAGTACAGTTCAAACGTCATTATTGACATTTTTCCCGAGCTCATGCAGGTTAGATTTAGATCACAAGACCGTGGTGAGGACACAAAACGGCGCTCACCTGCAGCCTGTTAGCTAACATCATAAAGCTGACAGAGAACAGACGGGGTCAGTCTTTGCACCAACGAGGACGAAACATTAAAGAGCCTCCGTCTCTCCTCCGCAGGCTTAAGGACAAAATCAGTGTCCAGATGAAGTCACCGCTATTTTTCTTCCGCCTCCTCGCACTGACTCATCGCAATCAACGTGTCTTTGACTCACCATATTAACATGGCTAGTTAGCTTACGTCACAATAATAACACTAAAAGCCGATGATTCAGTGTTAAATGACTTCGACAGCCCGTCGTCCAAGTGCAGCGTTTCCCTCTTCATCTTTTTATCCTTCATTCATTTGCACCCCCCACCTCCCCTCACCAGTTAGTGTCCCTTTCTCTCCTCTTTAACCACCTTCTGAAAGCACCTCTCCTCCTCTTCCTCCCTCCTACTCTCTTTTTCACTTCTTCCTCGCTTTCTCTTCACATCTCAGTTTCTTTCGCTCCGTCCAGCCCTCCTTCGCTCTTTCTCACTCCTCCTCGTCTCCCATCTCGACAGGCAAGACGCTGGCTGACTCGGGGATTGCAAACTTCTCACTTAGTAGCTCACAAAGCCAAATCTCAGCAGAAAACTGTACCGAGAAAAGTATAAAAATTAAAAAAAGCACTCACAGAATCCCCCATCTCCTTCTTCTTTTGTGTAAAAGTACAGTAGGTGTGAAGTTGTCCTTCAGTTTGAGCTGCTCCCCTGCTGTCCACTCTGTTTGGAAGAAAGTAGAAATCACTCTTTATGATATTTCTGAGCGTGAATGTGGGAAGGCTGAATCAATAGCAGCCGCTCATGTAAACGCTGCCCTTGGCGGCTAAATAAATGAGTCAAACAGAAAACTGCGTCATAGTGCGCATCAATCCAAGTGATCGATAAAAAAAAAGTCCATAGATTTTGGACTTTTTAGTCACAGCAAAACAACAAAACTATTTTTACTGCAACGTTTGGTGGATATAAAACTGTGTTATTGTCCTTCACTCTGCTGGGGGAGGCTGTTGTGTCTTTGCACATCTACATGTCACAGAGAAGCTGCAGCTGGGAGCTACAGCGTGCAGAGGGCGGCTGCTTTCTGAAGCTGGGAAAATATTCTTCACCCTGCAGCTCCACTGAAGTGCTTCAAACCAAAAGTGCGTTCTTCTTTGTCTTTGATGCTGGGATCCTGCAGTTCTCTGTATGTGTGTGTCTACACAACTTTAGAGGTCACAGTAACACATTTCCACTGAAACCTTACAAAGTTTTTAGAGATTTAATCATCATTTTGAGACTTGATTTAAATATAAATGTATTATTTTTTCAACAAGAGTGCAGAGTACGCATCAAAATCGAATCTGCTTTAAACAACATCACAGACAGCTAACCGTCTGTGTAGCCACAGTCACAGAAGTGCAAAAGAGTTGGCTGGGTTAGCGCTCACAATGATTTCAGTTTAGCTCTAAAGAGATGAATGGCCCACAGTCTGCACGCGCACAGACTGTGGGCAGTCCTGATGGTTTTATGGGTTCAGTCGTTCATTTCAGGTCACATTAATAAAACACTAACCCTGTTTTCTTTTCTTGTTTTCATTCAAAGACTTAGAAACGATGATTATCCAGGATATCCTCACTGAGCAGCAACTTGTGACTGTGGCGTTGTTAGCCAGCGAGTGTGCAGTTTCACGATTCACTCGTCACATCTGGTTTTAAAGGAAGATGGCAATGGCAGAAATGCTTAGTTTGAGGTGTCATTAAGAACTCTGATGAACAGTGAGTGATGTTGCAGTGGGTTTGGCCATCTTTCATACCGTCTGTGGATTCAGACTCACCAGCAAGATGTTGGAACCTGGTTGTCTGAATCCACTCCCACACAGCCTTAAGAGCATCACGAGCTCCAGCGGTGATTTTTAGTGACAGCGTCTGGCTCAGAGCTGGCACTGCACATCGCTCCAAAGTTACTGATGGGGCTGAGGTCACAGCTCTGTGCAGCTCAGTGCAACAAACTGAGGCTGATCGCTGGTGTGTCGTGTTTGCACGCTGACTCTGACCTTTAGGTTTTTGCCCTGCAAGATTTGAAACAAGCTAATGGTCAAAATTGAAAAGACAGAGCGCTGAAACATTATATGTTGTTAGCAGTCAGCTAGATAAAAACTCACATAAGTTACCACAAAGAAGCAAAAGTAATTTAGCTGCTTTAGATAATTTAGATAATCAATAATGCGTCTCTTTCACCAATCATAGGACTCCCAGACGTACGCGAGGTGGAAAAAGGTAAACAGATGTAAGATTAATGAAGTAATCAGTGAATTGAATGATTCTGAAGACCGTGACAAATGTAATGAAATGACATGAGCTTGTTTGGAGATAATCATTCTTTGAAGACGTGTCCTGCACTGTGTGTTCGTCAGAAACTATTATGTTTAATGATGCTTTAGCATTATGGGTTTATTAACAGCTCTATTACATTTAGAAGGGGACTGTAGGGGTTTCATTCATTTCAAGTTTCAGGTAAGAAGCTGAGTGTTTATAGGACGGGACCTTTAGTGGACTCGGAGTCTTGCACTGTAGAGGGTAACAACACCAGTTCAATGTGATGGCTGGACTGGGCCCATACTGGGATAAACTGCATCATTTCATTTAAAAGTTTAGGTGAAAAATGATGTAGATTATGGACGTGATCTCATGTCTCAGTTAATTATTAAAAATGTTAAATATAATGAGCTGAACACGCAGCAGTGAATCTGCCTTCCTCTCTGTCGCTTCCTCGCGCTCCTCGTTTTCTCTCTTGTTCTCTTCATGAATCGTTTTGGAGCTCCTCCAAAAATACATTTTTAAACTAATCTCATTTAATTGTTACGCAAATGTAATTAGTTTTTGTGCGTTTCTACTTCCAAGAGGTGACTCATTAGTTCTTTCAGAGATGTCTGAATGTGATTCTGGATGGGATTCAGTTTTATTATGTCTCTGCTGTCAGAGCCTTAAACAATACAGTTTGTCTATAACTGACTCACAATGATCGCTCGTTAAGTCTGATGGCAATTTTATTTAGTTTGTAAGATACAGAATCACCCCTTTTGTTTTTTTCTTATTCCACAATTTTATTTTTATCGACAAAGACACATTTTTTCAACAATAATAAACAAACAAACAGTAACAGAGCAAGAAGGAAACTTTTCTTTGCATATTAATCAATCTCTACTTCATCTTCACCTTTTCGATTTGTTAAAAGTCATTAAATATGGAGCTATGTGGCTGATGAATAGATGATTGTCCTGTCACTACTGGCAGGCACATACTGACAAAAACATGCTGATGTAATTTCAGAGGAGTGTCGGTGAACCGCAGACTGAGCTAACAGAATATCAGCATCCCTGTTCTTCATTATTGAGCTTCCTCACAAATATTTGCTGTAGCTCAACAACCTGCTGTTCTACATTCCTGAATTTACAGAAACTAATAAGACGGCAGAGCATTAATCAGTGCAAACACACCTCAGTGAGATACGAGTTTCAGATAAGACAACGGTGAGTGTGGAAATAATCTCTCTAACTGCAGCGGGAAGAACTTCCCACTCACTGAAACCTGCAAGAAGTTTTTCCTTTAACTCATAAAGTAAATGCTGATTGTGTTACACCGCTGAAATGATGGGCCAACTCATCTCCCGTGCAACATATTTATTTTTACAGAAAACTGTAAAAACAGAAAAATATGACAATCAGTTCTTTCGGCGTGCAGGCCGTACGCTGCCTCTTCACCGCTGACACTACTTCTTCTAGTGTCGACAACATTACTTCATACAAGTAACTCATACAGTTTCATATTCATATGCACCACTTCTGTAAACTGCTTAAATCACAAAAATACATTTTACTATACGCATGAATAACATAGTGAACTCTCATTAGTTTTATCTTGTTTTTACTACTGTTTTAATCTATTTATGAACCTGTCTTCTTAACTGTATTTATTCAACTCTATCCCTTTCAAATAAACATTTTTCTTAACATATTTTTATAGCATTCACTCTTCATGAACTAAACATAAAGCAATTCACATTTTCTCTTATTGTGCAAAACATATATATTGCGACTTTAACCAAAAATACCTGCACCGAGCTCACAGAGTTTCGGTACAGTCTAACACTTGGATCGGCACAGGCTAACAACTGGACCAACTTGGAAATTAGCTCTTTAGCTTAACATTCGCCACACACAAGACATTTATCATTAATCGCCACTGCTGTCTGTCACTTTTATAACATCTGTTTATATTATCAACCACCCAGCTTACCTGTAAAGACAGAAAAATGTCTGATTAATCAGTTCTGTCGGCGCGCAGGCCGTACGCTGCCTCTTCACCACTGACACTACTTCTTCTAGTGTAGCGTCAGCTACCGATGCGAACAGGACTGAGCGCCCTCTGCTGGTCGAACTTATACAACAGTAAAACTGACATTACAGTGGCCTTACTAAAAAAAATGTCTCTGAGCATCAAATAAAATGGGGGACTACTATTTTCATGTCTCTGTCTTTAACATAGTGCCACAATTGCACATGACTTTAAAATAATGGCACATCAGCATTTATGTTGGCTCTCTAAGTTTCTCTTCCCATTCTTTCTGCAAATGGCACATATATTAACTGTATTTATTCAACTCTATCCCTTTCAAATAAACATTTTTCTTAACATATTTTTATAGCATTCACTCTTCATGAACTAAACATAAAGCAATTCACATTTTCTCTTATTGTGCAAAACATATATATTGTGACTTTAACCCAAAAATACCTGCACCGAGCTCACAGAGTTTCGGTACAGTCTAACACTTGGATCGGCACAGGCTAACCACTGGACCAACTTGGAAATTAGCTCTTTAGCTTAACATTCGCCACACACAAGACATTTATCATTAATCGCCACTGCTGTCTGTCCCTTTTATAACATCTGTTTATATTATCAACCACCCAGCTTACCTGTAAAGACAGAAAAATGTCTGATTAATCAGTTCTTTCGGCGCGCAGGCCGTACGCTGCCTCTTCACCGCTGACACTACTTCTTCTAGTGTAGCGTCAGCTACCGATGCGAACAGGACTGAGCGCCCTCTGCTGGTGGGACTTATACAACAGTAAAACTGACATTACAGTGGCCTTACTAAAAGAAAATGTCTCTGAGCATCAAATAAAATGGGGGGCTACTATTTTCATGTCTCTGTCTTTAACATAGTGCCACAATTGCACATGACTTTAAAATAATGGCACATCAGCATTTATGTTGGCTCTCTAAGTTTCTCTTCCCATTCTTTCTGCAAATGGCCACAGACTGGATATAAGACGAGCATCTTATGGAGCAGTGGTACAGCTGGGAAGACGTTCACACATCTGCGAACTGTGGAAGAATTTCAGAATAATGCCTCCTTTGTAAAGATGTGAGGACAGTAAACATCTCGCCCTCTGCAGTTTATATTACCATCAAAAGAGTCACAAGGGACGAGGTTAAAATCAGTGGTCACGCCCATGACCGTCCGGTCCTCAAAATTCTCTTTTGGTAATCAGTGAATTTGCTCAGGAACACTTCCAGAAATCACAGTCTGTGACCACAGCTCACGGCAGCTTACATCTGTCCACAGATGTAAAGTTTAAAGCTCTATTGTGCAGAGAAGGCGGCTCAGTGAATATGAAAACGATCCAGAAATGCTGCAGTCATCTCTGGACCAAAGCTTGTTTAAAATGGAGGCAATGTGCAGAGCTGTTCTGCGGTCACATGAATTTAAATGTGAAATTCTTTTTGGGAAACATGGGCGCCACATCCTCCAGACTAACAGCAAGTGAGACTGTTCGGCTTGTTATCAGTGCTCAGGTATACACAGGTCTAAGAAAATATGCCCCATTCAAACAAAGTTTTGTTTTCAGGCAAGGCCTTGAATATTTTAGCAGGATGATGCTAAACAACACACTGCATCTATTACAACAGCATGGCTTCTGAAGAGTCCAGGTGCTGAACCGGCCTGCCTGCAGTCCAGACGTTTTAACAACCGAGAACATCTGGAACATCATGAAAAAGCATCTATGACACAGAGGAGCCAGGACTGCTGAGCAGACAAGAATGGGACGATATTCCCCTCCCAAAAGTCCAGCAGCTGCTTTCCTCGGATCACCGACGTTTACGGACTGTTGTTAAAAGAAAAGAGGAAACATGGTCCAACTTTGTAAAGACGTGTTGCTGTCATTAACTCCAAATGAGCACATATTGTTCTTAAAATGACACATTTGATATGGGATATTGTATTTGTTTTAAATGTTATATACCTGTGTGGTATGTGACTTCACTATCATTCATTCATTGGCTCTGGACCTCAACAGCTTAGAAAGGCTCCAGAGTGGGATGCTACATCATTTCACTTTCCTCTGTGATTTGTTTCTGTGCCTGTAAAAGACCATGGTACTCTGTTTTTATTGACCTTTGACCCAGCATCCCAGCTTTTGGGGAATTGTTCTGTATTCCAGCAGGAATTAAACGGCATTCTTTCATTGTAATTCTAGATAGGTAGGTCTTACTGTCATGTGAAAACAAAAATGTCAAAAACCATTGCTATTCTCTATAAAACAAATCATTATACACACTCTATTGTACTCTGTTGCTTCCATATATGACTTACTGTCTGGAGATATGGGCTCATGCATATAAAACGAACACTCTTCCTATTTTCAAGTTACAAAAAAGAGCTGTAAGAATTATAAATCACTCAAACTATATAGAACCAACTAACATTTTGTTTATTAATCTGAATACCCTGAAATTTTATGATTTAGTTGAATATAAAATGGCACAGATAATGTATAAAGCACAAAATAACTTGCTTTGCCGCAGAACTCAGAAGCTGTTCAAAGTCAGAGAGAGTCAATATGACTTAAGGGGAACAGATTTCTTTAAAAAAACAAAAAAAAAAAACAAGATAAGGACAAATATAAAGCAGAGATGTGTTTCTGTTAGAGGAGTTAACCTGTGGAGTAGTTCTGACAGTGATTTAAAAAGGTGGAGTTCATTTTCCTTGTTTAAAAACATGTTTAAAAATATTAGAAAAATATATAAATCAAGAATGAAAAGAGCAAAAATAATAAAACTGAAACTCTTGACTGTTTTGCTTTGATGTAGTTACTTATATAAGGTGGAAAGTTTGTTTGTTTGTTTGTTTTTGCTTTGCTTTATTCTTTGCTTCGAGCTCTGTGTACAGGAGCTGCATGCTAAAAGATCTTTTGTTAAAAAGGTAATAAGTAAATGCTTCAGCCAATACCTTTTGATTAGCCTTGTCTCATGCTTTCTTGCTTTGTGGTAGATCTTTGTTCTGTATTCATTGAGATATTTGAATGCTAATCAATAAAATAAAATTAAATTAAATTAAAAATCATGTGCTGGCTATGTGAAGCAGGCAGGAGAGGACTGAAGCTCAGAAACAAACACAAAAGGTCAACTCAAAAGGCAGCTTTATCACTAACTAAGCTTGGAAGATACATGTAACTAAACAGGCAGCCCGGTCACACAGCAGGGGATGAGGGAAAATGCAGGGCTTGAATATCCAGAGGGATAACGAGGGAATGAGACTCAGGAGGAGAGCACAGCTGGGAGCAATCAAACATGATGAGACCAAGGGGAAGCAAAACTGAAAACATTAACAAAGGACAAAGACTCCCAAAGTAAAACAGGAAACAGTTCACAAAGAGTAGACATGGAAACGTGACAGGACCTGGAAACAGAGGACACATGAAGCACAGAGAGTAACAAACGGCAACATGAGAGGCGAAAACAAACAGGACAGAACGAAGCCTCCACTAAACACGAGGGGCACAGGAACCCAAACACTGAGAGTCATGATGAAATCACAGCTCAATAATCGTACAGACTCAAAAACACTGAGTCGCAGCTACAATTAAATAGTTTTTAACAAGCTAGCTAGAACAGTAACAGAACAACAGCACAATTTATTACAAATATCATATATAACTAGGACACAGTCTCAGTTTAAACTGTAAAGGACTATTTAAAAAGATGCGGAGGCTTATTTATTTTAGCATCTTTTTGGACTCCTGCTCTGTTTGCAAAACCCTCCACATTACCGTTCTATCTTTTTGTCATAGACAAAGACGCGTCTCCATCATGTATTCTCCACGCTGCCTCTGATTTTTATTGCTGACTAATGTGACTGATGTTCGAATGCATTTTTAATGTTTAAACGCAGCGAGTCGACCACTCATCGTTTCACTCAGAGCTGATAATAGCCCACTTAACTCTCATCAGTTACAGTGACAGCATCCTGTATGATGTCAAATGAACTGTCTGTGGAACAGTGTCTGCATCGTCCTGACCGTCCTGACAGGAAGTCAGTATCACCACCTTTAAAGTGTGGCAAATGTTCCAGGACACTGCAGAGGTTTTTCATGCTTTGGCTTATATTTTTAGCACGGCTGCAAACAACCTTTTTTCTTGAAACCGAGTGCAGTTAAATAGAAAAAAAAAAGCTCTTTTCAAGAGTTATTTTTGGACCAACCAGCATTTTAATTGTGGGCAAAACCACAAAGCTCGAGTCGCCAAAGGTGAAGGTTGTGTTATCTCTTTTTAAGCTGTGTGTTTCACATCTAAGGACTCGCTTTATGCGTAGATTAATTTCAATGCACGATCTGATATCCTCGTGTTGGTGTTGTTCCCAGATCATCATACTAAAGGTTGTTCCAGGATCAACATTGCAAGTGACCAATCAGAATGTTGTGATGTCATACTTTTGCGACTTCGGGAAAAACCGGCGTAAAACAAAAAACTGTACTTAAGCTGCGAGAAACCGCCTTTGTCCGCCGATCAACGGACCCTAACCCTGACCCTAACCCTTTAATAAACGCTAAGCAGAATTGATATTGTCCTTGCAACATTGGAATTTCATAAATGCACGAATGGGTTGGTGCGCAAAAGAATAACGTCACAATAATGTGATTGGTCACTTGCAATGTTGAACCTGGAACAACATTTTCATGATGATCTGGGAACAACACCAACACGACGATATCAGATCATCCAATTTCAATACCAAACAATTTTGTGACTTAGCCAAACAATAACAACAAAGCTAGTGCTTTACTTGTGAAGTAACCTAAGCGTA
Source organism: Neolamprologus multifasciatus (assembly GCF_963576455.1). NCBI lineage: Eukaryota > Metazoa > Chordata > Actinopteri > Cichliformes > Cichlidae > Neolamprologus > Neolamprologus multifasciatus. Next base: position 32,395,830 of record NC_140451.1, read on the forward strand.
AGCCTGCAGCAGCCATCATTTCCACGTGTGCTCGCTGTCTCCAGGTGCTGATCAGAGCAGTAAAGCAGAAACAGAGACGAAGATCAATCCCGTTTGATTTTTTTAAGTATTTAATGATTCATTTGGGCAAGAAAGGTCACTTCACAAATTTCGCCATCACTCAGCACCCTGACAAAACTGTACAGACTGTAAAATATAGATTACATCTAAAACAAGTCTAAAGAGTTTCAACTGGAGATCTCCATCGCGGCTGGTTCTTAAATAGCTCGATGACACTGCTGCTGATGTCGTTTCAGTATGAAGAGTCATGATCGGGTCAAAAACGAGGCTGATTAACTGGAACCAACAAGGTTTCACTCCGACAATAACAACATATCTTACAGTCTTTTCCACGTGAAAGGTTTTGGACTCATATACAAGGAATTTCAGCGATTTGATTGGTCGAATACACGTCGCATCTGTGCCGAGAAGTGCCATAGAGACTCTCCTGCTGTGCTTTATGGGTCGCTAAGCCCAGCTGTTATGGTCACCAGGGGCCAATGGAGCCATCGCGCTTTCCTTTTTTCTCTTTTTAGTCTCAATATATACACAGAGCTTCACACAGTGCTAAACAGCATATAAAAGCAATACTATCCCACGAGAGCTGTTCTTTGTACTCTGATAATGCTGACAGAACAAGGTCCCATATGGTCCCAGTGAACAACATTGGCTGTGGTATGAAAACTAATTGAAAAAGTGTTTGAATGGGGCCCAGGAACCATCCCGATCTGAGAGCTTTATTTGTCCCGAAAGGATGCGTTTGGCCCTCTCGCTATTCCGACCTTGTTAGTCCGCCAGCTCTACCTTTTATCTGATGTGGAGCAGTTTTGATGACGATAACTCAAAGGAGCGCCGTTGAGGCTTCTCATTAACCAAGATGGTTTGGAATGATCTCCCTCTGTTGTGCCAGAAACAACACAACCGTATGCCATCACATATTTTTTATTCTTCTGACTGAGTCCTGTGCTATTTGCCGTTGGTGACCTCCAAAGATCATTTGAAATAGCCTTTCCCGAACAAATTGTTTGTGCATTCGTCAGGTAAAGGTAGGCCTGGATGAGTCCAGAGCTTTGAACGTCTCCAGTCCACAGAGCCGACTCATTCATCTAGTATTTTGACATGAAACAGCAGGTTGAAGATTAAAAAACAATTGGTCCAATGAGTACCGTGGGAGGATTAACACACAGCCAATCAGTGACAGATTAATGGAGTCGTCTCAGTAGAGCAGGGGTGGGCAATTCCAGGCCTCGAGGGCCGGTGTCCTGCAGGTTTTCGATCTCACCTTGGGTCAACACACCTGAATCACATGATTAGTTGGTTACCAGGCCTCTGGAGAGCTTCAGGACATGTTGAGGAGCTAATTTAGCCATTTAAATCAGCTGTGTTGGTTCAAGGACACATCTAAAACCTGCAGGGACACCGGCCCTCGAGGCCTGGAGTTGCCCACCCCTGCAGTAGAGTGTTGTCACTGTGCAGCGGCAGACGTTTCAAACGGGCAGCGCTGGCTTTCAGCATCCACGAGAGGCAAACACATCCATTCACGCAAATGGGAAGCGGTGCAGACTAAAGACTGAATGCTATGAACAGCACACGTTATATGTAATATGCAGCTGAGCCTCCCTGTTCAAAAACAGCTTGTGATGAGGACGTTTTCAAAAGGTTAAGCAACTGTTGCTGGAACATTTCCAAACATCTGGCTTCTAAAGCAGCTATTAGCAAGAGACAGCAGGTAATTTAAGTCACCTCCAGCCGTACGCCTTAAATGTTGATCTATTTATTATCCTTACTGAAGTGTCACAGTTTCTCTGCAGTTACAGTTAACAGTCATTTTCTCAGAGTGTTGTCAGTGTACAGTGAGGAGTACACGGGAATAAAACATCTGCCTTTAAACAATCACATCTGTGGTTGATGTGTAAATTTAGCTGCAGCTGATATCTCCACATTCCCCATCTTTTCATAGATTCTTTAGAAACCATGTGACCGCGCCGAGCCAAGAGTCATTTTTTGACTATTGTGGGAACTGCTGGTGCACGCTGAGTTTGAGGGTTCGCGTTCCCTCGCTGCAAAAAATCCATAAATCTACTTGTTGTGACGCAGGCTCTCAATTTCTTTAAAATTAGCTCCGGTTCAGTGCAGCGCTCTCGTGCGGGAAGATGACTAGTTTGATGAAAGAGGCGAGCATTCAGTCACATTCTGAGATGCAGGCGACAGCCGCTGAATGCCGGGGTGTGCCTCTACCGCCCATTTACCTTTTAGCGTGTCTCCTCTCTCCTCTGGATGTCATACAAACTATTTTTCAGCCTGTAGCTGTGCAGTCGTTCCCTTCCTATCTCGCACCAAAATGTTGACACGCCACTGAGAATATTTTCACGAGATGTTGTCAATGTTGGACTAATAAAAAGCGCTATACAAATACAGGCCATTTACCAAGATAACAACAGATAGTTTGAGTGTTGCATGTGAATGATAACAGTTTTTGGATGCTCTTCAGGAAAAACATGCTCCTGTGCTCCTGGCAACCATTCTCCATCTATTCTACGACGGGAAATGGAGCCATGCCACGGCGGCACCGAGCCCAGAAGAGTACAGTTCAGTGGTTCTCAACCTTTTCAGCTCACCTCCCCCCAAATAACTAATTCCCTTAGTCACATGGCAAAGGCGTGACTGCATGGGCAGAGCCCTGAAGTGTGACTGAAAAAGATGGATTTACCTATTATAGCTGATGTTCTATACCAGGGGCAGGCAATCATTTTTCCAACTTGGACTGTTGTGGAGGGCTGCAGAAAGAGGTTCTGGTTTCCGTTGTGACCCTTGGGAAAATATATATCGCCCACTCCTGTGTTTCATTATGATGTTTATTCACACTTGATACTTGAAAACAAATCTAGAATCTAGAGAAGTTTTACTCTGAGTGAACTTTCTGTTGTCGGGCAGACAGCAGAGTTTGTCCTGCTGGCTTCTCTGTATCATCTCTGCTGCCATGCTAACTCGGTAATTAAGGCTCAGTAGCTTAGCGCATTTTTTTTAATTTAAAAATAATCTTGTGGAGAGCAGCTTTAATTAACGTTTCAAAGGAGAATAAAGGCGGTAATTGCAGTGTTCACACTTCTTTAGCAAAAAGAGATTTTGGTAAAACTGACTGAGTGCCCTCTGTTGCTCCTGCTAAGTTAGCTGTTGTACAATTTCAAGTTATTTCGAGTGTACTAATACTTGTAAAACACGAAGTCCCCTCAAAGGATTAAAAACATTACTGCAGTCCTTGTGGAATAAGAGGTAACACTTTTCTCCTACTCGTGTCAGTGCATATTAAAAAGAACACAAAGAAAATAATGTTGCCAGAAAGAAACCAAGCAAGCAAGTTTCCAGAGTTCCTACTGTCAACATGATGTTGCAGCTGCTCGGTGCATGCAGGATGCTGCACTAAAACTTGTGCACATACAAAAGCTCTGTGCACTTTATCACTCCCCCTGAGCTAAACTTGTACTTTTAACTTTAAATTAAACTCCAAGCAGACAGGCTCTCGATCTCTGGGGAGATTAAACACACCAACGAAGCAGCGGCTGTGATCTGCTCTCTCTCCTCTAACATCCACATCAGATTTCCTCCCGGGCATCGCCCTGTAGCCTGAGACAGAGCTACACGGGAATGACGGCTGCGTAATTGTCTGTGATCACATGAAACTCTATAAGAACAAGAGGTGAGAAGATTAACAGCATGGCAGCCCAACATATTGGAGGTCATTTAATTAACACTGGTACAGATCCTAATAAATGATCACATCTAACAAATCTTAAAAAAAAGGCGTATTTACGCTTTGTCCATGCTTTCGTCAGCTTTGATGACGATAACTCGATTGAATCTGAATAATCGAATCCAGAATGAACAGGGCTATGTGGAAATTCCAACATCGTTATATAGAAAAGGTTAAGACCATAAGTTTTCATCGTCATTAAATCATTTTGTGTGACTTGTTGCAGGCAGCAGGCTCCTAGCATCACCTCCACCCGCCACAACCAGCTGCTTCCCACACACACACTGAAACTGCTGTCGCGGTTTAACGTCTAATGTTTAGTTATCATTTGGACAAAGGTGCCAGTAAGGGTGTACTGGTCCCATGGTAAAATTCTTAATCAACTAATGGCACTGATTAGCGGGATGCTAGCATTTATAAGCTAACTTGACCTCTATGTTAGAAAAAAAATTAACATAACTGTCGTTTTACTACGGAGGCCCGCAGGGGACATAGGAGAAAAAAAAAATTAAGACGGACTTTTGCGAGATCTCGCAAAACAAACTCGGTGCTCCGACGTTTTCGGAGATCTGACACCCACTAGCTCGAAGCTAACGGGAGGTCGAGACCTACTACAGCCGGGAGGAACACCGCTTTCCCGGCACATCGTGCCTCGACCTCCCGGTCGGCTTCGAGCTGGCAGCCTCCGAAGAATGTGGCTAAAAGTTTTGCGAGATTCTCGCAAATGTTTCGCGAGATCCCGAGTTTGTTTTGCGAGATCTCACAAAAGTCCGTCTTAATTTTTTTTCCTCCCATGTCCCCTGCGGGGCTCTGTATTTTACTTCAAACAGGAAACAGAATCAGTTTATGTATTTATTCCCTGGAAGCAAACATAAATCATGATTTTAATTGTTTAGCTCCATTCACTGCTGCTCATTGAGGATTGTCTCACTGGTGCCCCCTGCTGTTCAGCTGGATGAATTACATATGTGATGTAAGATCTCCTAATTGCCAGCTGGGCCCAGTTGGAAAAATATGACCTCATAGAGTTTTGAGCATCAGCTGGAGTTAAACAATATTTGACTTCAAAGGAGACGCCAGTTATGGGTCAGAGGTGTTTCCCAGCAGCAGGACAAATCCTGATCCTGGATTTGTCCTAAAAAAATCTCCATATAATATATTAATGTTAAGATTTTTATATATTATAAAGAATGGAAACATAATTTATCAAAATGAAACTGGTACACGGGGTATTTTTTGATGACTGTAGATTGAATATGAAACTGTGATTTTACTGTTTTTAGACCCACTTGCGACCGAACTTTAGCCCTAAAACTAGTCAATTGTTAAATTAACTGTGAAAATAATTTTTGGTGCGTGTCATGTCAAAAGATTAGATCCTGTCTGACCATCATTCATCTGTGTTTGAGAGGATACTGCCCATTTTATTGGCCATTTCTTTTGTTATGTAATGCACAACAAGGCTAAAGTTGCACACAGTGTAAAGCGAGACTCTTGTGTGCTGCAACCAAACCTTAACCGACAAAGCAGAAAAAGGCACAGGCACATTCAGAAAGCGTCCTCAATGATGTTGTTTCCCTCTCCTCCACCTTCAGCTCCGTGTTGACATCATTTTCACATCATTTTCTCGTCCCTAAGAGTCCTTGCTTGCTCGTTAATTAGCTGCCATATTACAGAAATAAATGGTCAGTAAATAGTTTTCAATAAAGAGGTGGTCATGACACGAGTAGAAGGAAAGGGAGCACGTTTTGGCTCATCTTCAAATGATATCACCTCATTACAACAGATCAGAACCATTTGTTACAAAAACAGCGTGGCTATCGACTTGTGTACATACATTTTTACATACTTTTTAATCATTACCGTGTCCACTTGTTACGCCTGTTCACCAACGAAACACTCTACGTTTTAGAAAAGTGATAACTACGATGCAAAGTAAACACATTTGGTAGCGGTTGAGCTCCGAGTCGTTCGTTATTTTCTCATTGTTCGTTTTCCTTGGGTCAGAAATGGAAATGTAAGTCACTGGCTACTGAGTGAGATCATTTCCATCCATGACAGCAGCTGAGATCAAAGTCTGGGTGTGTAGCTCCTGCTTTTGCATCAATGTCATGTTCAAAAGGCTTCTCAGCAACATAGCAGCCAGTTTCAAATCCACCAAGGTAGCCGTTCCTCGTGGGCTTCAGAATCATTGCAACAGATGCCGCTAATTAAACAGTATGAATTCAACACCACTGAGCTTCGTTTTCTCTCAGTTTTCTCCAGAGTGAAACACTTAGACTTCCTCTACATCCACTTAATCGCAGCATCTTTCCTCCTCTCGCCTTGGCAATCCTCATGAAATCTGGAGGGTAAAAAGGTCCGTCAGCACAATGACCTCGTGCCACAGTCTGAGCCCCAGTTGATTATTTTCCATACTGGTCTCTGCAGCCTTGCTGATTGGCAGACCTCCAGCTTTACGCGTCAGCGTCTGGTTTCTCCACCAGTTTTAGAGCCTCGTGCATCCCAGCCGCCGACAACTTCCGATTGATGTTCCTGTAGCGGCAGCGCAGGAGGTTGCTGTAGGTGGTTCTCAGATCCCGGTTGAAGAATGCATAAATGAAAGGATTAATGAGGGAGTTGGCGTAGCCGAGCCACAGCAGAGTCCTTTCCAGCCAGAGCGGCACGCAGCTGCACTGCACGCCACAGACGAACGGCCTGGCAGTGGACACCAGGAAGAACGGCAGCCAGCAGAAGGTGAAGGCACCAACTACGATGCCCAGAGTGGCTGCAGCCTTCTGCTCCCGTTTGAAGATGGACTGGTTTTTCCTCTTCCGCCGTTGGTGGTGCTCGCCAGTTTTGAGAAGGCGGGAGACACGCGTGCTGCACTCCTCCTCCACCTCACGCTGGAGCTTCAGCGCCGCTGCCACGCAGTCCAAGCTCTCCTCTTCCTCGGCTTCCTCCACCTGTTCGACCTCCGTCCCCTCGACGCTTCCCGTCTCTCCCGACTCTGCTGGCTGATGCCCTCCTCTCCCCCCGCGAAGAGTCACCACTGCTCGGTGCTCCCCTTCCCTGGGGAAGCCAGTGATGGTGTGCTTGGCTGCGCTGAGCTTGGCCGCTCGGTAGATCCTGTAGTACATGATCAGCATCACCGACATGGGGATGTAGAAGGCCACGGCTGTAGAGTAGACAGTGTATCCAAAGTCCTGGCTGATGAGACAGACCCTGCCGTCATTAACGTTCTGCGCCCAGCCGAACAGAGGGGGGAGGGTGATGGAAGCAGAGAGGAGCCACACCGACAGGATCATCTTGGCCATGCAGCAGCCGTTTTGCCGGACAGGATAAGTCAGAGGCTTAGTGATACCCAAATACCTACACAGAGAAAAACACAGCCAAATGAATACAACCCTAAAATGTGTCTATAGTGTAACTCTATTTTATTGCTTTACATTACCCTAATCAGGTGACACTCTCCCCACCCTGGGCAAGGTGCCCTTGAGCAAAACTAAGATGTCTGGTTGCCACACTCAGCCCCCAAATGAGAACTGGGTTACATTATGAAAGAGAAGCTTGGCGATGCTGGGAAAGACCATAAATGTTCAGCAAACCAGGCTACACAATTTCCAACACACAGGACATTGGCAGGCATGTGTGGCTTTCAAAAACAAATGAGCATAAAAACATTTTATCATTTGATTAAAGTGGTGAAAACGTTTTTAAGGAAATGGAAAAACAACAGCAGCGGTTGAATTTTAAACTCGGGGTCGTTTCAGAGTCTTTGAATCTGTAAATTGATTCAGCGGTCAGAACGGGAATGCCGCGGGCAGAGAGGTCACACTTTGTCCTGCAGCTTTTCATTTTAAGTAAGCGCCCCAGAACAAGACCCCGAGGCGCAAGAAGCCTCACAGAAACCCAGCGATCCAGTGTCGCAGAGCCCCGAGCCACAAAATCTGGAGTTAAGACTACAGAAGGCATTTTTTCTACATCTGTGAAATAAGAACGTGACCTGTTTAAATGTGTTTTTGGTAACAAACACTAAAGACAGGAGACGTTTAATTAAACTCGGTTAAAAAAAACTTTCTATCTTAGCTTCATGAAAAAAGACTGACACAGTTTTAAAGCTGGAGAAGTTTATCTTACCTGTCAATGCTGATTACGCACAGAGTCATGATGGACGCGGTGCAGCACATCACATCCATGGCGATAAAAACGTTACAGAAGAACTGACCGAATATCCACTGACCGCCGATAAGGTCCGTGATGCTGACGAACGGCATCACGGCCAGAGCCACCGAAAGGTCGGCCAAGGCCAGAGAAACGATGAGATAGTTGGACGGCTGGCGCAGCTTCTTGACAAAACAGACGGAGATGACCACGAGCAAGTTCCCGCAGATCGTGGACAGCGTGAGCATGGTGAGCACCGCGCCGATCAGAACTTTCTCCACCCGGCCGTAGCTCAGGATCTGCTCCCCGCAGCGGGTCCCGTTCGTCTCCATGACCTGCGGCTGACTGGAGGTGGACGGAGAAGTGGCTGCTGCCGCTGCTGCTGCTGCATCTGCGGCGCCTTGCGCAGCCTTTAGAAGCCGAAGCGCAAGAGCCTCGGAGATCATCATGTTAGTGGAGCCCCCGGGATCTCCGCCACCGACTATGTCCTCTATCATGAACGACGACCTCATGTTGCCACTGCCGAAAGTCCCGTTACTCGCTCCTGCAACAACCATTCTGCCGCCTCGTGTTCCTTTTTATCCATGGACTTGGAGAGCCGTCTGGAGGTGGCACAAGCGCGCACCGAAGTGCCGGTGTTGGTGCGTGAAATGATTGATTCCTTTCCCTAACCCCCGTCAGGAGACACCACGCTGGTGTGCTCTCTTTCACTCCAAAGTATCGACGCCTTATTTCATCTATTTACAGGCGCACTCGTCATTACGCACGTGGCGCGCAGCGGGCATATTCCCAAAATACCTGACCTACAAAACGGGATTTTATTTCCTTTTTGTCCTCTGCCTGATGGACTGCGCGTCACGCTTTTCACTCCGATGTGCAGGAAGACAAAACTTAAACGCTGCCCTGCGCGTAAATATCGCAAAAGTTGACGCGTGACGTCAAAACCCAAGTTGGATAGCCTATAGGCTACATTTACACATTTACACAAATAACACGCACTGTGCTTTTTGGTGTTTGTTCTGCTGGAACTGGACACCCGTGCCCATGTGCGTAATTGCGCAGAATGGATAAATGTTCATTAATGTCAATAATTTACACACAACAAAAAACAAAGGGAGATAAATTCGTATTTATAGAAGTTTTAATGATGTAATCTGAGGTTTTAAGAAAATTTTAAGAAAACATCATGTCATCCTTTTGGGGGATAGAAGTGAGGTCTTATAATTACATATTTGTGGGGAAATACTTTTAGTAGTTTCATTTTAAAGTCGTTTATCCCTCATCTGATCGAAGTGAAGGAGATGAAAAGGATTTCCTTTAATTTTCCCTTGAATCATTTTTCTGTTTAGCCTGCATGAGTCACATTTTGAGTGTTAGGACAATCTGCCTCCATCTCACTTCTAAAACTATTAGATTTGTGTTGCTGGAGTTGAGAACAGGAACACAAAGTGCTTTTCATCATTCTCTAATCTAAGTGCAATTTTGGAAAAGATAAGTTCCTACGTGGCTGTGATACTAATGCAGTAGGAAGGCTTGGTTACTACCTCCCCCAAGTGATCAAAATCGTCCACTGCATGCTGCTCGTGAAGACAATGCTGGATTTCTTTCTTGGTTTTGCACCAAGAATCGTGCAATAAAATGTTTATACTCTCAATGCTTTAATGTTAGTTTCATTTGAAATAATTTCATGTTTTTCTTTCACAGGTGAAGCTGTGGTTTCTCCTGGAGAGATCACCACAGGCTGGAATTTCACTGCTGGTCGTCTAAAGTATCCTAAACGATCCCCAAACACTGAAAACTGAATCACTTAATCATCACCTTGTTTTATGACAGATTAGTCATGTGATTTTTCCTCTTTGACTGCTTAAAAGACTTACAGTAAACCTGTCAATCAATTCAACTTTTCCCACTTATCCAGTTCAGAATAGAGGCAGGGGCTTGTTTGTGGTGGGAGGCAGCCAGAGTGCCCACACGGATGTTGGGAGAACATTCACAGGGGCTGGACTCAAACCCAGGACCTTCTCGCTGTGAGGCGACAGCAGTAAAACTGCAACCCCCCCCCCCCCCCAAAGCTTACAGGAAACTCTGGTCTTCATTCATAACTTCTATCCTGATCTGATTGTTTTTATCCCCAACACTCTTAAAATAGGTCGATAGGTTGATTCCTGATCGGCACATCGCTAAATAAAAGAAGTGTAAAGAAACTTTAAACATTCATGAAGGTCACATAAACTTTTATTGGTTTCAACATATATGTCACGGTTCCTCAGTCGTCCCTGACTGACTCCACCAGAGTTTGTTTTTTGTTTGCTTGCTGTTAATGTCCATGAGCGGGACCCATTCGGGCTTTCCGCCTCTGAAGCTGCACACCTGCCTACAACAATCTTTTGGTAGCGGCTGGCTAACATTCCTCACTGGAACATTAAACTATGCAGTTAGTAAACTTCTGGCTCCCTAGTTGGAAAGTACAGCCTTTGTTTCTTCTCCTTGCGGCCTGTTTCATTGTGTTTCTCCTTTGTACAGCTCGTCCCTGCTCAGGCTGAGCTGAGTGAGTGTGGAGTGTTCAGAATGTTTTTGGATATTTGGACCCTCTCCTCCCTGGAGCTCCATTGTTCTCCTGCCATATATATATATTACATTACACTGGTGTTCACTGTAAATAAATACACTTAGCTCGACCTTCCAGAATCCTGCTCCTGAGTCATCTCAGCCTGGTTAGGGAACAATCAGACCCTTACAGTAAGTATTTTCTGTCTGACTTGCATTTCTGAAGCTTTAGTTAATAAACTTGTCCATCGTACCGCCCGTGCTGTTAAAGTTTGGGAAGTCAGAAGATTTTGCAGGCTTCCTGACCTCATCTCCATTCAGCATTTTCAAATAAATGAACCTGCATACGAGTCAAACAACCTGAAATTAGCAGCCAACCTCATTACTGTAATGCTGCTTCTTGTGGAGAGCCTGAAAGCAGAGGCTGGTAAAGCAGCAGATTTATGTCCAGAGTTTTATAATGTCAGGTTTAATTATCAGATGTGGCCAGAATGGATTTACTGTTTTTATCTCTGCCAAAGAAAAATTACAAAAATAAATTTTAAACGTTTAATGCATCTAAAGAAAAATTAGGTTTACCATTAAGAGGTGATAAATACTTCTTTTCCAAATTTGGGAAATTCTTGTGCAGCCGTTAAAATGATGATGACACGAAATAAATTAATGAAATCAAATCAAATAAAACATAACTGCTATATCTTGTGTTACTGTGATCATGCGTGTTTGCGCCACACGTTGAAGGATCTCAGCTTCCTTATGAAATGGAGCTTTTTGTATCCAGCATCTGTGTTGAGCTTCCAGTTCAGCCTGTTGTTGATGTGAATGTCCAGGTACTCAACGCATCAACATCCCAGGATAGACACGGGTGTTGTAGCCATTCTCGCTTTATGACATCTCTCTGGTCTTTTTCACATTAAGAAGCAGATCATTTCTCCAAGACTACTCAAATAAAACCATCCACTCGTGCTCTCCTACCCGTCACTAATGCATCCAAACTTTCTGAGTATTTCTGCAGGTGGCGTGACTCGGAGTTGGACTGAAAGTCTCAGGTGTTCACGGTAAATGGACTGGAGACAGCACGGTCTCCTGTGGAGCTGCTCTAATGCACATGAGCAAATCAGACAGAGCTCAGTGTGATGTCCTGCAGCCTGTCTGTCAGGGCTGATCCCTGAGATGGTGGAAATGTTTGCTGACATCTCCTGCAGCTTCTCTCTCAGTGCAAACCCCCCCCCCCCCCCCCCAAACTGCATCACCACCACATTTCAAGGAGCTCACCAAACATAGGCCACCATATAACAACAACATCTGTTAGAGAGCTATCATCTGCTGAGAGCAGATTAAGCGCATTAAGAGCTCCCATTAACAGAGACGAACGAGTCCGGTTCTCTTCGCCTCGACACCTTAAACATCCCTTTAACTGGCATCACACTGACGATGGATGATGAGTCATTTTGTAATTGGGGGAAGTTTTAGACGAGAATCTAGAATAGCTTTTTAAAACGTTCATAAGTGAGATTTGTCCTCCCTAAAGTGCTGCCGCATTTCATGATGAAAGTCATCAGGCCTATAATTATGTTATTGCCATTGTTTGTTTTTGTACAGTGGTTGAGGTTCGATCTGAAGTCATTTTAATTCCTATTTTTCACCCATGATCTATGATTGTATATTCATTTTACTATCATGTCTCCTCTTGGTTGTCTGCGCTTTTATTCTAAGGTGAAGTGGATAAATCGGATCAATGCAGAATATTTGTTCTGTTTAGAAAGGTCACGTTGTTGTTTCAGCGTACTGGAAGTCATAGAGTCACAAAACTATTGAATGGTCAAGCAGACAAGTACATTAAGAAAGTATTAAGTACCAACACTGAAAAACACTTGAAAGTTATTACATTCAATTCAATTTCAATTCAATTTCAATTCAATTCAATTCAATTTTATTTATATAGCGCCAAATCACAACAAAAGTCGCCTCAAGGCGCTTCATAGATACAGAGAAAAACCCAACAATCATATGACCCCCTATGAGCAAGCACTTTGGCGACAGTGGGAAGGAAAAACTCCCTTTTAACAGGAAGAAACCTCCGGCAGAACCAGGCTCAGGGAGGGGCGGGGCCATCTGCTGTGATTGGTTGGGGTGAGAGAAGGAAGACAGGATAAAGACATGCTGTGGAAGAGAGACAGAGGTTAATAACAGATATGATTCAATACAGAGAGGTCTGTTAATACATAGTGAGTGAGAAAGGTGACTGGAAAGGAAAAACTCAATGCATCATGGGAATCCCCGGCAGCCTACGTCTATTGCAGCATAACTAAGGGATACATGCATGTATCAGAACGTGTTGCGAGTTCATACGTTTGTCTCCAGTTTCTTTATTCAGAGTTTGTTCTTTACTGACATTCAGTAGATTCATTCTTGTGATCACTATTCGATTTTTAATAAAGTCAGTTATCAGTGGCTGTAGGGGCACCAGCTCATGTTACCTCATAGGTATCATTTTACCATTGATTTGGAGATCAGCTTGTTAGACTCATCACAGCAGCACTTTCCAGTTCAGTTGAGATTAATGCTGAAATAATCACGCAGACACACGAAGCAACAGCTCGTGAATGTTCTAAATGTATGTCCGAATGCAGACTGCTGCTTGCACTTACAATACTGTAATTTTCTGCTGCTCATTCCTGTGCAATATCCCATCTGCCCTCCCGTCATATTTCTTTACAAGATTTTCTTATTTAATCACTAGTGTACATATATTTATATTTATAGATACATATATATGTAGTCATCTTTTCTCTTTTACCATGTCTCTCTAATATTTTGCTCCTTACTATTTTTCTATTTTTTTATTATTTTATTATTTTATTATATTTTATTATATTTTCTCCTACTGTATCATGCTGCTGAGTGACTGCTGCTCGTCAAACACATTTCATTGCAATGTTGACCCTGTGCTAACTTGCATATGACAAATAAAACTGAAAACTGGAAAACACTTACAAGGCAGATGATTTCTCAACTATCATGGAGACACTGGCTAACTTTTACTTAATGCTTCAGTCTTTGTCTCAGTACCCTGATGAGGAAAATGGTAGCCAGGCCTAAAATCTATAACTTCTTTATGTAATCAGATATAAACTAATGTCCAGCATGCTGAAGAGGAATGTTATTGGATGCTAGCTTGCTAAATATGCAGTAGTGGTTCTGCCAGTTTTCTTTGAGTGATATGAAACTGAAAGAAAGTAGATTTGATTAATGATTAATGATTGATTATGGATTTTAAACCTGCAGTTGTTATGTCTCGGTGACCATTGTTATGTTATTAATATAGAATAATGATAATGAGTCCAGCTGGGTTTTCATGATGGCTGCAGACTGGCAAGACATGCTTCTAAAAGGACTTTGGCCTCAAGCACAGACTGTATATAAAAGATGTATAATATATAATAATATATAGTATATATAATATTCTAATTATTCTAATATTTAGTATAATATAATCAGAATAAGAATACTTTATTGATCCCTGGGGGAAATTATTTTTTGTTACAGTGCTCCATTATAAACAAACATTAACAAGACAGACAATACGCTAACTGAGAATAGTACTATATATATATATATATACATACATACATACATAAAGTCACTTATTAATAAATAGCTGAAAAAGAAACATGTGCAGCTGTAGCAGTAACCAGTGTGTTAAGTGGAGCCACAGGCAGGAAAGATCTCCTGTGTCGTTCAGTGGTGCATCATGGGTAATCTCAGTCTCTCACTGAACGAGCTCCTGTGACTGACCAGCACGTCATGGAGTGGGTGGGAGGTGTTATCCAACATTGTCTTTATCTTGGACAACATCCGCCTCTCCGACACCACCTTGAGGGAGTCCAGCTCCATCCCCACAACATTACTGGCCTTACGGATCAGTTTATCGAGTCTGTTGGCATCTGCTACCCTCAGCCTGCTCCCCCAGCATGCAACAGCATAGAGGATCGCACTGGCCACAACTTCTGAAGATTGCAGGTCTCTGTGCAGTGGCTGAAGTCTGTGGTGTAGAGGGTGAAGAGGAAGGGGGAGAGGCCCTGTGGTGCCCCTGTGTTGCTGATTACCTTGTGAGACACACACTGTGGGAGACGTACATATTGTGGTCTTCCTGTCAGGTAATGAACAATCCAGGACACCAGAGAAGCATCCGCCTGCATCGCTGCTAACTTATCACCCAGGAGGGTCGGCCTGATGGTGTTGAAACACTAGAAAAGTCAAAAAACATGACCCTCACAGTGCTCGCCGGCTGGTCCAGATGGGTGTAAACACGATTGAGCAGGTAGATGATGGCAGCGAACTGAAGGGGAAATATATATAAAAGATGAGTGTAGTCATGATGATGCCTCATTTGTTCTGATATTTCATTGGTCCTTTATTATTACTATTATTAGCAGTAATGTGTCTGTGTGTTGTGCTCTTACAATTTATCGCTGTAGCTTGCTAATCAAGCTAGCTAGCATTAGCTTATAACTTCATGTTCCAGCCTCTCGTTAAAAATATGAAAACTTCTTTGGAGTCCAAACACAAAAACCAAAGCTTCAAAATGCAGGATTGGAAACTAGTGGGTGATGATGTCACTGTTACTTCATCCATCTGTTATAGTCTCTATGCTGTCTCTGCTTTGAAGTTTGGTATTTTAATATGGAAAGCTGTGGGGCAACACCAAATCACAGCAATAGTTGCCTCAGGGGGGGATAGTCGACGCATTAGCCAGTGAGCATATCCAGAATAATCCTCCTTCTGACACTTATGGATTAAATGATCTTCATATTTTATACAGAATGACTAGAAAATGAGGATAAATTCACTGGGTGCCATCAGAGGGTGTCATCCTATTACCTTCAACAGGAACTGAAATGCCTTTGCACCCACAGCTCTCACTGCTCAGAGGCCTTTCAAATGTCTCTTTAAAGCAGAGCTTCCTAAAGTGTGGGGCCCGCCCCCTATGGGGGGCCAGAGCCATTGCAGGGGGGGGTGCGGTATGAAAAAAAAAGAACGCTTGGACACTGCTAGCATAATTGACAGGTTTTTGACGGGGTGTCCACACAAACGCAACACAGGAGATGAAGCATCACCAATCGTGGGGCGATCGTGGCTCAAGAGTTTGGAGTTCGCCTTGTAATCGGAAGGTTGGAGCCGGTTCGAGCCCCGGCTTGGACAGTCTCGGTCGTTGTGTCCTTGGGCAAGACACTTCACCTGTTGCCTACTGGTGGTGGTCAGAGGGCCCGGTGGCGCCAGTGTCCGGCAGCCTCGCCTCTGTCAGCGCACCAGGGTGGCTGTGGCTACAATGTAGCTGCCATCACGTGTGTATTTTGTCTCTATCTGCCATTCTGCAATTCATCTCATGTAAAACATAACGTGGCGCACAGCTTGACATGAAAAAAGGCACGTACCTTTGATGTTGCGTAACGAACTCTGTATTCCTCGTCCACACGTAAACGCAAAAAAAGGAGTTTTAAAAAATCTCAGTTTTCGGTGATTCGAAACGCCGTTTACGTGGACGAAACAGCTGCGTGTTCAAAAATACCCGTGTAGGTGCCGACGTAGCGTAAAAGAGTTAGTAGTTTATTTTCTTACGACCTGTAATTTATTGCAGATTACTTGTATTTGCTTAATTGTTTACTAAATGTTTGAGGTGTGAAATAAACGCAATGGAGCAAAAAATGGGCGTGTGTGGTTGTGGGGCCTAGCAAATACAAGTTTGGGAACCATTTCTTTAAAGGACTCCCAGATTGACTGACGCTCTTTTACAATCTGCCTCAAGTGGCCGTTAATGGAATTGCAGTTCTGGACACTGAAGCACACTGACTTCATATTACTTCATATCCCTGAGGTTGAGCTTTTGAGCTGTGAGCTGAGCCTTTTTTGGGCAAAAATGAAAATAAGACGGACTGATATGAATTGTTTTAGAATTTGTGCTTTACTCTGAAAGCAGAATCGCCTTATCAGCTGTGCCCGAGCTTCCTCCACCTGTCACCGGCTGAGACCGCAGGAAATCCCATTCCAGTGACTCCAGCGTCGCTGCCGCGGTTTCAAACGTCCCCGTGGGGAGAGCGTGTAAATACTGTGTTGCCATGTTGGACAGGAATCCACCTTTTAGCGGAAGGCGCTCACCGCGCAGAGCTGTGCGCGTGCTCCTGCCATGCAGGCAGCTTAAGATAAGAAAAACCGGATCTGGTTTCCGCGAAGAGCGCAAGTATCCGCTGGAACGGACTTCCCAACGCGGCAGCGCGGAGGGATAAACGAGCCACGGACACGAGCAAAGCGCGTTTGTTCCGTGCGTGTGTCCGCGGCTGGACGGGCAGCAGGCTGACACGACTATTTGTCGCACGTCAGCTGATCGGCGCTGCTCTTTCTGAAGGCCGAAGCCTCGGGTTTGGGAAAATACGCACACGCGCTTCCACCTTCGCAGGATCGGCGGCTGGCCTGACATCATTGGCTGGCGGTTAGGAATGAATCATCGCCTTCCCCGGGGGGGTTCGGGGATGCTGTCGCTGTCATAGCACCCATAAAATCCCTCGGACACGCAGACCCACCCTCTGCGCTCTGCTGTTTTAAAGCCGTCTCGTCTTTGAAACCAGCATGGAGGAAATCTTGAGGAAGCTGCAGAAAGACGCGTCCGGCCACAAACACAAAGGCATCCGCGATGCCTGCGTCTACGCCTGCGGTGAGTGCACGGCAGCCCCTCCGGGCTCTTTGTCAACAGGAGGCGGAGGGAGAGCAGGGATGAGGGGAACCTGCGACTTCTCACCTGCTTTTAGCTTTTAGGAACCCGAGAGCAGCTCCTGCACTCAGCCCAGAGGCTGTGAAGGCAAAAAGCCAGGACATCTTTAGGACCATAACAGATTCATCTGAGCAGCCACGGTGCCATATGGCTGCCATGCCCCTGTGCTGAGCTCCGCACCTGTTTTATAATGCCAAATGTCAGCCTTTCTTAAAGAAATACGGTAAATGCTCCAGTCAGGCTTTAGACGATTAGATTGGATCGTTATAGAAAAACACACAAGGCAAATATTTGCTGATTCATTAGTGCAATAAGTTGGGAGTATTTGACAGAGACGAAGAAAGCATGAAGGAGCTTCTTCAGAGGTTTCCAGACTGAGCAGAAACTCTTTGCTGTCTCATTACTGTCTGTCTGCACAGTTCAGTGCTTTTCACGAGTTCTCGCCTCAGCGAGAGACACGAGCTTCACTGTGGAGGGAAATATAGAAACAAAGGAGTCCTGCTCTGGTTTCTTTATGAAATAAAATGTAGTTAATATGGTTTAAAATGTCTTAATAATATTTATGCACCAAAGAGTTCACACACACATCACATCAAGCAATAACAAAAACGGACACACCATGGTGTTCAAGCTCCCACACTGTTTTGGAATTATTATTATTATTATAGTTATAATAATAATAATAATAATAATAATAATAATAGTAATAATAATAATAATAATGATAATAATGATAATAATAATAATAATAATGAGTAGCAAAGTCTGATTGGGACTCCAGCCAACATAGCTTCATTATCCAGGTGGATGAATTATGACAGAAATTCTCAGAGTTGTTATGAGAAACCCAATTATCACATGAAGCTAAAAGAGTTTAATGCTTCAGGCTGCAAATCTGATTGTTTTTGCAGTAAAATTGGGCCTTTTAACAAGAAAGTAAATGAGGATTGAATCCTCTGTGGTGTCAGCCCCAAGTGGACGTTAGTGGAACTGCAGTTTTTAGCACTTCTGCATCACTGTGTGATCTTTCAGTTCTGCAGGATGAGTTTTTGGAACAAGGCTGATGGCGTACAGGTGAACTGTGGATACGGAGGGTCATCAAGTTAGAGCTCGGTTTGAATCCTGTCAAATAATCCTCTGAGCTTTGTTACACTTAATCCAGCAAGCTAGAAACCGGCAATGACCTTTCACAAACGAATCATGCGGCCGAACACAAATCATGTGACTTTCAGTGACAACAATGAGAACGAGCCACAGAAGCCAAAATATATAAGCACACGGTGAAAAACGATTTCCACCGACGTCAGCGAGGAGACTGTTAGCATTAAACGGGTCAGCGTGACCTTTTAGTGGCAGGTGGAACTCATTGAGACAGCAAGGAGAGAATGAGTTCAGGTTGCGCTGAAGAAGGGGTCATTGTGTACTCGTAAACACACACACACACCTATTTGGGTATGTCCAAAGAGCCCTTTCCAGGCACATGCTTGCATATACACACATATACACACATATACACACATGCACAAAAGGCCTGAACTGTGACTTTCCAAAAAGGATGATATCATATATCAGTTGTTTGCTCTTTTCGTCACAGACCGCTCGCATGAATAGAAACACGCCCACAGCATCAGTCACTGTGCAGGTCATGGTCGTCTGCGGATGTAAAGGATGCTGAACAGATGATGCAGAGAACATATGTGAGAGAGTTCAGTGCAGGGACCAAGCTGCTGTTCACTAAGCTTTGGCAGACACAGAAAGTATGACGCACGTGCAGAGATTTATGGCAGATTTTAGAGATGTCAGCAAGTCTCATATTTCACCTTTTTGCTGGAAAAACGTGGCACGCAGTCAGAGTTGGTTGGAAGTTTAAAGAGGAGGTGAAAGTTTCTCTCTGAGCTCACCGAGGTCACGTTAGGAGGAGGATGCAGCGTGCGCTGTGACTGTCGGCCGGCTTTCAACATAATGTGACTGTACAGATGTTTTGGTGTTTGGTTTTCTTAAAGTACAAGCTCACGTTTAATGTGGGGCATCCTGTTTCAGGCATTCATGCTGAATCTGTAATTTTAACAGAAATGAGTCAGCTAGCCCCGCATCTTTCAGTCAGGCGTCACGTGAATAAGATCCAATCCTTTCCTTTTTCAGGCAGTAAATCAATCTGCATGTGGTGCTGTAGTGAGTATTTGTGTCTGTGGGACTGAGTCAAAGTAGAGTGCAGTGTTTGTGTTCATGGTAATGAAAGTAGCGTCACTCAGCGGCTCGCTGGGTTCAGAGGTTGTTGGCATGAGAACATATTCAATGCAGAATATTTCTTCAACTGTTTCGCATGTTTGTGCTGATTGAAATGCAGCTTTTCATTCATGGACTCTCTATGAATGAAAATGACTCTGTCTGTTTCTTTGTTCCAATAGAAATGCTTCAGTCTCAGAATGGATCAGCAAAGATTTCCCCTTCACAGCTTCGGTAAGTTGAACGTGACAGATTTTCTTCTCGAAAGCGTGAAAATAAAAATGTGTAATTAGAACCTGCTGACAGTCTGTGGTTTGTTTTGAAGGAGGCGTCTTCCACAGTGTGAAACGTTCCTGCCTTTAGCTAACCTGATAGTGTTCATTCATTCTCTTCTGCTTATCCTTATCGGGGCTGGAGCCCGTCCCAGCTATTGTGGGGCGAGAGGCCGGGTACACCCTGGACAAATCGCCAGTCTGTCACCGATAACTGAATACTGAAATTTAAACTGGACTTTGTGGCTTAAAACATCAGTTTTGTCAAAGCTGCCTGATTTGAATAGATTAAAATGACAGAGGAGTCATTTCTGAGTTGATAATGCAAATACTGAGCGCGAGCTCTGAGCTCGGCTTCAGTTTGGACGTTTGATCGTCAGAGAAGTGATCAGTTTAAACTGCAGTAGCTGGACACACTGACAGCTAAAAACTCATCTGTTCAAATCTGCATCTTCACTAAGATTGTTGTTTATTGTTTATTTTATCTTGTGCTTTTGTTTATGTGCTGTTCTTTATTGTCATTGTTCTATTTTGTTTTATTCTATTGTTAAATGTTAAATGTCCTTGGGTGTCTTGAAAGGCACTTTTAAATAAAATGTATTATTATTATTATTATTATTATGTGTATCTGAGGCTACTTTGACAAGCACGACCCTTTTTTGGGCTGTCAGATATACACTGTGATCATAGACTATTTACAGATAGATATACATTTTCTATGTAGTTTTGTAGTATTGCTTCTTGAGTTTTTGCTTTTTATTCGATTTATCCAATCCAATTTTCTTTATAAAGCACTTTAAAATACCCAGCACAGGAACAAAGTGCTGTACAGAAAATAAGTTAAAACAATAGAATAACAGAAAACAGCAAAAATAAATAAATAAAACACATAAAACATAAAATTAAAACAGCCCTATATTAAAACAAAAACAAGATAAAACAGCATCGAATCACCTAAAAACCACTAAAATAAAAAATAAAAAACCAACATCTCACGTGGTGTCAAAGGTCAGGGTAAAGAGGTGGGTTTTCAAGAGTGACTAAAAACAGATAAAGAACTGGCCTGTCTAATCTCTAATTTAGTTTAAATTGTTTGAAAATGCCTAGTTTTATTTAATTTTATTTATTTTTTGAGTTATTATTGTATAGAGATTTAAGTACATCACTACAGGTGTTAAAATAAAAACACATGAATTTTTTAAAGCAGTTGACTCGGTAAACAAATCAGCTGGCCAGCAGGGGGCGACTCCTCTGGTTAAAAAGGCCGTATTTCCCATTTGACCCTTGACCTCAGTAAACACTTTCACTAGTT
The DNA here is from genome assembly GCF_963576455.1 of Neolamprologus multifasciatus. NCBI lineage: Eukaryota > Metazoa > Chordata > Actinopteri > Cichliformes > Cichlidae > Neolamprologus > Neolamprologus multifasciatus. Next base: position 32,416,889 of record NC_140451.1, read on the forward strand.
TCAAATCTTATTTAACACAGTGTTATATTTATTTTATATACATTTAATTAATTAATTTAATTAATTAAAACAAAGGTCGATCAAATGGACCAATACGGCAATGCCATGATGATCCATTTGGCAAAATAAATCCATTGGGTATCCTTGTTGGTCTTCAGACAACAATTCTGATGGCTAAAGAACCAAATGGGACAGGCAAAAAAAAAAATAAAAAAAATAAAAAAAATAAAAAATTAATTTAATTTAATTTAATTTAATTTAATTTAATTTAATTTAGTTTAATTTAATTTAATTTAATTTAATTTATTTATTTATTATTTATTCACTAGTTTCAAATCTATATTTATTTTGTGAGTTTGGTCCCCGTCACAATAAAAGCAATGATAGGTACAGCTGCAGTATTTTTCTTGTTATCGTACAGTTTAACTCAGAGTTTTCAGTATTTTTATTATTTAAATGAGTACGAGAGCACCACACACTACAAGCTAAAAGAGCTGAGAGAAAAAGCAGTGTTGATAACACCTGAGCTCTCTAATGTAAGAGTTTGTGTTACTGAGTCCAAGTGCTTTTGTGCTATCACCTATTAAATCATTCCAAAAAACCCAGTTGGACATTTTTAGAGTTCAGTGATCTCTTGGTGGAGTTTTTTATTTAGAGGGACGCAAAAATATGATCTGCCTGATTCTTGCAGTCGCTGTAGTGAGTTTGAAATCCAGTAATCTGTGACTGTTTCTGTGAGTAAAGCTCAGTAAAGTGTAAAGTGGATGGAGCTGCTGCTGCTGGTGGCCAGCAGCTCGTGATGGTCCCGTAAATTCCCAACACGGCATGAATTATTCACGTGATAATCTGTGTTGTTTTATTAGAGCGTATTAGATTAAATATTGATGATAATGTCTTTGTAATATAGTGCCATGATTTCTCTAGTAGTGTGTTCTTCTGGCTCTACAGATAAGACTTCATGCCTGTTATCTCTGAAGGAGAGGTGCTAAAGAACAGACTGATGGAAGATTAGTTTATAATGTATTTAATTATAAATAATCAAATTCAAAAGTGACTGTTTGGTGTTTAAATGACAAATTCTCAATGTTTTTCACCCAAATGTTTGCCTTTTTATTGTCTTTTGACTTTGTTGTCTGTGTTGTTTGTTGCTCATAAATGCTCTGGTTGTGTGTAACTACCGTGCAAACTGTGGCACAGCCTGCTTGAGTGGTCGAGTTGTGGCAGCTCAGAGCAGCCTGAGAGCGCAGAGATGAAGCTCAGTATCCTGTAATCAGCAGCAGAGCGCGGTGACTCAACCAACCACAAATAACAAGAGGGAGATGGAGGCCGAGCGAGTGGAAAGAGAGAGGGAAGAAACGGCGGGAGAAGCAGCACAGTGGCTGGTTTACACAAAGATACCTGCGTGAAGCTACAGTGAAAAGCTTATTTAGCAAAGGATGTGGTTGCTGAGATTATTTGGGTTCCCAGGGCAAAGTTTTAAGCTTAGCATTTTGCTCGTGTGACGGGCGGATCTGACTGAGAAACCAGCTGACATTGTGAGCTCGTGTAGTGTGATATGATTGGCCCACCCTGCCGCAGACTTTGCTTTATATCCTTCTGGATGTTATTGTGGGCCACAATTTATTAAACAGACACCATGTTGTACAGAGTGACTTGAAACCAGCAGTAAACTCATCAGGAAAGAGGTTAATTGAGCACGACCTTAGCAAGAAAACAGTGTGGCACTTCTGCAAGCTGCTTTGCAACCCACCTCCAGCCCAGCCCATATGCAGCTCTAAGGACACAAGAACTAGAATGTAGTTCAACTTCATGACTTACGCTCCCCTCACCCATCAGACCGGTTGGCCAATGAAACCTTTTGCCAGACAAGAGAAGCTCAAGTAAATTGCTCCTCCTGACTCGTTACTCTAACGATTGTAAACGATAATGCTTCGGTTTTGGAGGAGGGCACAGATTTATGATGGAGGTGAAAAAGGAGACGTTCTGATAATCTGCACACACAGTTTCACAGCCTTTAAGAGATATTCCACCTATGCAACATAACCATTTTCAACCACTAATCATTGATGAGAACTCACTTATTAAAAGCTTAATTTATTAACTTCCACTCGAAGATTTATTCACTCCATATTTAGCATTTTTTTCTGTTCCAAAATCTGTGTTCGCTCACTGTATTGACACCAATCCCTGACTGCCTGTGATCGTGTCAGCTAATCTTCAGAGATTGTAGAGAGCTGTGATTGCACTGCCTGCATTACTGTGTTGTGTTTGCTTCCAGAGAGCGATGTCTGCTGCCTCTACAGATGGCTCTGGAGTCAAAAAACACCAAACTGGGACAGACTGCACTTACTGGCATGCAGGTACTGGAAGACACAAATGTATAAATACAGGTTTTATTTATTTATTTGGATTTTATTCGTCTTTATTTAAACCTTTCTGATTGAACTTTGACACCAGCTTAAAGTGGAATGTACAAACTGAAGCTGTAGCTTTTCTCTACACAGAAACTCCTGTGTGAGGACAGGTTTGTGGGTGGAGCTAGTGTGGACGTGGAGGCACTGGAGAAACAGCTGCTCAGCCAGATGTTGGAGGCTATCAGAGTTACCCCATCTCTCCATGAAGACTTGCAGGTGGAAGTTATGAAAGTAAGACCTGGGAAGGTGTTTTTGGGGCTGAAATGATGACAGATGCTTGTACTTGTGTCATGCATGAAACTTCCAGGCTTCGTGGTGGTGCAGTCGGTGCTGTCCTTGGTGCTGAAAATTGTTCTGTGAAACTGGACTGCTCATCATGTAGCTATACTTAATGTGAACACACTTCAAATAGTGTCAATTTCTAATCATTTAGACCCCAAAACTGATGTTATTTTCTAACATTGACTTTATTTTCCTGGAGCACGCTCCTTAGTGCACTTAGCCTGTGGAAAGTGGACCTGCTGTGGCAGCGATTTCCACCTCCATATTTTATTCTTGGACTCTACTGGAATAGGTTTGCATGATTGCATGATTACTTATTATAAATAAGTATCTTATTTGGCCTTTGTACAGCTCCCGTGTCATCCTTTGCCTGAAATAAGCTGGTTTAGCTCCTCCCCCTTTTGCTGTTACTGACCAGCTTTCTTCTGATTGGCCCTTGTAAAGGGCCAATCAGACTGAGCCAACAGTTTTTAGAGCATCCTGAGCTTTTGGCTCACAGCTATTAATTATATATACATTAACTTCGTTTGCAGCTTTGGGCATAGTTAATATGGAAATAAAGCAGTTTAGCACTTTATGATAATGATAACAGCTCCACTTTAAGTTCAGTAGAGGGATGTAGTGTACAGCTGAAGGGAAACGCTGCAGCTTTTAACGCTTCCTGTGAGCTCTCTGCTCATCTTTTTCTTTCCCACGTTCCTTTTCTTGTTTCTCAGATCTTTCCAATTTGTGTTTAACTTATTGTGAACTTCTTTTGATGCAGTGCTTACATTTGCAATCAGGTTATATCAGCTAAAGTCGTTTTCATGACCTGTTAAATCTGTCTGCCAGTGTTTTAAAAGACAAGAGAAGCGTCGCCTCAGAATTAGCCCTGCTTATTAAGAGTGTGTTTCTCCTGTGTGCAGGTCCTGCTCTGTATCACCTACTCACCAAACTTTGACATTAATGGAGACTCCATCCTCCGGATTGCTGAGGTAGGGAAGCCTGAGACTGATGTGACTCATCTTCATAATCAGATACATGAGCTTTTACTTGGCAGTAAATAAATGCATAAATAAATACATTCACAGACTTCATCGCTGTGCAGAAATTTCTTTCCTGGATTCTTTTTCCAGCTCTTACATTAACCCTTTAAAACCGGTCTGAGCGGGCACGCTCTGTTTTGCATAACTATTTTAAAATCCCGGTAGCTCTGCAACCACGTGAGCTAGCGCAGTAATTTTTTTTGCATATGAAACCGGAGGAGTTGTACTTACATCTTATGCCATCAGCTTGTCCTCGGTCACAGTTTCCTTCCACATATAGCTTTGCAAAAACTGCATAAAAAGCACTTGCAGCAACAAAAACATAATATTCCAGAAACACGCTTTGCTGATCCGATCAGCTGTTTGTAACACTTCCTACGTTGGAATAGACGTCAGTGCGAACTATCGCATGTCCGCCATGACCTGCCCGAAACCGGAAGTGACGTCATTTTTGCGGAAATGTAGTTTTTTACCATCAGGGCCTCATGAGCCTATACTGGTGTTTTTAAAAGTTATGTTTGACTTTATGACTTTCTGTGTGGTTTCTGGGATGCTTAGGACTCATATTGCACTGCTGGAAATAGTTTATTTTGATGCATATGCTGCTTTTTTGCAAATTTGCACTATAATATTTATTTTCATTTTTCCTGCAGTATATAAAAATTGGTGTATTTCAAAAATAAAACTATGAAGACACTCAAAATAAATTTCCTGTGGTGGGAAACTAGTTTGTGCAACTTTTTTGTATTTACAGTTTTGAGGGATAAGCCTCTTAAATTTCTCTAACTAGAAATATATGTTAAAAAAACAAAAATGATTTTCAATTGTTTTGTAGTTTATTGCACTTTTTTGCAATTTATGTAATTACTATGCACTTAATGCGGACATATTATTAAAATTTGGGCTGTAATGGTTGTATTGATGTATAGCAACTTGAAATGCTCCCAAAAATGGCTCCACAGCATGTAAACATATAATATAAGCTCTGGCAGACTTGGTTCTATGGTAGGTCTTAAAGGGTTAAGTTTTAGGCTTTTTCTGTATTGCTGTCGCCTGGAATTATTCTGAAATGATTAGACAGACTTTTATGGGCCGGACTAAACTTGGACTGGACGGCCAAACGAGCTTCACAAAGGAAAATTCAAACATGTTAAAAATAATTTTCTGTTTAGCTTGTTCCTGCATGTTGCCTCATGACGCAGACTTTTTTTCATAGTACCAGCTTTGAATAGGCTGTCTCAGACTGAACCGATGATAGAGGGCGTTGCATTTATTTTTTAAGGAAAGTGAACTGTTAGCACAGTGAGCTGAACATGGGTCTTTTTTTTTAAACTTGAAGCATTTCTCTGTCCTCACTTGCCCTCAAGCCTCGTCTCATACTGTAATCTCATCAATTATTCAGAAAAGTGAGATGGTTTTCCAACAGACACACAAACAAAGAGGCAGGGCTGTGCAGATGAAAATATTTGCCAATAAAACCAATCAAACCGTGACATGATGGAAGTACCCAGGTGTGCAGCAGGTTCACTGGCTTAGCAATCTGTACAAATCTTCTTACTCATGGTTTTTAAGGCTGTATCATCATCATATTACTGGAACACGTCTGTGTAATCTTCATCAGTTTTGCTGTAATCAAGAACATCTGTTCCCAGTACAAGCCTCAGCTTGCTTTGATTTCTGCTGAACAGTGTACTTATAATGACCATGAGAACGTATAGCTAGAGAGATTGGATAAATGTCCAGCACTGCCTGCCTGATGACATACTGCACACGTCAGGCGGTGCCCCGGCCTTGAAGGTCAGCAGGTTCAGTTCTATATTAAACTATAGATTATGCCAGAAGTGATTATATATTCAAACTGTTTCCGTCTAGTTTATCTACAATCACAATAGAGACATTAATTAAGCCCTTCTGTTTTGCTGGGTTCACAGTGAATGGGGTTTAAGAGAACAGATAACATCTTACTTGCTTTTATTTGGAGGTTTGATCACAACTGGCTTAAAATCACAAATTCAAATATGACACATCAACCCCTTCAAGGTCATCTCCTTGGGTGGCACTGCACCAGATGATAATGATAATAATGATATTAATAGTAATGATAGTTACAGTAACAGTAGTAATAGTAGTGCTCAGTGTTCTGGAACGTTATAGTGGAACTCTGCATTGACAGCCTGAGTCTGGGGGAAAAAACAGGGATGTGCTGCAGACCTGCAGCTTGGTCTTTGAGATGTAGCTGGAGTCTCAGCTCCTGTGGGTAGTGATGATCCCTGAAATTAAACTTGGGTCAAGCTGACACTGAAGTTAATGTTTGCTCTGTGTGGAACTGGTGCAGTCTGCAAGGTTTGGGACTCCCAGAAAATGCTTTTAAAATAGCAGCTGTGCTGGAAGCAGTCCAGAAGTGCTCAAGGAGACAGTTTCATTCACAAAAGTTTAAACTGGGTTGTCCGTGTTGTACGGCCACCAGCAGTAAAAACACTGATGAATAAAATTCAGAAACTTTAGTTTTTTTGCCTTGAGTCATTCTTAGACTCCCCTTTGGTCTTTATAGAACATAAAGAAGTAATCCCCCGTTTCTCGATAGCTCAGGTTCATAACTTGCTCCTTGGGCGGTTTCGTAATGGATGCCTCATTCAGTTTGGTTTATATTAGGTAAAACTGATTTGGAGTCATGAATAAAAGAACGGTGTCAAAACATCTCAAGACACTAATCAGTTCAATGCAAAGATTAGACTTTACGCTGACAGCTTACTGTACAATGGGACGTTTGGTTCTAAGTGTTCTGCAGTTCTACTGTTTATACTGAGCAGAAACGTCATGTTAGTCATTAATGTTCAGACCACCTGATCGTAGCGTGGTCGAGTGTTTTATGTCAAATGTTTTCTGTCATGTCACTTCCCCCAGCAGCAGAAGCAACATCTCCTGCAGCTAAGTGATGTTTGACGTCCATTAACAGCTCGTAAAAACCCAGTCACCATGGCGTGTTAATGGGCTCTGTGCTGTCAGGGCTGGCCATCTGGTGTGTGAGTGTATTGTGTTTGCATTGGGTCATAATTCAGGGTGGCTGGAAAGGCTGTCAGCAACACTCCATTATCATAACATCTAGGCAAATAGGGCCGGGACAGTTTTTTTCTAATGTATTTATTTATTTATTTATTTTAATGGAGGGATTGGCAGAGCTGAGCGATTCATGCATTGTCAAACACGGGGAGCTCAAGGCTTACGCTCCATTTCTCTAATGTGGTCATCAGCTACATGAAATCATGTAACCTGCCATACAGACACTTCAGATGTATTAGTGTGTTAACCCTCCGATAGACTGGTGTACCCAACTTCATGCCCTATGACTCCAACCCAGCTGTGGCCCTGATGGACGGATGGACGGATGGATGGACTGATGGATGGATGGATGGATGGATGGATGAGTGGATGGATGAGTGGATGGATGGATGGACGGATGAGTGGATGGATGGATGGAGTGATGGATGGATGGACGGATGAGTGGATGGACGGATGGATGGATGGATGGAGTGATGGATGGATGGATGAGTGGATGGACGGATGGATGGATGAGTGGATGGACGAATGGATGGATGGATGGATGGATGAGTGGATGGATGGATGGATGGATGAGTGGATGGATGGATGGATGGATGAGTGGATGGATGGACGGATGGATGGATGGATGGATGGATGAGTGGATGGATGGATGGATGGATGGATGAGTGGATGGATGGATGAGTGGATGGATGGATGGACGGATGGATGGATGGACGAATGGATGGATGGACGGATGGATGGATGGACGGATGGATGAGTGGATGGACGGATGGATGGATGGATGGACGAATGGATGGATGGACGGACGGGTGGATGGATGGACGGATGAGTGGATGGACGGATGGATGAGTGGATGGACGGATGGATGAGTGGATGGACGGATGGATGGACGGATGAGTGGATGGACGGATGGATGGATGGATGGATGAGTGGATGGACGGATGGATGAGTGGATGGATGGATGGATGAGTGGATGGACGGATGGATGGACGGATGAGTGGATGGACGGAGGGATGGATGGATGAGTGGATGGAGGGATGGACGGATGGATGGATATCAGCCAAATTGATTTGCTCGGCAGTTAATTGCCATATTTTAACTGTAAATAATTTTCTTGTTCCCAAACGTTTGACTCTTACATCAAACTATCACAGACTAACTCATTAATGTTCAGTAGACCATAGGTTGTGTGTTTTTTGTCCTGTCTCCCTTTCCCCAGCTCTCTTGTCCCTCTCACATGCATATTCATGCCATCTGTGAGTGCCTTATGGTGCAGGATGTATTGGGGTTTTTATTGATTGGGAGCAGGTGGTGTAAAACATCCCTGAGGCTGCCAAGATTTCAAATGTAATTAGCAGATGTGGTCTTTGTTTAGGCTCTACGTGAGGTTGGCCCTGGTAGTTCTCAGCCCCTCTGAGCTCACAGGACGGAACAGAAATTTGATAATTGGTCAAAAATATCTTGGCTTACACATTTTGTTATCAACATGCTCTGTAGCTCTTCCATTAAACCCCACTCTTGGATTAAGAATTGTTATGTGATTTGGATTTCTGTACTGTGTATTTGGGCGATATCCCATCAGCAGCCTCCTTAAGGGACAAATATTTGATAAACATCCTGTTGGGAGCGGGCAAAAAAGCGCTTACCAGGAGGTGGCTGGAGAAAGAGCCCCCAACAAAGAAAGATAGGATAGGAGTAATGGAGGAAATATATAGAACCTCAAAATGGACCAATTTCATAAAAACTGGAGGAAGTGGGAGAGATTTGTTGAAGGTGGTAATGTGGGATGATGGGTGGTGGGTTATATAACCAGAGCTTAACTAAGTATTTTCACGCAACTACTGGAAGAAGGAAGGCCTGCTAAGGACGTGGTCACTGTTTTTTAGAAGGCAGCTCATAAAAGAGACTGGAAATAGCCTTCCGAATATCATCAGGGATGGACTGTAAAGCGCTGCATGGACAGTAGCAAAAACCTGACGACATGGGACCTGTGAAGAGGTGGAGGGGAGCTCCCCCAGACCGGGCAGGTCTGACGGTTTCACTGTGTCATTATGTTATTGTCAGTGCGTATTATGTTTGTTTGTTTGTTTGTTTTTTGGGGCTTTTTTTGCTGTTTTTGTTTTTTTCATGTGGAAAAAAAAGAAAAAAAAAGAATTGTTATGTGAATTAAGATCTCCATTGTTTCTAAGGTTACCCAGATGTGACAGACAATATTTAGCAAAAATGCTACAGAAAATAAAATACTTGGAATTCCCTCCTTAATTCTATATGAAATAATTGTATTCATAATGGCTGTTTTTAATTTCATGTAGAATAAGCGCTATGCTTTACTGTGACATTAGCAAACCAGCATTCATGCTTCCTCCCTGGCTGGTTCAGTCCCAGCAATCCAGAAACGAACGAATACCCTAGGATTAGGGCTGCCACGATTAGTTGACTAGTCACGATTACTGATTTGAAGCTTGAAGCTTTGTAAGATCCCAAAAGACGCAGGAATAAGTAGTAGTATTTAAGAGTGTAATAACGGACTGAAACAGAAGATGGCAGCACTGCATGTACAAGGATGCCAGCTGCTGTTAAACCCTGAAGAAGAAGAAGAAGAAGAAGAAGCTGTGTCCCAGAATTCATAGCGCAGCCCAGCTCAGTTTCCAACAATGGCGGCAGCTACTTAGTTTTAATATTACTCTTATTATTCTTTCTGGGTCACAAAATAAATGTTTAACATATTTTCAAGCAAGAATGTAGCTGTGTAAACCTCAAATATCTGCTCAGTTTATCAAGACGCCACATATTTTCAAAAGCGCTCCTAGGTTTCGGAGACGTCTGTTACCCACTAGCTCGATAGCTAGCCGGGGGCTAGGCTCACTAGAGCCGTGAGAACACCGGACTCCCGGCAGATGTTTTCAAACCCACCGCCGTCTTTCGCTACTCAGGTTAAACATGATATATAAGTCACTTAGATAACTTAAAAATGTTATTGTTTGGCTTTTTTTGTATTTTATTTGTTCACGAGTAAATCGGTTTGGCTGAGATTAAAGTTACAGTTTTTACACAGCTGAATAAACGTCAAGCAGACAGCTGATTATCAGAAGTGTGAGATGCTCGAGAATTTACTCCGGTGTCCTGTTATATTTTAGATAGCAAGGAGTTTATTAAACTTCACTGAAACAATCTGCAAATGTCATTAACATTTAATAAACTATCATCTTGTCTTTATTTTTAGTTAGCACAGACCTTAAACACTTAAAGCTGTAAGCTAATGATAGTTATATAAGAGCAGATGTTGCTGGTGCAATAAGCTGTATGTTTTACGTCCAACAGATGATCATCTGATTAATCGACTAATCAAAATAATCGGTGACTAGTCGACTATCAAAATAATCGTTTGTGGCAGCCCTACCTAGGATAGCATTTTATTTTGAAGGAGAAAAGAGCTGATTTTTCTTTTTCTTTCTTTCTTTCTTTCTTTGATTTTCTTTCCCCTCATCTCCCAGCGAGTCACAGGAGTCTGCTGCACCTGGTCAAAAAAAAGAGTTTCAGAGTATGGCATTAATCAAAGCAACGTGTGAAAAACCCTAACTGTACTCCTGGTGAGAGTAGATATCCCGTGAGATATCCTGAGAATATGGTATAGTTGATTTTAAATGCAAAAAGCAAAGCGGGAAAGCATGTGTTATAAATGGCTGTGTGTTTGTGTGTGTCAGCGTGTATTCATATCTTTGTGGGGACCAAAAACTACGTTTACTATACTTGTGGGGACCAATATCCCAAGTAAAAATGTCAAAATGTGGTTTTAGTGTCAGGGTTACAATTGAGTTCGGGTTAGGCATTCATTTTTCATGGTTAGGGTGGGTGGCTAGGGCAAGCGTTATGTCAATTAGATGAATACCTGATGTGTGTGTGCTCAGCTACTAGCTAACGTCTGTCTTACCTTCCACAGATGCACAGTGTTTACTCTGTAACCTTCTAATCTGCCTGAAAGATGTCTGACACTGACAATACATCCCCTTGCCCCTGCTGCTCTCTTGTCTGGTTACCATAGTAACCAGTGACGCCATGGAAAGCTCCTATGAATCTGTCCAACAGTTCGGTGTCTGTCTGTGATGGTTTCTTGGCACAGTGCGTCATGGTTTTTCTGGTTTAGTGACATAAGAAAGACCACACACTGACAGATGCTCGTGTGTGTGTGTGTGTGTGTGTGTGTGTAGGTGTGCATCGAGACCTACGTGTCCAGCTGTCACCAGCGCAGCATCAACACGGCGGTGAGAGCCACGCTGAGCCAGATATTGGGAGACCTGACGCTACAGCTCCGCCACAGACAGGAGGTCACACAATACTTTAATTATATACACACAGATATATTATACAGATGTATATGTGCACACATTAACTAGTAGAAAATTACAGCACAGTACCGCATTCATTTTGACACAGAAGTGACAGTAAGCATGCCTCCTGTGTGTGTTCCTCCTCAGGGTGCAGATGGAGACGAGGTGACTGCACCGCCGCTGCAGAGACGAGGTACATCACTGCCACGGTTTCTCTCACCTCTGCAGCTTCCTTTGTCAGCTGTAGGGATGTACTTCTCACCTCTTAATATGTAATATTGCATATGAGCACAGCATCTCACTGCCTAATATCTTACTATGAATGCTGCAGACAGGACCATTGTAGGGTACGAGTGTCCAGGAGAGACTAAATAAAAGCCTTAAGATCACTCTGACCTAACAGGAAGCTCCCTGATTGCCAGTCCCGCTCATGTTCACGCTGCCTGCTGAATTGGCCCCTGCAGTACACACAATAAAACCTTTTTATTCTGGTCAAAGCAGATGGTTGCTCCTCCCTGAGCCTGGTTTTCTTGAAGGTCTCTTCATGTTAAAAGGGGGTTCTTCTTCCCCACTATCACCAAGTGCTTTCTGAATGCTGGACTGGGGACATTGTTGCCCATTTTATGAGTGGCATGTGAAAGTTAAAGCATCACTGGTCGGTGGAGGCATAGAGACACTAGTTTGGCCCAGCAATGGTGAAAATGTCCGAGTTTAGCGTCTCGTGTGAGTTCAGCATTAAAGCTTGCGAGCCACTGGTGGCTGTGGGCTCTTCGTCATGTTTACTGTGCAGCTCCAGCTGTTTTGTAGCTGTTATAAAGCCACTGTAATCACCAATCTGCTGGTAGTAAGAAGCACCTTCGGAGAGAGACTGGCAGGGCTGCTTTTATGATACCATAAACAGTCAAATGCACTGTTTCGATAGATCCTCTGCAGGCAGAGAGCCAAACAGGTTCCAGTTAGGGAACTGATTTATTCTGCTTCTTAGAGGGGAAACTGAGAGAGAGGGAATTGGGAAAGCAATGATTTTTTTATCACTTCATGTACATAGTGGCGAATGATAACGCAGGAACCACAAATTAACCTTTTTATGGTGCGTGTGGGGGTGTGTGGCTTTTTGCAGATATTTCTCCCACCAGCCAAGCTCTGTGTGAAGATGTGGTCACGGTTCTGACCGTTTTCTGTGAAAAGCTGGAGTCAGTGGACAGGTAACGCTGCAGACTCTCATTGACTCACTAATATATTTTTCTTGTCTCGATGTGGAGGTGATAGTTCAGTCAGACTGATCCAAACACAGAATAAACACAGATATATGATTTTGGAGCAAAGGATGGGCCGACGTCACTGATAATCACTCTGCTTTCATTAGTGTTTCATCTCCTTTCAGTGTAAGTAATGAGAACAAACAGGAAAAGGTTGAAAAACTGCACATAGTTTAGCTGCTGTTTAGCTCATCATGGTTTTAAATGTCAGCTTTACCACATTAAACAGTGTTTGCATGTTTCCTCTGCACTTCCATGGTTTCTTCCTGGAAGGTTCCTAGTTTAATACAGTAAATATTTCTCTATTTTAATCTCCCAGTGATAACCAGCTCCTGCAGCTACTCTACCTGGAGTGCATCCTGTCTATGCTCAGCAGCTGCCCTCCCACAATGCACCTCTTCAGAGGTTTCACAGACCTCGTGTGGTAAGACTCACTGAGTAAAATTTCATCAACTGGTCCCTCACTGTTGTCCTTAATTGGAGTTGATTGTAGTCCGATGTAATCAATAAAAATCGCTAATGTTCCTCTTCCCAGGAAGCAGCTGTGCCCATCCCTGGTGGCAATCATGGGCAATCCCGTCAATGACAAAACTATTGCTTCTCACCACGGCTACTCAGCGGCAGCAGACCGAGACCGCCTCTCAGAGAGACTCAGTTTAGGTAACTGAGTTTACTAAAGAATCCGCTGTAGGAGGCGGTCAGTTTGTCTGTTTTTTTGAAAGCGAATATCAGTTGAAATTAATCTCTATCAGGGATTCAAGCGCCAAGAAAGGGGGGAAAATCAATATCTAATTACTGATCGCTCATAAATGGAGCCTGATGCAGCTATGAAGATCACGACTGAAGCTAACAGTGTGAAAAGTGTTGGTTTTCTTGATTAATGAAAACATTCTTGGCAAATGCTTTCGCTTTTGTCCGTCTTGCGCCCTCCGTTTTGCGTAACTATTTTTAAATCCCGGTAGCTCTGCAACCACGTGAGCTAGCGCAATAATTTTTTTTGCATATGAAACCGGAGGAGTTGTACTTACATCTTATGCCATCAGCTTGTCCTCGGTCACAGTTTCCTTCCACATAAAGCTTTGCAAAAACTGCATAAAAAGCACTTGCAGCAACAAAAACATAATATTCCAGAAACACGCTTTGCTGATCCGATCAGCTGTTTGTAACATTTCCTACATCCATCAGCACGAACTATCGCATGTCCGCCATGACCTGCCCGAAACCGGAAGTGACGTCATTTTGCGGAAATGTAGTTTTTTACCATCAGGGCCTCATGAGCCTATACTGGTGTTTTTAAAAGTTATCTTTGACTTTATGACTTTCTGTGTCGTTTCTGGGATGCTTAGGACTCATATTGCACTGCTGGAAATAGTTTATTTTGATGCAGATGCTGCTTTTTTGCAAATTTGCATTATAATATTTATTTTCGTTTTTCCTGCAGTGTATAAAAATTGGTGTATTTCAAAAATAAAACTATGAAGACACTCAAAATAAATTTCCTGTGGTGGGAAACTATTTTGTGCAACTTTTTTGTATTTACAGTTTTGAGGGATAAGCCTCTTAAATTTCTCTAACTAGAAATATATGTTAAAAAAACAAAAACGATTTTCAATTTTTTTGTAGTTTATTGCACTTTTTTGCAATTTATGTAATCACTATGCACTTAATGCAGACATATTATTAAAATTTGGGCTTTAATGGTTGTATTGATGTATAGAAACTTGAAATGCTCCCAAAAATGGCTCCACAGCATGTAAACATATAATATAAGCTCTGGCAGACTTGGTTCTATGGTAGGTCTTAAAGGGTTAAGGAGACATGAGTTCTTATTGGAGGAATCTTTCTATCAGCATGATTTCATGGGTTCAGCTTCATGCCCCACTTTGTTTTGTTTTCCCAGGAATGGGCCAGGAGGTGGACTCCTCCTGCGGAGGACTGTCCGATCAGGGCAGAGGTTCTGGCTGCTCCTCTAGCGCCCCTGCCAGGATTGCACCGGTAGTGCGCACAGTTTGCTACATTGCAGCAGAGCTGGTGCGTCTGGTGAGCTGCGTCGAGTCGATGAAACCGGTGCTCCAGTCGCTCTACCACAGGATCCTCCTCTACCCTCCTCCTCAGCACCGCACCGAGGCCATCCGCATCATGAAGGAGGTGGGACAAAAACACGCATTTCTCTACGTTTATAATATCACTTTTCACTGACAGGCAGCCTTTTGCTAATCTTTATTCAGCAAAGTTTTCACAAGTACCTCCGAGGATCATGCACTTGAAGGGGTCCAGTAACAGTTTGACATTTGGGATAACGTGCCTGCATATGTTTTTAGAACCATGTCAGCAAAAGCTTTACTGCTTTCGTCTGTGGCAGATTCTGGGCAGCCCCCAGCGGCTGTATGACCTCGCCGGTCCCTGCATGGCTGAGCCTGAGACCAGGAAGCGATCATTCTCAAAGAGGAAGTCCCACCTGGACCTGCTCAGACTGTTAGTAACTCCTAACTTTGTTCACTTGCTGTTTGCTCTGTTTCTGAAATTTAACTGAAATCTGTCACCCAGGGATGTTTGTCCGTACTCTTTGTTTTGCTGCACATTGTTTCAATCGTCACTCGGTCCAAATTAAAGTAGAAATCAAAGTAATGTGTTCGCTCACGTCATTTGATACTGGCGATCAATCCTATACTGAGCTGTTTGTTTCTGCTTCCCGTGGCAGAGTGATGGATGGGATGACAGAGGCTTGTATGAAAGGAGGCATCGAGGCATGTTACTCCTCCGTCTCTTGTGCCTGTGCCCTTCTCAGCGCACTGGATGAGCTGTCACAGGGCCGCGGCATCCAGCCTGAGCAGGTATGCAGACAACACACAGAACCACAGCATTAACCCTTTAAAACCGGTCAGAGCAGCACGCTCTGTTTTGCGTAACTATTTTAAAATCCCGGTAGCTCTGCAACCACGTGAGCTAGCGCAATAATTTTTTTTGCATATGAAACCAGAGGAGTTGTTCTTACATCTTATGCCATCAGCTTGTCCTCGGTCACAGTTTCCTTCCACATATAGCTTTGCAAAAACTGCATAAAAAGCACTTGCAGCAACAAAAACATAATATTCCAGAAACACGCTTTGCCGATCCGATCAGCTGTTCGTAACACTTCCTACGTCCATCAGCACGAACTTTCACATGTCCGCCATTACTTGCCCGAAACCGGAAGTGACGTCATTTTCGCGGAAATGTAGTTTTTTTACCATCAGGGCCTCATGAGCCTATACTGGTGTTTTTATAAGTCATGTTTGACTTTATGACTTTCTGTGTGGTTTCTGGGATGCTTAGGACTCATATTGCACTGCTGGAAATAGTTTATTTTGATGCATATGCTGCTTTTTTGCAAATTTGCATTATAATATTTATTTTTGTTTTTCCTGCAGTGTATAAAAATTGGTGTATTTCAAAAATAAAACTATGAAGACACTCAAAATAAATTTCCTGTGGTGGGAAACTATTTTGTGCAACTTTTTTGTATTTACAGTTTTGAGGGATAAGCCTCTTAAATTTCTCTAACTAGAAATATATGTTAAAAAAACAAAAATGATTTTCAATTTTTTTGTAGTTTATTGCACTTTTTTGCAATTTATGTAATTAATATGCACTTAATGCAGACATATTATTAAAATATGGGCTATAATGGTTGTATTGATGTATAGCAACTTGAAATGCTCCCAAAAATGGCTCCACAGCATGTAAACATATAATATAAGCTCTGGCGGACTTGGTTCTATGGTAGGTCTTAAAGGGTTAAAGGGCCATTCTGGGGTTTACCGTGTTACTTATTTAAGTAGCACTTTTGTGCATGCAAAGGGTTTGGATTTAGTGTTCAGGCCAAAAGAAGGTCTCTATGTCACTGTGTACCCAGTGATACTTCATGCATTCCTAGCAGCTAGTTTGACAGCCCTCAACCAATGAATGAGCAGCTCTGTCGGTGGCCGTCCATCATTAAAATGGATTTTGTGAACAAGTGACAGGTCTTGGGTCTCTGAATCAGCATAATATGGGCTCTAGTGTTGATTACGTATATATATACGCTCTCCAGGCTCGGCTTCTCCTCAGACGACTGGACGATCTGAAAGATGGAACCGAGTCGACGCGTGAGTCCATGGAGATCAACGAGGCCGACTTCAGGTGGCAGAGACACATCCTGTCCTCAGAGCAGCCTCCGTGGGACCCCAGCTCTTCTTCCTCCAACGTGGCCACCACCGGCACCGCTGAGCGTAGCCCCGACATCAGCATCAGCATCACCACGGAAACGGGCCAAACCACCCTGGATTTAGAGGTGGGAGAGCTCGGCCACACTGTGGGCCACACCAGTCCGGAGGAGTGTGGAGAGGACGCTCGGCTACCTTCGCCTTCTTTCTGCGGCGATCAGGAGGAAACCAAACACGAGCCGATCCCCGGGCTCAACCAGGGAGGCCAGAAGGAGGAAGGAGGGGTGCCCACGGGGGAGGTGGAGGGAAGAGGAGAGAAAGAAAGAGGTGGAGGCGGAGAGAGAGGAGGTGCAGTTCCTCCAGATGTGGTGCAAAGGAGTCACGCCCTCGTCTACCCCGACATCACGAACTTCCTGTCTGTGGAATCCAGGTCTCGGTCGCACCACGGGGGAGGGTCACGATACAGCGAGAGCAACTTCAGGTACTGCTGCTTCTCTAGCTGCTGAATTGAAATTATGATAAATAGTAATTAAGTAAAGAAAGAATATATAAATAATAAAAACAATCTCGTGCTTCTTCCTGCTGCCCACCAGCATGGAGGAGCAGGACCTGTCACGGACAGAGTTTGACTCGTGCGATCAGTACTCCATGGCTGCCGAGAAAGACTCGGGCCGCTCTGACGTCTCCGACATCGGGTCCGACAACGTGTCGCTGGCCGACGAGGACCAGCAGTTGTCCCGCGACTTCCCAGGTCACCGCTCCCTGCGCACTGCCGCCCTGTCCCTCAAACTGCTCCGCAACCAAGAGGCTGACCAGCAAAGCGCCAGGCTGTTCGTGCAGTCTCTGGCTGGACAGCTGCCCCGCCTGCTGGGGCTGCCCACTGCCACGGAGGTGGACCTGTCGCTGCAGAACTTCTCTTCCACCTTCTGCTCTGGACTGCAGGCTGGTGAGTGAGGGGAGAAGGGAGGGAGGTTAGATTTACTGCAGTGATTCCTGTTCTGCGATCTGCATGGGTTTGCTACTCAAACACACATATTTGCTCAGGGAGGAGATGGTTCTCCCTGTTTAAGTAAATATATTACACTGCAGGCATGTGCTGGGAATATCAGAGTGCAAAGACAAGAAAAATCTCTGCTACTGCAAGAACTCAATGACGAGGAGACACGCTAAAAATCCGTTGTTTAAAGAATAACATTTATTGTTTCTTTTTTTCTACTGTAAATGATCTAAATGCTGAGGTTCTCAACATTTTTGTGGTCATGGTTAAATTACATTTTCCAAAGGCTCCTTCCCAGTCCTAACACACCTTTAGTTGGTCTGATTAATAAGATTTGCTCACGCTCACCAGTGAGCTTGCAGACTAATAAGCCAAAATTTACAGGAGCACGAACAGCTGCAGTGATTTCACTGTGATGTCTGCACAGCTGACGGAGGGTGGGTGCTTTGGGGATAAAAAGTCTTCAGAAGAACAATTACGTGGAAATGCCACACTGCTCACTCCTGGAACATTTATGATATCATGTTTCAGTCTGTCAACCCATCAATCAGGCAAATGAGCCACATCTCCTTATCCCATCGTCCAATCAGAAGACTGCTGCACATTCATTCGACCAATTAGCTTAGTGACGTCACAATGCACAGGTTCTCATACTAATGCAGTTTTTTCTGCTTCTGTGAGTGTCTCTCTGTTACTGCATTTTATATTTATTTACATTTCATTTTATTTGACCTCAAAGGTGATTTTTTTTTGTAACTAAGCAGGTAATAAAAATCTTGTTTGTTGGACGCTATTGAGAAGTTCATTCTTTGCTGAATCACTGTTAGTGCGAACAGTCATTTTCTAGCCGTTTGCATAAACAGCTAGCTTTTCTAGCTTTTTAGCTAACGCTACTTAGCTTTTAGCTAATGCTAGCTCCTCTGTAAGTCTGTTTCCTGTGTGTTGACTGACAGGTCTGTAGCTTCTCACTGTTGAAGGTTCTCCTGAGCTCCTCCATAAATACATGAGATTGAGAAAAAAGAGTCTTTTTGGACACAAATGCTTTTTTAAATTAATGTACAATATATATGCATTTTCTATATCAGCGGTCTCCAACCTTTTTTGCGCCACGGACCGGTTTATGCCGACAATATTTTCACGGACCGGCCTTTAAGGTGTCGCGGATAAATACAACAAAATAAAACTAGTACCGGTACCAAAAAAAATAAAATTTATTCATAACACACGTGAAAAGACCCAGGAAAACCGAGTAAACAATTAAAAACGATAACAAAATAACGCTGAAAACTGATAAAAACCCTGAAAACTATACATTTCACACCTGAGCCTCAACTCTCGCGGCCCGGTACCAAACGACTCACGGACCGGTACCGTGAGTCAAGATTAAGACCATTACCCGTGGGGTCGGGGACCTGCCAGAGACTTTCCAGCCTGCCTTGTCTTATTTTTTTCTAATTTCTTTCCAGCCCATCTGTGTTTTTACCTCCTTATAATTAAATTAAATTATAATTAAAACCATAAAAGTTAAAGAAGATGTTTCTGTTCTTCACACCTTCAGAAGTTAACTCTGGTTGTTCCTTCTAATAGATAATAGTGACAGTCGGGGTACCTGAATGGATGTGAAGCTCTTTTCTTTGAAGTTTCAGTAAAAATCAGCTGTAGCAGAAAATATTGCATCTCAAATAAACAGCATAACTGTGTAGTGGAAGAAAACATCAAGCTTCAGATGCAGTTTTCTGTATGTGTGCACTGCTTTGAGGAAACCTGGTAAAACATTCAGGAGCTTAAATGAGTTCACTTTGGTTTCTGGTGCAGATTGGGCTTCCTCTCTGTGGCGGTGTCCTGTGTGGGTCGTGGGTGTTGTTGTTCTTTCATAAACTCTCTGGACTTGTTCCATGTTTGTTTTTAAACGTCAGGGTTTTGCTTGCATGGATTTTTCTTATACCTGTTACTTGTCATCGGTGTGTAGTCTAAATGCAGTACGTTTACTTTCTTACAGTTATTAAACAAAACTTTTTGCCTTGCAGTCATGACATCCATCGCTAAGAGCAGCAAGCCTGCTGGGAGTTTTTACATCAGCAGAGCAAAATTATGACTTAAATGAAATGTTACGCTCAGCTGACTTAATGAAATAGTTTGAGACTTGAAATCCCCAGAGCTGGTTTTTGATTAAAACACTTCAGTCGCCTTCAGCCAACAGATTGTATCTCGCTGCCTGCTCTCACCTGCGCACTGCCTTTCATTTCTCTCACTGTCTCCGTTTTCTTTCTTTCTTTTTCACTGGTGCTGTAGGTGTTATTATTCATATATAATCCGTCACCTTTGACCTCTGAGAACACCGACACGTCCTCTACAGATGTAACTTGTAATCCTAAATCTGTGTCCCTGCAGGCGGGATTCACTCCCCAGGTTTCGAGACAGGCGACACTCTGAGCTGCCAGTCTCTGATGAACGCAGACGGCCTTTACCTGGTGTCTTACTACGCTCTGCTGCTCAATCTCAAACTCTGCTGCTGCGGCTACTACAGGCGGCGAACGCTCACGCCCGTCCTCAGCCTGGTGAGAACGAGTTTCGTTGCCTCTGATCAGTTTTCTCCGGCGTTTAAAGACAAAGATTCAAAGATAAGAAGTAAAACCAAACCAATGCAACTGCATCCTGTAGTTTATTTAAAGGTATAGATGTATCTTTGTGTTCCTCCAGCCACACAACCACACAACTAAATACTGAATCAGCTCTACTTAGACATTTAAGCTACTTCAACTATTCAAACATAACAGCACTGAATTGGATGCAGTCACACTTAATGGGTGGACGTTTGTTCGGTTGTGCAGAAGGAGTTTGTGCGTCTGATCCAGAGCAGCGGCGTCCTCGTGGTTCTGTCTCAGGCCTGGATCGAGGAGCTTTACCACCAGGTGTTGGAGCGCAACCTGCTGGCTGAGTCTGGGTTCTCGGGTTCTTCAGAGGACCACACACTGCCGCTTATCACCATGCTGACAGGTACACACACACACCTGTACAGTTTCTACGTGCTCAGCTAGTCTCCACACACTGGCTCAAAAGGCCTCCACATAACAAGGGAAAATATTGATTAAGAGATAAATGAAGCAACAGTATTTATTATGGAAGGTGCAAAAGAGTGTGTGTGTGTGTGAGAGAGAGCACCTCATGCTACACTACACTGTCCAGGTGGCTTCACATGACTGACAGAGAGCTCCCCCTACAGGCCTCACCAGCTGAGCGCACCGCCCTGCCCTCCTCTGTCCCCAGTCGTGCCCATCATCCAGATTATTATGATCAGTTTAGGTGTAGGACAAAATGACACAGACAGAAAAAACCCAACAGAGTATTCACACAGTAGCCCACATAAACCTACCCTTTTTTTTTTGTATTGTATTGTATCTTTATTTATTTCAGACATATACAGAAAAAAAAACAATATATACACAAGTACACATACTTGCATTTACAAATATGAATATATATGTAAATACACACACGTATGTGCTCAGATAAAACAAAAAAAAGAAAATAAATAAAATAAAACAGAGTCTAAATGACATGAAATGACAATTATTAGGTCTGAAATGGAGTAGGAAGAAGTATAACATACTTATTAATCCCTACCCCATGCTCAACATTCTATTGAATCCCACTATTCACCTAATTCCCATCATCACTTACCCCACACAATAAACAAGGAGAACATGTATAAACATAGCTACAGTGATAGATATAATTTAGATACAATTTAGCATAGTTATATATACAATGATTGATCAACTTTATCAGTTTCATATTCTTCCAAAATCAGTTTTCGAAACATCTTTATAAACTGACTAATGCTTGAACATTGCTGTAGGTCCACAGTAAAACTGTTCCACAGTTTTACCCCATAAATAGTAACACAAAAGGTTTTAACCTGTGTCCGTGCTTTAAGAGTCTTCAGATTTAATTTTCCCCTCAATGCATAGTCCCCTTCTCTGTCAAAAACCATCCTCTGTACATTTCCTGGTAACATATTGTATCTGGCTTTGTACATAATTTTTGCAGTTTTATATTTTATAAGATCCATAAACTTCAGAATTTTTAATTTCAAGAACATGATGTTAGTGTGGTCTCTAAATCCTGCTTTAATAATCATCCTGATTGCTTTTTTCTGAGTTTTACATAGTGGTTGAAGTGAAGTTTTGTATGTATTTCCCCAGATTTCCACACAGTATTCTAAATATGGCAATATAAGTGAACAGTAAAGTACCCGGAGTGATTTGGAAGGCAAAAAATGTTTAACTTTACTCAGTACAGAGATGCTTCTTGACAGTTTAGCTTGTATATGCTTTATGTGAGGTTTCCAGCAGATTTTGTTATCTATTATCACACCCAGAAATTTTGTTTCAGAAACTTGCTCTACTTCAACATTGTTTATTAACAATTTTGCTCCGGCATCTTTTTTACAATTTCCAAATAACATAAATGTAGTTTTTTTCAAATTTAGTGATAACTTGTTTCTGTCAAACCATGTTTTCAGTTTAATCATTTCTTGTGTGACAATTTCCAAAAGCTGCTGTGAATTCTCCCTTAAATTCAGCTTGTAGTTCACGCCACACCATCAGTTTCATTTTACTTAACAAAAAGTCCCAGTTAAAAACATCTTTTGCTCTCCTTGACTGTATCATCTCCAAATAAATTATTTGTTCCTGCAAACAGGGACCTGGCTAAATGCTGGTATTTATAGTAAAGCCTATAATTGCTCACATCATCTCCACGTTACTGAGCTTTTCTATTAGCAGGGACCTAAAGGCTCTGTATGTTAATCCATAGACCTCCTAAATCTGTGTCTGATAGTTTCCTCAGGGCTGCCTGCAGCACAAAAGGTAGAGCAGGTCATCTGCTAATTGAAAGGTTGGTGGTTCGAGCCCTTGCTGCTCCAGTCTGCACGGCAGTGTGCCTTTGGGGAGGATACTGAACCCCAGTTTGCTCAGACAGACTTTGGGATTTATTACATGCAGAGGGTATAAATTCAAATACTTTACATGTTGTGACTTCTCTGTTCCTCGTCTCTTAGACATTGACGGCTTGGGCAGCAGTGCAATCGGAGGTCAGCTGATCAGGAGAGCGTCGAGCCACGCGCCGCTCGGCTGTGAAAAGCCGTGCAGTGACGCCGTGATGGCAGGTCAGTAGCACTTACTGAGAACGTAGTTAACATTTAATTCTCCTCAGTCAGCAGCTCTTCCTTCACAGGGTTTTCATGTTTGGATTATATTTCAGGGGAGCTTTACTCGAGTTCGCTGAGCCTGTAATTGCTACTAAAGTGCTGCGCTGGTAATCAGTAGAAACCACAACATTAGCAGAAGTATCTCAGAGCAGAGCTGCATGGTCGAGACATGCAGGTTTTTTAAAAATGTTGTATTTACTGGTGCAAAACATAACAGATGAACATTTGTAAGTTTCTGCAGAGTAGGTCTGCAGGCACGTTGATAGGAAACCTGCAGGTTTTAAATATAATCATGCTTCAGTGATGTTGTGTGTTTGGATTTGACCTGCTGTAACTGAAAGAGCAAGAAGCTGCATTGCAAACGAAAGATCAGACAAGCTGGGGAAAAGCTGGGTAGAAAGAGGGCAGTGAGCACCTGTGCTGTTTCCTGCAGGATTAAGCCCGACTCTAACTGGCTGACTCACCCCTGACATTTATGCTCATCTTGTGTGTTTTGTGTGTGTCACCATTTAAAAAACCGACCCTTGTTTTTCAGGAGCTGTGTTCTCACGCTTCATCCTCACCGGTGTTTGGAAAAACCTGATCGATGTTCTGTCCACACCGCTGACCGGTCGCATGGCGGGCAGCTCCAAGGGCCTGGCCTTCATCCTGGGGGCAGAGGGGGTCAAAGAGCAGAGCCAGAGGGAGAGAGACACCATCTGCCTGAGTTTAGACGGCCTGCGTAAAGCTGCTGCGCTCAGCTGCGCCCTGGGTGTGTGAAGCATGTTTCATGTATTAATAAGACAAATGCATATCATCTCTCATCCCCGTGGGGGAGGATTTGTGCTCCCTCCCTATAGCACAGGCAAAGGTCAGGATTATTCACTAGACATCTGTCCTACAGCTGGAGCAGATTCTAAGTACAGTAATTTTTATTAGCAGCCACTCAGCACAGTTTTTAATCAGCACGTCCTGTCGCAGCTCACTAAACTCGAGGACTGATTTATTTAGGGGCCTGAAGAAGTGCAGTGTGAAACATGATGAGTGTGAAATGTAAACGCTTAATCCAAATATATCCGTACTGTGGATTCAAATATTACACTTATATTACAGCATGCACACACAGATGTTTTGACTTGGCCAGTGTGATTTCTTCTTCACGTGATTTGTGTCACAGTAGTAACTTGTTATAAGATAGGAGATGCTAAAGATATGAAATATTGTGCTAAAATATTTCTACTTCAGATTATTTTCTGCAGCAGTTACAGCCTCTCTTTCTTTGTTTGGCATTTAGCTGTAAAACATTTTCCATCACTGGTTTAGCATTAAGACAGTTAGCATAGATAACTTATAAACGCTCGATGTAATTAAAACTAAATAACAGGGGCCCTAGAGTTGAGCCGTGTGGGACACCGCAGGAAAACGCAAATAGACACAAAGACTCTGGCACAGACGGTGAAACCTTTGAGATACGGTTCAGCATGAATTTCTTCTTCTTCTTCTTGTCCTTAGCGGGCGACCAGCGGCGGTGGTCTGCCGCGCAACCAGTACGCTGCTGTAGGTGCCGCAGGTTCTCTTGCTTGACCATCGATTATCTTCCACGCTTTTCGATCTAAGGCGATGGTTCTTCCTGCTCGAGGTCAAGTCGAAGGGCCTTCAAATCATCCTGGATTTGTTTCATCCATGTCTTCTTTGGTGCATTTCGATGCACCCTCCAATCGGTGGGGCGGGTCAACCAGAGTAGGCCATGGGGATGGCGGCTCGGGTCCATTCGACAAATGTGGCCAAACCAACGGAGTCGGCGGCGCTGGATTAGGTCGCCGATCGTCGGTTGGCTGCCGCAGCTGGTGAGGATGGTGTCATTCGAATGACGGTCGCGAAGGGAAACGCCGAGAATGCATCTAAGGCATTTGGAAAACTTCGAGCTTGCTCAGGTCGTGTTTGAGCATGTATTTGGTGGAAGAAATGCAGAAATATGGTCTCGATGTAATAAGATAGAACAATGAGCTGCAAGTTATTTAGCCACAACCTTCAGAAGTAGAAAGACTGAACTGAAATGTCTTTGTTTGCTTCTTCCAGTCAGCAGAATAAGCACGAGAGAGCACCGGGGAGGACTTGCTGCCAGATGGCTTTATTGTTCACTTTTAGCCACAGTAACTGTCAAGATGGCAAAACTGCACAAAGGAAGTCAGAGTGAAAAAGGTTCAGACTGTAGAGGCTGTCAGAGGCAGACAAAACGCTGTTATTGTTATTGTGGTTCAAGAGTCGGAAGGTTGCCGGTTCGAGCCCCGGCTCGGACAGTCTCGGTCGTTGGCAAGACACTTCACCTCCCGCCTACTGGTGTTGGCCAGAGGGGCCGATGGTGCGATATGGCAGCCTCGCTTCAGTCAGTCTGCCCCAGGGCAGCTGTGGCTACAACTGTAGCTGCCTCCACCAGTGTGTGACTGGGTGGATGACTGGGTGTGTAAAGTGCTTTGGGGTCCCTAGGGGGGACTAGTAAAAGCGCTTTACAAATACAGGCCATTTACCATTATTCTAATTCTAACATGGAGTTTACCGCCCTCGTGTGAGCTCAGACCCTCTCAGCCACAGCACAGGTCTAATTACACAGAATAAATGAGAACTGAGGGTTTACACAGCTTTTAATAGATATTAAACATGTTTTGGAAGCTTATGGGGTCACGGGGAAATGCAGTCACACTAATGAAAACCGCTTGACACGTGACTTTTTAAGCGATTGAGCACTTTAAGCTTTCCTGTTAGAAGTCCTGGAAATTCATTGACCCTGAACAGTCGTCTGAACCAAGTGCCAGCGGCCGTTTGGCTGGCCTGCATTAAAGCTCTGTCCCATGTTTTTAGCTCGGGGATCCTTTCGTTTCCACCTCGACGTTTGGCAGCCACTGAAAAGGGACGCCAGAATAACACCAGTGTGCTGAGTGCAGATTAGTGTTCGAACGTGAACACTGGGCGAAGCTGTCAACCATACAAATACGAAACACAGGTGCTTCCTTAAAAAGCTCCAGTTTTAGGCACATTTTACATTTTATCTGGTCTCAGCTCATTGTACACACTGAATGCAGCACAGACGATGACTCTCCTCTCTTGCTGGTATATCTTTTCTCTTCGTGCTGGAAGTGCAGACTGGAGGCCACGTCGTGCCCAGTTTTACTTCATATTTTGACACCGTTTCAACGCAGCATGCAAACCTTTTTGATTTAAGTCATATCAGTTGTTTCTTCACGTTCTGTTGATAACTTGAGTCCATGAGGGCTTTAAATGATCTTTCTAATAAGCACGTTTAAACCATGGAGGGAGATGAATCTGCTGTTGATCATCTGTACTCCACTCCGTGCTTCAAACATTTAAATGTAAAAAATTATCAGTAAAGCATTTATTGGGCATTTCATAGTGCCCCTCACGGTACTGTAGGCTTTTAATGTTTCTGCCATACTTTGAGCTTTGACTCGTACTCACACGGGGAAGCTTTTGCTGACTTCTGATTTTCCTTGTCAGCTTCATTATGTATCACATTAATCAAATTTGACACCAGTGGCAGGTGCCCAATAGCAGCCAGCACCTGTTCGACGCTGTGCAGCTCCTCTGGAGGTTAACTGCGAGTTTTACTTCCAAAATGTTAAATTCAAGTGTTACAGAGGATGTCAGGGGAAATGCAGTTTACTTATCAACCGCTGTCAGATGTCTGTGAGGATCACTAGCATTAAAGGACAGTGGCACATCCCTGCACGGGAGCAAATCAGATTGAAATTAGTGCAGAAGGACTAATGAATATGAATGAACACATGGCGTACGACCTCCTCTGTGTTTGCAGAGGTAGATTCATTGGTAGATTCTGAATTTGGATGATGGCTGAAATGTTGCATTTTTAATGTGCAGGGATGATGTTTTGTGGATGAATGAAACGGCACGTCTTTACTTTGTGTGTGTGTGTGTGTGTGTGTGTGTCAGGTGTGGCTGCCAACTGTGCTTCGGCTTTAGCCCAGATGGCTGCAGCCTCCTGTGTGCAGGAAGAGAAGGAGGAGAAGGAGGCGGGGGAGACGGGAGACGCTATCGCGCAAGGTATTTTCACAGGAACACAAACACAGGCTTGTTCGGACGTTTGCATGTAACAGACACACAAAAACCTTCAATTTGAATCAAGCTCATCATCGTTACAATCAAGGGGTAAAAACGTGCCCAGGTAAGGGAAATATTGACCGTTCACAATCATACATACAAAGAACCCACAGTAAACACATTTGTACACTTAATAAGGCCCCAATTATATCTCAACTTGAGATATTGAGCATTTCTGTTAATATTTGTATTAATATTTATTTATTACTTGTATTATTATTTCCTTAAGTACCTTTAACTGAGTGTTTTCCATCTTCTGGTGAATTGTTTGTTGAGATAAGGAAGTCATTGCAAGTTTTTGCTTTTGTCTCTTTATAATAAAAAAAGTTATTATAATAAACTTTTTACACTATAAGCAGAAACATTCTGGGCCACCTTGACCTGCAGGAGCTGCTCGGCCATGGAAGCCCATGCCGTGACGCTCCCAGCACAGAGGAGCTCAGAAGCTGCTGTGTGCCTCAGCACTTCTGCTCTGTAACTTGATGCGTCCTGACCTCCCGGCTGAGCACACTAGGACCGTTGATTGTGGAATATCACGGAGGGAAGAGCTGACTTGCTGCAGCGGCGGCATCCAGAGTTCAGTCAGATCTTCAGAACGACCTATTCTTTCACAAACGTTTGCAAAGACCGACTGCGTGGCTAGGTGCTTAATTTTATGTACCTGTGCCGATGGGAGTAAAAAGCACCTCCCCTTTTCCTTCACTAAACCTTGTGTCCTTGACCTTGATGAAATTGTCATGAGTTGAGGAAAAGAGGGTGTTAGGAATATTGATAAGGACTCGAGAAAAGAACTGTGTGCTGAGAATCTGAATGACCTGACACCTGCTTAACATGCTTAACATGCTGTACTGAAACTACAGCGTGTAAATGTGGACTACAAAACATCGTTGCTTTGCTAACAGTACGCAGCAGCTGGATTTGCTAAGGAGCTCATGGTGCCTGAACGTCACAGTCTTGGGTATTTTTCCAGGTGGCCTTATGGCATATACATTTGTAGGAGCTTCCCTTTCAAGAAGAAAATATTTAAATGAGTAACATAGACATGATTTAGCTGTCTGAAGTCTGAAGCATGCACTTTACTGCAAAATGCTCAACATTTGCCAAAAAGCAAAGCTTGTGTCTGTTGTGGTTGTGATCCGTGCTTCCAGGAGTCTTTATCTGTTTGGAATAACAGGCCACAGCCTAAACTTTGGGAATCATCTCTACTGGAGACGAATGATAAAAACAAGATATGGGAACTTGTGACATCTAGTGACGGCGGCTACAAACTGCTGGCAGCGTTTACTGCGATGCAAAATTAATGTTTATATATTTCCACAAACGGAGAGTCAGTTTTGTTAAAGCTCATCTCAGATCAGTTCAAGCACAATGTTCAGGGCGTCTGTAATGTGTGTGTCCAGTGAAGCAGCGTGTTGAGCAGCGTCTGGAGCAGATCGGCCGTCCTCAGGGAGTTCGCCTCCACACAGCTCATGTGTTGTGCATGGACGCCATCCTGAACGTTGGCCTGGAGATGGGCAGCCACAACCATGACTGCTGGCCTCACGTGTTCAGGTTTGTTCGTTTATCCTGTAAAATATACGTCACATATCATATATATCAAGCTCAGAGATGGTCGTATGTGAAGCTCATAAGAAGGATGAAACTTCACTTTCAAATCACTTTCAGGGTGACCGAGTACATCAGCTCACTGGAGCACACCCACTTCAGCGATGGCTCCGCCCAGCCGTCCTCTCTGACCACAATCACCCAGCAGAGCCAGCAGATGGCTGGCATCGACCTCGGGCTGGAGTTGAGCTGCGAACCCAGCCCCGAGGCCTCGGACCTGAGCCTGAGCCAGCCGGTCATCCAGCCGCTTTCCATCCAGGAGCTGCTGAAGGAGAGCGGCAGAGGGGGCCGAGGCCTGGACCTGAAGAGCGGCAGCCTGATGACCGGCACCAGCGCCGCCAAGGCCGTGTGCACGCTGTCAACACAGGCCGACAGGTAGAGACTGAACAAATACCACAGCAACAGGATTGATGGCAATCCAGACACTTTCTACATGTGAGGTTCCAGGTGTTGCACCAGTGCTGTTAGTTGTGTTTTGATTTTCTTTTATTAAAAAGTTTAAGAAACAGTAAATGAGAAATTCAGCGATTAGATTTCCTTTGACAGTCGGATCAGAGTGGCCTCTGTCCTGGTGGTCGTTATTATTTCAGAGAGGCGCTGCACTGAGGTGCAACTTCAGAGACTTGGATACTGAGTTGTTTTATGTTTTTTATATCTTTTTCATTTTATAGGGATTTAATCTTGCTAAAGACTAACAGAAGAGGGGTTCAGTTTTATTTATACTTGCACTCTGACAGCGATGAAAAGCCTCAGTTCTCTCTTTTGTCCACTTTAACTCTAACGAGGTCACAGTTATCTTTCAGACTCTCAGATCTTTCCTGCCGTGCTTTCTGCAGACATCACATCCTGACACGAGGAAATAATGTACGCGATGAAAGGCAAAACAAGAGAATTATGTGGTGCAATATTCATTTTATCTCTTTTATCTAATTTTAATTATTGTTAGAAATCAAACTATGATGAACTGCGCAGCCATAACTAATAAGGTCACCACGGGCAACAAGACGGTGGAAACAGAAACAGACTAAGACGTTTCACAGTGGGTTTAGTTTCTAACTGAAGTGCAGCAGCTGTGTTAGCACCGTGTCCCATTAACAGCCAGCACGACCGAGGCTCTTAATGACTTTATCTTCCAAATCCACGTTTCACCGACATTTGGTGCTCAGCAGGTGCTCCCGAGCTTTGCTTTATAGCCAAAAGATGGCAGCAGTGGTGCAGAGCTACTGCTGTGTGTGTGTGTGTGTGTGTGTGTGTGTGTGTGTGTGTGTGTGTGTGTGTGTGTGTGTGTGTGTGTGTGTGTGTGACACACTTTCTTTGATGAGTCATCTGGTATTCGGACCCTAAATGTAAAAGTGTAACAGTGTTTTGTGCTTGTTGTTACTGGACCGACACTCAGGATTAGAGACTGACGTCCTCACACGTGTACAAACACGTATGCATATGTGTGCGTGCCACTTGTTACGGCTCCCACACGGCCGCAGTAACCGTGGACTTGTTTGCGTGTTCGTTCCGAGGATCATCTCTTACGTAACCAGTTATCTGGGCTGCTTTTAGGAGCGTGTATTAAAAAAAAATTCCCCCTGATCTTTTGGAACAGATGGACTGAACACATTTACAAGCTCAAAGTGGCGACAACCATAGTAAATACTGCTGCACGGGGCTGGCCTATATGTGCTTAGAGGGCAGTGAACAGGGAAGCTTTGCAAGTATTTCAGTGTAGGATGGAAACTTGCATGGCAGCGTCGCGTTGCCTTTGCACTGTAGACGTTCATGTGAGTGTATGAAATGCTTTCTGTGTGTTTCAGGTTGTTTGAAGAAGGCGCCACCAAACTAAACCTGGTTGGTCTGGTTGGTTTCCTGCAGCAGCTCAGAAAAGCTTCTCAGTCTCAGCTGTTTGACTCTCCCACCGAGACTGGAGACTATTCACTGGCAATGCCAGGTACACACTTTGCATTCATTCAGTGCACATTATATTGACTGGCTGACTTTACTAATGCTTTAGTAAATGCATGTGAGCACTCTGGGCAAAAGCCCCCACTCCACCCCACCCCTCACTCCATGCATGGGCTGACCATAGACTGTATAAAAAAGATGGACGTACTCAAGGAGATGCCACCAATTGGTTTTGGGCTCTACGCTCTGAAACGTATGGAATGCCAGGACTGCCATAATGAATTAATTAAATACACCATTAAAGAATTAATTAAATGTGGCAATAATTAATTACATAAATATTTATGACACATTTAATTAATTATTTATTTATTTCACATTTTAATTAATTATTGCCACATTTAAATAATTATTTAATGGTGTATTTAATTAATTCATTTTGGCAGAGTTGACTCCTTCAGGTCTCACCACGAAATAATTTTATCTGTCAACCTCACCCATCAAACTCAGGGGGCGGGGTTAACGCTGCCATGCAGCTTCTCTAACATTTGATTGGTTGCCGTGCAAAGTAAGGCAAGACATAAAGAAAGAAATTGCTGCTGGAAATAGTTTATTTTGATGCATATGCTGCTTTTTTGCAAATTTGCATCATAATATTTATTTTCGTTTTTCCTGCAGTATATAAAAATTGGTGTATTTCAAAAATAAAACTATGAAGACGCTCAAAATAAATTTCCTGTGGTGGGAAACTATTTTGTACAACTTTTTTGTATTTACAGTTTTGAGGGATAAGCCTCTTAAATTTCTCTAACTAGAAATATATGTTAAAAAAACTAAAACGATTTTCAGTTTATTTGTAGTTTATTGCACTTTTTTGCAATTTATGTAATTACTATGCACTTAATGCAGACATATTATTAAAATCTAGGCTGTAATGGTTGTATTGATGTATAGCAACTTGAAATGCTCCCAAAAATGGCTCCACAGCATGTAAAAATATAATATAAGCTCTGGCGGACTTGGTTCTATGGTAGGTCTTAAAGGGTTAATAGCAGGTGAAATTGGCCAAGTTAAAAACTGGCTTCTCTTCACAAAGATTTTGGCTTCACTTCAACACAAATAAACCACAGACATCCATTTTTATTTAATAGCTACATTTTCTGACTTTATTAAACACACCTAAAACAAATTCTGTTACATTTATTTAATTATTGACACATTTTTTTCAGACACACGAAAGAAAATTATCCAAAAAAAACCCCATAGAATTTGCATTTCTAGAGCAAACACGCAGTGTGGTCTGCAGTTCATACAAGCTGCTGCAGCTGTGAGAGGAAGCACAGACAGCCGTCAGCTCGAACAATGAAGAGACTCATACAGGCAGAGGCTTCAGTTGTTCCCAGTCAGCTGTGTGCAAACAAACTGGGAAACACACGGCGAGACAGAAGACGTCAAAAAGTCAGGAAAAAACTCAAAATGTTGGTCGTGAAACACAAAATGCACAACAAGCCAAAAAGACGTGTGCAGAAACAGGAGTCGTGTTATTCTTGACAATCACGTTTGGTTTTTTCCAGATCGGAAATTAAATTAGAGTGATGTTCAGCTTTTAAACAAATACAGTTTTGTGTTTTGTGTTGTATCTGTGGCTCATTTATTCGTCACAAATTTAAAGTTTTCACAAATGATCCTTTAAACATACTCGGTCCCTTCCTGCGCCGTTCTCGATCTCAGCCTTGGCCACTGACCCAAGGATCTGCATAATTGTGAACCATGCTGGGCATACCTTGTTCTCTTTCTTTATCAGTTCCCCTCGTGTGGTTAATTAAAGATGAAGTACAGACAGGAGTAAAGCTCCGAGGCCTTTTTTGTGTCCTCTGCGTGTCTGCAGGAGAAGCCAAGTCAACGTTGGACCGGCGCAGCGCCCTCCATCTCTTTCGTCTGGGTGAGGCCATGCTGCGAATCGTCCGGAATAAGAACCGACCCCTTCTCCACATGATGAGGGCCTGGAGCGTGGTGGCGCCTCATCTGGTGGAGGTAGGATATTACCACCTTGTAAACAGTGTTTTATTTCTCTATTCTCTCCTTCTGTTAACTTCTCAACCTCTCAGTTGCACAGTTGTGTAACTACAGAAGCTCTAATTGCAGCTCTCACATGAGTTGGAACTACAGACAAAGCCAACAGTTTATCCATTCTGCCACATGTGAAATGCGGGTTAATCAATCTTCTCCTTTTATGGAGATTTACTGCACAGCAGCAGCATCGCAGTAGTTCAGGCAGCTCTCAGTCTTCTGAGTTTGGGTCAACTATCTCACTGCACCTCAGGCTGCCTACATGCCTGCCTGTGTATCTCCAAGCCACTTTGCAACCCACCTCCAGCCCAGCTCCTCCTTTTAAGACGGGTCTCGAAATCCAGGCCTTGAAAGCCGGTGTCCTGCAGGTTTTAGACCTCACCCTGGGTCAACACACCTGAATCACATGATTAGTTCATTACCAGTCCTCTGGAGAACTTCAAGACATGTTGAGGAGGTCGTTTAGCCGTTTAAATCAGCTGTGTTGGATCAAGGACACGTCTAAAACCTGCAGGACACCGGCCCTCGAGGCCTGGAGTTCAAGACCCCTGTTTAAAGGCGTCTCTAACCTGATCAGTGTCAAATCACTAATGTCTGCTTGTCTTACTGCTGCTGTTATACTTTCTATGTATGCACATGGAAGAGTGAAGGGCTCCCAGAAAACTGTGACTGCACACAGAATGAATCTTTGGATTGTAGCGGCTCTGAAATGAAGTTGTGTAACATCTGTGTAGACCACCTTCTATCTCGCACAGTGCTTTTCCTTTTTTTAGCTCAGTACACTTCAGGCACTGAGAGAATAAAAGCTTTGATCTATTCGAGGCTCTTTAAACACAAAGTTTTTGTCGTCATCACAGGCTGCGTGTCACAAAGAGCGCCACGTATCCCAGAAGGCCGTTTCCTTTATCCACGATGTTCTCACAGAGGTGCTGATGAGCTGGGCGGAGCTTCCGCACTTCCACTTTAACGAGGCGCTGTTCAGGCCTTTCGAGCACATCATGCAGCTGGAGCTCTGCGACGAGGACGTTCAGGACCAGGTGGAGTCGGAGCTCAGTTCCTCAAAACAACCAAATCAGCCGGCGTTGTTCCGGCTGTGCGTTCAGTTTGCCAAACAGTTTTTCTCGGGTTTGTCTCCCTGCAGGTAATAACATCGATCGGAGAGCTGGTGGAGATGTGCTCTCCTCAGATCCTGTCAGGGTGGAGGCCTCTGTTCAGCGCCCTCAGGACGGTGCACGGGAGCAAGACTGACACCAAAGACTACCTGCTGGGAGAATACTCCATGGGTATGTCTAACAAACCTTTTTCCACAGAAAGATTTTTGCTGTAAATCTGAGTTTCCTCCTCTCGTCTTATTGTCTTCCTGCAGGGAAGTCTCAGGCGCCGGTGTTCGACGTCTTTGAGGCGTTCATAAACACCGACAACATCCAGGTTTTTGCCAACGCTGCCACAGACTACATCATGTGTCTCATGAAGTTTGTCAAAGGATTAGGTTTGTCTCACTTATGTGTGCGTGCTCTTTTTCATTTCAAGATATTACTTTTCAAGCCTTTCGGGATTTTATTTTTCCCGGGATCAGGCTGTGTATTTATCTCTTTATTAGAAGCTCGTGACATGCATGCACATTTTGTATTTACGTCACAGTTTAATACATCAGGAGAGCGGATTTATGCATCTGCAGATGCTGAGTGCTTCAGTTTTCTGCAGAAATTTAAGATTTGAGACTTTATGTTGATATGTGCTATTATTATTATTTCTTTTATTTATCAAAAAAGGCCAAATGCACAAATGCACGGGAGGTTCTCATGCATAGATATGTTTCTGTACATCGTTAAAATGCACCAAGAGGACACACAAGACACAAAAGCTACTTTTATGTTTTTAAAATCCCGGTTATTCATAATTCCTAAACAATGACTGGGAAGCAATTTTTCTTTTAGAAAGATACTTCATGGTTTTTAGAAAAATCGTCACCATCAAAAGCTTTAAAACCTCACAGAAGGAGAAACACGGTGCTGATGAGAGTGAGTGGGAGGCGAGCAGCGAGTCGGTGACAAAAACAAGAAAATGACTGAATGACTCGAACAACAACTCATCCAAGTGTTTTTTAAAGCTGACCTTTCAAACTACGGAGAACTTTTATGCTTTTCCGTGCAGGAGAGGTGGACTACAAAGAGATTGGCGACTGCGTTCACGCGTCAGGTTACAGCTCCACCGACCTCTGCCTGCCTGCTCTCGACTACCTCCGCAAATGCTCGCAGGTGGAAGCTCCGCAGATATAAAGCGAGAGCATATTTTTAAGATTTTTCCCTATTATAAAAAAGAATTTGCGTTTGATTGACAGCTGTTGGCAAAGATTTACAAGATGCCGTCCAAGCCGGTGTTCCTGGGCGCACGGCTCGCCAGCCTGCCAATGAGATCGCAGGAACGCTCGATCAGCAGCGAGGACGGCGTGGACTGCGTCCTCCAGGAGTTTGATGACGACACAGGTTTCGCTTTGCTCCGTCTTTGTGTCGTCGAAGAATCCTCCTCCTTTCTCTCTCCTCTCTCGTCAGCGCATGTTTGTTGTCTCGTGTCCTGCAGGTCTGATCCAGGTGTGGATTTTATTGCTGGAGCAGCTCACCGCGGCCGTGTCCAACTGCCCTCGACAGCACCAGCCTCCAACGCTGGAGCTGCTCTTCACTCTGCTCAGAGAAGTCACCGCAGTGCCAGGTGAGAAACTTAAACACAATCCAAAGAAGAAGAAGACAAACCCTACACACAGCCGGGGTGTAACCTGATCTCGCCTCTCCAGGTCCAGGGTTTGGCATCTTCGCTGTCATCCAGCTGCTGCTTCCCGTGATGTCACTGTGGCTGCAGCGTAGCCACGGTGACCACTCTTATTGGGACGTGGCGGCAGCGAATTTCAAACATGCAATCGGCCTATCCTGTGAGCTGGTGGTGGAGCACGTCAACAGTTTCATACACTCAGGTCGGTGGTGCGCGTTTCCCTCTGTGACTTCGCACGTTTCGTCTTCTTTAATCAAGCTAAGAGCAAAGCATGCTGGGAACTTTCTAAGCTTTCGTGTAAATATTCACTGATTTGAGCCGTGGCGCGGTGCATTAGCACAGTCAGGTGCGCTGTCACAGATCTGATGGACTGTTATTGTTTCTCTGGCGTATAATGTGCTCGTTCTCTGAAGTGAAATGGAGCAGAAGTGACACCGTGTTGTTCCACTGTCCTCCTCTTTAGTCAGATTAAACTGCACCCCCACCCCGTGTGCTCACAGGCTCTGTTGTGGTGTTTGTGTGTGTGCGTGCACGTGTGTGTGTGTGTGTTTCTGCCGTCACTTCCTGCAGATATCGGTTACGAGTCACTGATCAACCAGATGCTGAAGGACCTCTTCAAGCTGCTGGTGGCTTGCGTGTCTGAACCTGCAGAGACCATCTCCAGAGTGGGCTGTTCCTGCATCAGGTGACCACACATCTGGCAGTTACACACCTGTCGCCACAGTGAAATCACGTGTGAAACGTCTTTTCAATTCAGGTTGTCTTTCTCTGTTTTGGGTGGATTGTTGGCTGAGTGAGGGCTTCAGTGGTGGACGCTCGTCCTAAACAAGGATGACGTTTTTAAAAATAAGGTGCAGCTAGAAGAAAGGTGGACGATTCGTGGAACTATTTTTAAATCCTGGTAGAAGTGCAACCACATAAGCGCAATCATTTTATTGCATTTGGAACCAGATGAGTTGTACTTACATTAGGGCTGCCACGATTAGTCGACTAGTCACGATTACGTCGACTATTAAAATCGTCGATGACTGATTTAATAGTCGACGTGTCGTTTGAAGCTTTGTAAGATCACAAAAGCCGCAGGAATAAGTAGTAGGATTTAAGAGTGTAATAACGGACTGAAACAGAAGATGGCAGCACTGCATGTACAAGGATGCCAGCTGCCGTTAAACCCCGAAGAAGAAGAAGCTGTGTCCCAGAATTCCTAGCGCAGCCCAGCTCAGTTTCCAACAATGGCGGCAGCTAGTTAGTGTTAATATTACTCTTATTATTCTTTCTGGGTCACAAAATAAACGTTTAACATATTTTCAGGCGAGAATGTAGCTGTGTAAACCTCAAATATCTGCTCAGTTTATCAAGACACCACATATTTTCAAAAGCGCTCCGACGTTTTCGGAGACGTCTGTTACCCGCTAGCTCGATAGCTAGCCGGGGGCTAGGCTAACTAGAGCCGTGTGAACACCGGACTCCCGGCAAATCGTTTTCAAACCCACCGCCGTCTTTCGCTACTCAGGTTAAACATAAATAAGTCATTTAGATAACTTAAAAATGTTATTGTTTGGCTTTTTTTTAGTATTTTATTTGTTCACAGCTGATGTCTGCTTGACATCAGTGTGAGAAGTGTGAGATGCTCGAGAATTTACTCCGGTGTCCTGTTATATTTTAGATAGCAAGGAGTTTATTAAACTTCACCGAAACAATCTGCAAATTTCATTAAAATTTAATAAACTATCATCTTGTCTTTATTTTTAGTTAGCACATACCTTAAACACTTAAAGCTGTAAGCTAATGATAGTTATATAAGAGCAGATGCTGCTGGTGCAATAAGCTGTAAGTTTTACGTCCAATGGATGATGATCTGATTAGTCGACCAATCGCAAAAATAATCGGTGACTAGTCGACTATCAAAATAATCGTTTGTGGCAGCCCTAACTTACATCACATGCTCGTGGTTTCCTTCCACATATGGCTCTGCGGATTATCGCATGTCCGCCATTCACTTCACTGTTGGAAATCGTTTATTTTGAAGCTTTTTCTTTGCAAATTTTGCACAATAATGCAGCAGGACAGTGTTTTTTAAATCCTCTACTCCTGTGACGATATCTATGACGTCTCTGGGGCACGCCACCCTGTTTGTTTTGTTTTGTTAGAGTTGTAATCTCAGTGCACATCTGCACATGCAACACCTGCCATACACGAGACAGCTGCTTTACATCACTGATACAGACTCACACACAGTTTTGTACGCTTTCCAAGGTTGTGTGAGGAAATCGATAGCGGCTCTTTTCTTCTCATGATTATTGTTTACTACATTTACTCAAATCCTCGAGGTTTCCATACTAATCACAAATATGACGTTTTTACAGACTCACACATTTGGACTTGTGCGAGTCTCTCTCGTTTTACGTCTTGATTATGCAGAAACAAACAAAAGGTTTGCAAACTTTCAAGGTCTGCATTAGACACCGCGAGAGGATTGGTCAGAACGTTTGCTGACTCTAAGACTTTGTTAGTTTTCGACTCGATCGTTTTATTCGCAGCAACAGAACTGTCAAATCAAACAATGTCAGGTGTGTTTTGTAGTACTTTAGAAATAGATTTAAAAGATATTAAAAGATATAACTTAGTTTATTTTCTGTGTGATCAGTCCACGGTTGTTCTGCGTCTCTCTCCAGGTACGTGTTGGTCACAGTGGGTCCAGTGTTCACAGAAGAAATGTGGAGGTTGGCCTGCTGCGCTCTGCAGGACGCGTTCTCTGCCACGTTAGAGCCGGTCAAGGTACGTGATGAAATGCAGACGTGCACCTGGATACAAGTGACCTGGACAGCCCGCTGCAGTCACTCCGTCACTCCGTCACTTTTAGCTGTTCTTCTTTATCATTACCGCACGATGAGGCACCATTCAAACCACAAACGTTCCCAGCTTTCATGCATGAATATAGTCAGAACTGATTTCTTTCTACATGTTCTTTTATTTTCTTTTTAAGACTCATTTTACTTATAATTAGAATTAAGTACAGTGTGGCTTTAATGTGCAATATAAATCCTTTTTTTAAGCGTTGACTTTTGCGAACGAAACCTAATCCTTATCAATGTCATGCTTGGTTCATCTTCTGTCTGAAATCAGCTGATTTAGCTTCCTTCCTCTTACCTTTAAGTCGTCTTTCTCCTGCGGGTGAGTGAAGCTGCTGCTCTCAGAGCCACAGCTTTGGACCTGAACTCACCACATTAGTGATTTCTGTGCTTCTTTACACATCGAGCTGAGCGTGTGACTGGGTGTTTGGATCAGTCTAAACCTGAGGCTTATGCTTTCAGTGATTACTCGTACCTGCACTGATCTTATTATTTGAAACGTTTAAATATCACTTAGAAATATGACGGAGAATAATGGTTCATTCTAGCTTCTATTATTGATACGAGTTCCCTTTGTTGGAACGATATGGCTTCTTTCACCTGTTCAGTAGGCGCTCCTTGAGTCATAGCAGTCCTGTTTGGTCTGTGTAGTCTACGTCAGCTCTCCAAAAATAACCAGTGCACAAAACTAAGCAGAAGAATCGACTGAAATCTGAATGTCTCACAATCAGTTTCCTCCTTTCGCTTGTTAAATGTTCTACCAGAACATGCAGTGGTCTGTTTGAGACGATCTGCCAGCCCGCTCAGCTTTAATGAAAGATTTGTGTTCATTTGTTGACGATGGTTCGGTACCTGCTGAGTGCATGTGTGAGCCTGAAGATTTAGAGCCTCAGCGGGGAGCCGACTCCTGCTGGTCGCTTTCACTTACCGAGGGAGCCGCCGCTAACGAGTGTGCGTGAGTGTTCGGCAGAGGTGACACGGACGAGCACTTTGTTATTGGATGTCGTGTTCCTGCAGTTCTGAGCCAGCTGCCTGCCTGACATCTGCTAAGCAGCTTTAAAGATTAGAGCCACATCTGTCTGTGTGTGCGTGCGAGCCTGCATTCATATCTTTGTGGAGACTAAAAATGGAAGTTTACTATATTTATAGGGACCAAAATCATGGTCCCCAAAAGTTTTAAAGGCATTTATGAGACTCAAAATGTGTTTTTAGTGACAGGGTTACAGTTAGGTCGTGGTTAGGTTAGGGTGAGGGGCTAAGGAAAGCGTTATGTCATTTAGATGTCCCCAAAAGATATGAATACCCGACGTGTGTGTGTGTGTTAGTCAGGCTGAGATGGTGTGGAGTGGATATACTGGACAAAGGTTGTTGAATGTGCCAAACAGGAGGAAAAGAAAAAGTCATGAGGGAAGATTCAGGGATGCAGAGGGTTGGTGTGACAGAGGAGGATGCTGGAGGAGGAGATGGAGGCAGAGATCTGCTGTGGTGGTGCTTAAAGGCGCTTTCTATTTCTAGAAAATACAAGATAGTAAAATAAAAATGGTCCAGCTGGGGCGGGAGAGGTCTCAACAGTCGAAAATGAGAGGATGGATAGAAACAGATCTGATTGACTCTTCGTGAGGGGTTTAACATTATCATGCTGAGCAATGCGCTTTGTGTATTTAGGTCTAATAGCCCTTTATATAACAATGTTTGCTGAAGCAGAGGCATCTTAAAGCATGTTGCTAATGTTGCTG
The DNA here is from genome assembly GCF_963576455.1 of Neolamprologus multifasciatus. Taxonomy (NCBI): domain Eukaryota; kingdom Metazoa; phylum Chordata; class Actinopteri; order Cichliformes; family Cichlidae; genus Neolamprologus; species Neolamprologus multifasciatus. Next base: position 32,456,685 of record NC_140451.1, read on the forward strand.
TGACCTCCTGAAATACTTCGGTGTCTATAATTCCTGATGCAAAACGTTTGTTTAAGCCCTTGAATAAAATGTGAACCTGTCAGTTCAATCATATTTATCTGTTTGACTTGAAATCCAGTGTAAAAAAAGACAATTTTTACATGATATCACAAGTATAACAGCACACTGAAAACAAGTGCAGCTGATCTTGTTGGCTCAGATTTATACTAATCATCAGAGATGGGCAGTAACGCGTTACTGTAATCCGATTACTTTTTTCAAGTAACGAGTAAAGTAAGGGATTACTATTGCAAAAACGGTAATTAGATTACCGTTACGTTCCCGTAGGAACGCTGCGTTACTGCGTTACTAAAACCGTGATTTTTTTTGCGAGAACGTCTCATGACAGTGACGTAAGCGAGTGCGACGTTCGTGACAACAGCTGTGTGCAGATCAACAATGGATCATATATCGAGTGCAGAGAGAGTATGAGCGTGCAGCGTTTAAAGCGTGGAAGTACTGACCTTACTTTGAGTTTGATTCCATAAAAAGTGACAAAAACATTAGTGTCCGTTGTGCGTGGGAAGAAAACTTCTTTTTACAGCGAAAAAAACCCCTAAACTTCCAAACAAGCACCGAGTAGCTACGACGTAATGGGAAACTCACAGAGAAACTCGCGGATTCTTCCACTGACCGCTGCACACCTGCACCAGGGTAACCCTCCGCCTACCCCACTCCTGCTTTACAGGTGAAAATAGAGCAACAGGACCGCTAGCCTTTGACTTTATTTATTTTCTGCTGTGTTTTACTTGCATCTATTTGAAAGACTGAGTGTAAACACACAAAATATTTTATTTTATGTGCTGGAATGTGCAGAAAATAGGTTTAAATGTTAAACTAATTTCTTCCAGTCAGAGAATGTTGCAGATAATTAAATGTTTGCTTGATGCATAAAGTTAAAAGATTAAAACTAATAAAACAAGTTTTAAAAAGAGACTTTTCCATTTGATTACATTTTGTATGATGGATTATGTAGAAAAAGTAGAATTGGGCTGAAAGATCTATCACTTTATCACCTATTCAGGTTGTAAATCGTGTTTTTAAAAAGTAACTAAGTAATTAATTACTTTTGAAAATAAGTAATCAGTAAAGTAACGGGATTACTTTTTGGGTGAAGTAATCAGTAATTAGTTACTGATTACTTTTTTCAAGTAACTTGACCAACACTGCTAATCATTAGCTCTGAAACAAGCAGACGGATCCACGTCTTTGTAAAATCCGCACTTTGCTTCTCAACGTTGTTTTTAACCTCAGTTAAAACTTCTTTCATTTCCGTCCCATCTTACAGAAATATTGAAGGAAGAGCAGAGATATTTCAGACATGTGACTGTAAATGAAATCCTGAAAAATGCATAGAATCATATTATGTCTTACGTATTAGGACAGTTGTTAACATGCAGCTTATGCTATGTAGACATCAGTCCTTAATGTGTAGCTTATGCTCTCAGACGTATGAACACGTGGCCTTTGACTGGCTTCATAGAAAAGTTGCTTTTGTTAAAAAGCATTCAGGTCACAGCTGATGTAATGTAACAAAACCTGACTGGTGTATGAAGGAAACACTGTGAGATTTCCTATAAACAATAGAAGCTGTGCTCCTTGATTAAACACACAGACTGAAAGGTTCATCCTCGTTCAGCCAGAGTTTCAGGAATAATGTGCTGTAGTCTCTTCCACAGTATTCCAGTGGAAGAATGAATTTTCTGACGGATCTTCTTCTGGTTTCAAACCCGATTCAGCAGATTTCACTCAAAGGAGCCAGATGTTCCTTCAGCGAGAGAGCTTTTAGATCGCAAAAGTCTGTGTTTCCCATTTAACGCACACCAGCGTTCCCTGTTTTCTCTCTGCAGAACCTTCTGGCGTGTTTTCACAGCGGCTCGGACAGCTTTTCTGGAGACGCCTGCGAGGTGAAGGTGGCGGCTCCGTCTCATTCACCGTCAGCCGAGGCCGAGTACTGGAGGATCAAAGCTATGGCCCAGCAGGTCAGTGTCACTTCACGTGGCTTCGCTGTGGCTTCGGCCTCCAATCAAGAGTCTAGACATCATCCTGGAGTTTAAAATGTCAGATGCTGAAGTTGAAGTTGTACATAAACTTGTATTTTATCACTTGATACTTACAGAGATCCATCGTGGTGAATGAATATAAACACGTGTACGGGTAATCTTTCTTTAAGCCTGTCCTGTGGTTTGAACTGTCTGACCCGAGCTTGTCCGCGTGTCCCGTTTCTATCCCAGGTCTTTATGTTGGACACTCAGTGCTCCCCTAAGACACCCAACAACAAGGAAGGCTTTGAGCACGCTCAGTCCTGCGTCCTCATCATCGAGCTGCCGTCTGACCAGCAGTCCAATGGACACGCTCAGAAGAGGTGCACATCAAAGCTCGGATCACATGGGTGGTTTATTACTCGTCTGATTGGTTTACATTTCTTAACGAGGCTCTGAAGGTGCCACGTGTTTTCAGTTAGATTCAGGTTTAAATGTGCCTCCTTCTGTGGTCTGTCAGTGACTGTGGGGGAAATGTGCTCTCTGAAGTCCACTAACTCTTTGTGCTTGTCTTTCTGCTGCTGTGTTAAAGGAAAATTGGGTAAGGCTGTTCTCTGTGTGTTCATCAACAACCATTTAAAAGTGTGACAAATGCCCACACGAGGCGTGGACAGCGTGATCGCTAATGTTCATCTTAAATGAGCTGCACAATGCACAGACAAGTATGCAGCGGCTGATTAGATGTAAACCAAAAATAAAGTTGTAATTAACCCTTTAAAGCCGGTCAGAGCAGCACGCTCCGTTTTGCGTAACTATTTTTAAATCCCGGTAGCTCTGCAACCACGTGAGCTAGCGCAATAATTTTTTTTGCATATGAAACCGAAGGAGTTGTACTTACATCTTATGCCATCAGCTTGTCCTCGGTCACAGTTTCCTTCCACATATAGCTTTGCAAAAACTGCATAAAAAGCACTTGCAGCAACAAAAACATAATATTCCAGAAACACGCTTTGCTGATCCGATCAGCTGTTCGTAACACTTTATACATCCATCTGCACAAACTTTCGCATGTCCGCCATGACCTGCCCGAAACCGGAAGTGACGTCATTTTCGCGGAAATGTAGTTTTTTACCATCAGGGCCTCATGAGCCTATACTGGTGTTTTTAAAAGTTATCTTTGACTTTATGACTTTCTGTGTGGTTTCTGGGATGCTTAGGACTCATATTGCACTGCTGGAAATAGTTTATTTTGATGCATATGCTGCTTTTTTGCAAATTTGCATTATAATATTTATTTTCGTTTTTCCTGCAGTGTATAAAAATTGGTGTATTTCAAAAATAAAACTATGAAGACACTCAAAATAAATTTCCTGTGGTGGGAAACTATTTTGTGCAACTTTTTTGTATTTACAGTTTTGAGGGATAAGCCTCTTAAATTTCTCTAACTAGAAATATATGTTAAAAAAACAAAAACGATTTTCAATTTTTTTGTAGTTTATTGCACTTTTTTGCAATTTATGTAATTACTATGCACTTAATGCAGACATATTATTAAAATCTGGGCTATAATGGTTGTATTGATGTATAGCAACTTGAAATGCTCCTAAAAATGGCTCCACAGCATGTAAACATATAATATAAGCTCTGGTGGACTTGGTTCTATGGTAGGTCTTAAAGGGTTAATGCAGCACTCAACCATCTGCACTCAGTCAGCTTCTCGCTTGCAGCTGCATCAACGATACAAGTTTAAGAAGAAACAGAAGCTCTCTTTGTACATTTGCACTTCTTCACGTTACACCACAGCCTTATTGTGCAGCTCTGTCATTTACATGTTGCACCTGCATGTTTATCCTTTATCCTCTTTATTTGTTTGTTTAACATTACAGTGATGCTACAACAGATAAATGAAGCATGACTGGAAATGCATGAATGTGTTCAGTGAAATATTTCTTTATTATGAAGGATTCTTTTTTTAAATAAATAACTGATGTATGTGATTCGACTGATGTGCAGGATCCCGTTCAGGACCATCGTGGTGAGCCTGCTGTCCCACCAGGTCCTGCTCCAAAACCTCTCTGACATCCTGCTGGAAGAGTTTGTAAAGCAGCCCGAAGGTCACGAAAGGGTCACACCTGTGACCTCTGACCCCAGTAAACCCACAGCAGGCTTCCTGCGCTACATCTCCATGACGAATTTAGCCATAATTCTGGATCTGCTGCTGGACTCGTACAGGTTACTACAGCAAAACATGTCACGTATGCAGACGGCGGTGTAGTGTTGATACTGAATTCGTTTCCAAACATAGAAACAAAACAAATTTTATATTCATGCTTTTTATAATAATGTCAATCAGCTTCAAATGCAGCTGAAAAATCTGTTGTGTGCAGGACGGCGCGGGACTTCGACACTCGGCCGGGTCTGAAGTACCTGCTGATGAAGGTGTCGGGTGTTTGCGGAGCAGCCAATCTTTACCGCCAGTCAGCCATGAGCTTCAGCCTGTACTTCCAGGCCCTGCTGTGCGCCATACTGAGCCAGGCAGACAGCATGACTGCACAGCAGGTGGAAACCAGTCAAGTTAATAATGTTCTTGGATGTTTTTGTCACACTGCTAATGCAGCACATCCACATCCACATACTGAGGGGCACAAACATCGTTCCAGGCTTTTGTAGCTTAGAAGTAGCCAACAATTAGCAACCGCACTGCAGCTCTTTTATAGTTTCACAGGGACCTGCTGTCACTTCTGGAGCATCGCTAATGCGTTCAGATGATTTGGGACAAATTTTTGTTACCGTAAAAGCCACAGAGAGTTATCACCCGAGTGGTCACTTCCACTCAGCTCTACAAAGCCTTATCACTTATTTGAGCTTATCGTTTCACAGCTCAGTTCACTGTTCCACTTCACTCTTCATTATCCCAGCTCGTGCTGCTGCTTAGCAACAAACGCACACAGTTAGAAGGTAACTGGTGAAAAGTTGGACCAGAAGGTTTAGACGCACGTCGAGAAAAACGACCGACACCAGCCAGGCCGCCATGTTGATCACTTCTAAAGGAGCCAAATGCACAAGTTGTTTTTGATTCGCTGAGAGTCATTTCATAAACACATTTTGTAACCATGAACTGTAAATAACATTTAAACCACTGATGTAGAGCTGAATTTAAAATCGGTGTCATGGCGGAGCTGAGCAGGCAGCGAGCCGGACGCCTGCCCAGCTTTTATTTTGGAAGGTTTTTTTCAAACATGTCTTGGACGAATGTTCATGAAACGATTTTTCACTGTGCAGGAAAACATCTTTACATAAACGATGTTTCTTGATTTCTATGATTTCCTTTCGCTGGGATTATTTAAATGTACAGCTCCAGATTTAAAACTGCACTTTTGTATATTTGGTAGGTCGAATGAAAGAAGCGCGGAGCAGGTATTTGATATGTCTGGAGGAACGACGTTCACAAAAATAACATTTTCATTTCATTTATTCATTTTTATTCTAATGCATATTTTACCAACCAGACGCAGCAGTCATATTAACCTCTCAGCAGACACAGAATCACTGGTGATAACCGTCGTCACCGCTAACAGACGAGCTCGTCACTAGCTGTCAGTTATCTGTTTGACATCTGAACCTGTCGCCGTGTTCAGGTAAAGAGGATCCTGTACGAGGAAGAGGAGGGGAGCTCAGACTCCTCTCATCCTGGCTCCGCCTCCTCGGAGGATGAAGACATATTTGAAGAAACCGCACAGGTAACACACGCACACACACATGGTCGGGTATTCCTATCTTGTGGGGACATCTAATTGACATAATGCTTACCCTAACCATCAAAAATGAATGCCTAACCCTGAGCCTAAACCTAACGATAACCCAACTGTAACCTGAATGCCTTCAAACTCGTGGGGACACTTTTGTCCTCACAGGTGACTGTTGGTCCCCACAAAGATGTGTAAACAGGTACACACACACATAGGGATGGGTATCGTTTAGGTTTTATCTGATACCGGTGCCAAACCGGTACTTTTGAAACGGTGCTGGTGCTTAAACGGTGCTCAAACCGGTGCTTAAAGAATGGAGAACACAAAACTGGTCCAAAAACCTCTCATGTTCAGCTGTTTTTTTTGTAAAAAGATAACAATGTTAGCCTTTTCTGCAGCTATGGGGCATATATGGTATCACTCTTGGCTGGAAGCAGCTTAAACAATGGAAAAAACACAAACTTGTCCAAAAACCTCTCATGTTTAACTGTTTTCCACTTTTTCTTTGGTCATTTTAGCCTTTTTGTCCAGGGTGAAGGGAGTATCTGCCATCAAACAAGAAGACAGCCGCATGTAGCTATGATGGTGTTTGCTAGTTCACCTTACATGCATTAATGTAATAACGTGGTTAGCCTACTCAACGTAAATTACACACGAACAACATTAAGCTACTCACGCAGAGAAGAACGGCTGCTGCTGCATCATCATCCTCATCATTTCTGCTACACTGGCAGGGCTAGGGGCCAGGACTCTACTCTTCGGGTTTTTGGGGGACGTTGCTAACTCCGGTCCGATAACAGGCACCACACCAGCAGTAGATGTGCTCGGTGTGAGGTCTCGCAGCAAGCTATCAAATACGGCGCATTTCTTGGCTTTAAAAAAGACGTTATGCGTCGCCAGGTGTTTCATCAGATTTGAGGTGTTACCTCCTTTGACAGCATCACAGTATCAGCTTAAAGCACTTGTTGCAGCTGCTGAGTTTGCATCTTTTGCTGTGAAGTACAGCCAGACTTTTGACCGCTTCGCCTTGGGCATTTTTAATCTGTAGCTCTGCTCTAAAAGAACGTACGTACCTGGACCCGCCTACTATCCTCGGAAACGTAAAATGATTGGCTAGAATCTAAAGTGTATCATTCCATACCAGTTGGTGGCGGTAATGCACCTTTCAGTTGTTTGCCAACCGCCAATACAAATGTAAGGAAGAAGAAAGTATCACAGCTCAGGAAAATAAAGCACCGAAATAAAGCACCGAAATGTGCGCTGCTTTTCGGTCTGGTTACTACCGTTTATGTCAGAACCGGTGCCATCATGGCACCGGATACCGGTACCCATCCCTACACACACACATACACACAGCTTCTGATTGGCAGCGTTACTGTAAAGAATCACTCAAATGTGATGAGAGGCCACTCAGAGGGGCTGACAGGAATTAAAGCAGCGGCTAAGGTTTCCTTGGATTAGTCGCGCTGCTGCTCTTTTCATCCATTATTAATTGTTTTCTCTTCAATCCTCAGAGGCTTTTCTAAACTTTTGACGCTCCTCGTGATATTTGTGTCTTATCTGGCAGGTCAGCCCCCCTCGCGGCCGGGATAAGCGTCACCCGTGGCGAGCTCCAGTCCCTTCACTCAGCGTGCAGCCGCTGGGCAGCGCCGACTGGGCCTGGCTGGTCAAGCGGCTCTACAAGCTGTGCGTGGATCTGTGCAACAGCTACATTCAGATGCACCGCGACCTGGAGAGCATGCTGGAGGAGACTGCTCTGCTGAGGGGAAGTGCAGGAGGCGACCACGTGTTCTTCCTGCCTCTCTTCCAGTCCGAGACGTCGACCCCGACCTCAGCAGGCGGGCTTTCAGCGAGGGAGACGCCCTCGGAGGAAGGCGGGTACAGGTGTCAGACGACAGACGTGAGCTCAGCGTCACCGGGGGACACACCGACGCCAAGTCCGGGATTCAGGTCGGAGGTCACGCATATTAATGTGTGCTTTGTGAAGGCTGTTTAGTCACCCGTCATGTAAAACTCTGCTCTCCCCGCAGCTGCACGGGCAGTCTGTCCGGTCCGTTCCGGACTGGATGCGAACGGAGGGACTCCAACATAACGAGCAGCTCGGTTGGAGGGATTCCTGGCAGCGCCGGCCCGGGAAGGAGAAAGGAATGGTGGGAAAGTGCTGGAAACAAGCTATACACCATCGCCACGGACAGAACGATCAGCAAGCTGATGATGGAGTACAAACGCAGGAAACATCAGCAGCAGCAGCCGCAGCAAAGCCACGTCAACCTGTTCATGAAAGAGCAGGGCCGGGCGGCGGCGGGAGGAGGCGGCATCGGGGAGAGGAGGGGCCCAGTAGAGCCGCAGAGGCCCCCGCAGAGGCCTCAGCAGCTGGTGGACCAGCAGGGGCCCTCTCTGAGGCACTCGGTTAGTGCGGGGCCGGAGGTGCTGAGGCAGGAGAAAAGGCCGCGGTCGGGCTCCACCATCAGCTCCCACAGCATCTCGCTGAGAGACTCTGAGGCTCAGATACAGGCGAGTGTGTGTGTGTGGGCGGGCGTGTATTCATGTCAACAGCTCTCTCTTGTCCCCACAAGTTTGAAGGTCCCCTATTTAAACCCTCTCTGATGTCTGTGCTCCTCCCTCTGCAGGCCTGGACCAACATGGTCCTGACCCTCCTGAACCAGGTCCTCCTACTGTCTGACTCCTCATTCCTGGCGCTCCAGCCGGCGCTCTACCCCTGCCTCAGCCAGCTCTCCTGCCACGTGACCGACGCCCGCGTTCGCCAGGCCCTGCGCGAATGGCTGGGCCGGGTCGGCAGACTCTATGACATCATTGTGTGATGTCGCAGCAACGAAACGCGAAAGCAGCGGCCGGAGGCTGCAAAGTGTCGGTCAGTGAGGGACATAAACAGATGCTGCAGTAGATTTTAGGAGCTGGTGAATGATCGATGGTCCTCGCCAACATTTCAGTGTCAGTATGAAGGATTTGTTTCCTGATGCAGGCTACGGTACGAGGAATAAAAATGTAACAGGCTTCTCTATATTATTTGAAATGTTTCTCAGTAAATGTGCCGTCTGTGTTTCCTAAATGCTGAACAGTGCAAAGAAACAAACACGGAGCTCTTAAACGTCATCAACGAGTTCTCAGACTGATTGGCAGAATCCTCATTTTGCTCCAGCATTGTCATAAAGTCTCAACACAACAATCACAGAGGCTTTTGATAATATTTCCTCACCCTCGTGCTTCATTCGTGTCAGTGACTTCCAGGGGTTTTTGACACCCCGTGAAGAAGCAGCCATGTTTACATTCTTTGCATTGTTGCACCTCTTCACACGCTCGTCTCTATAACCTGTCATACTCTGTCACCACATACACGTCGTATTGCTCCGTAGCACCATAGGTGGTCCAAACAGCTGCTCGTTTGGATGCTTTAATCCTTTTTACAACCTGCTGCAAATTTACTTCCAGCTCATTTTTCACTCCCTTTTCCACAAACCCACATTGTATCCAGATGAGATTATGCCTGAGAGAACTGCCTGCTGGCTCTTTGGGAGGGGGCGTGTAGGGTCTGGTGATGTCTGGCCACACAAATCCCATCTGATCACTTGCAAATAACAGCGCAGTCCTAAAGGTCCTATTTGAGAAACAAATCTGATTCGCCTGCTGTCTGAATGAAGCCCATGTCTCATCTCTGCCATGAGCTCAGCAGGTTTCTGAGATATCTCCACAGCGCTGAAGACGGGACCATAAACAAGCCAGTGAAATCCTGGAGATCACGAAGGTTCAGCTTAGAACTTTCTTTTTATCCTGTTTTCTTCTCAGAGTTCAGAGCGAGTGCTCATTGATCCTGATCACATGTGGCTCAGAGGTCTGTTTAAACCTTCTGACATGAGTATTAATTATTTTAATCAACGACGGCGTTCGGTGTGTGTGTTTTGATGTTTCATGCCAGCCGCATGTCCTTCTTCATATCATCTATTTATGAAAATATTTATTTGAAATATTTACTGTGTTGATAATATTTTTTTGCATTATATGTGCTTGGAGCCTATTGGCTGTGACTGAAGGGGAAACCCTGAGTCTGACCCCACTGTCAGTTTCACCCCCCCACCCCACCCCACAGGGGAAACCTGTATTCTTAAGCTTTTCCAACAGTGTTGCTAATAGAGAGCAGGGGGTTGGTGCCAAAGCTGCTTAATGCATCGTGTTTAACATCATCAGTAACTCTGTCGTTCATTTTTAAGTGACCAAAGAATTCCAATCGCCAAACGGAGGATTCACGATGTCTTTTGTGTGGCGGTGTCTAGGGCTGGGCGATATGGCCTAAAATTCATATCGCGATATAATTTCAAGCATGTGCGGTAACGATATATATCACGATATATTCTTTTCTTCTGTATAACGTATTTTCCACACTATAAGGACTTAAAATCCTTTAATTTTCTCAAAAATCGAGAGTGTGCCTTATGTATGAATTCTGGTTGTGCTTACTGACCTCGAACCGATTTTGGCTGCAAAAATCTCTAAAAAAAAATGTTTTAGTACAACTTTGGTAAGCCGCACTGCTTGATGGATTGTCAGAGCATTACGGCTGCCGTAGTGAGGAGCTTCACGGAGTAATCTGGGTCCTAAACTCCGTCTGTTTCAGCTCTCAAAGTCAAACGAACACAGAGTAAAAAACGGTCTAAATTCTTTCATCTGTAATAAAATCATCAGCGTTGCTGCTTTACCAGGTGTAACAATTAAGTTTAACATCCAGGCATCCATGAAAACAGAATTTATTAAATTTAACGGAGTTAGAAGTTAACAGGAAGTTAGCTCGCTAGTTTCCACCATGACATACCATGTTCTGACAGAGATTTTTGAAACTAATTCAAACGTACAGCTCTGCTACCACTTCCAACATACATGAGGACAGAAAACTAAACAGCAGTGGCGTTTGCAGGGTTACTGAAGTTGGACTACCTGGTATATAATGATGTGCTACGTGATTGCTAGCGACACAGCTATGTTAGCATAACATTAGCACAGTGAAGCTGGAGGATGAACAGCAACTTTTTTCCACTCGATAAAAGTCATTAATGAATCAATGTTCCGGAAGTGGAGGAAGCGCAGTTTTTGGCTTTCCCCATATTTCAAAAGTGCTTCATCTCTTTGCTGTGACTGTCGGCATATTTGGCAGATGATAATGGTTTTAGCCGCTGCGATGCTTTCGACCAAAACAGGCGCAGCTTGATGACATCATCAACATGCGCTATCGCGATAGAGCGATATAGTCAAAATCTCTATCGTTGGCCAAATTTATATCGTTTCTATGTATATCGTTTATATCGCCCACCCCTAGCGGTGCTTTCACGTGACTTTCAGTCTACATATTCTGTTTGTCACCATGTAACGTGTCTCAGTGTGGTTATATATGTGCGCCGATAACTTTCAGGTTAAAATGAATGTTTTTGTCCTGCATCTAAAACGATACAAGAAAAGTTCAATAATAATCAACACCTGTCCTTTCAGCTCTTTACTGTCTATTTAAATAACAGTCTTATCATTATTACCCGCTTATCATCAGTCATTTCAAAGAATAATGCCACATCTCTCACCTGGAAACCAATAGATGGATTAAAGTTTTGCCGTCAGGTGCGTTTAGATCACGGAGAAAGAAACGCACTCCGAGCACGGAGTCAGCAAACTGAATGAACGTGCATTATCTCACTTTCACTAGTCCAGTTTGCCTTGATGAGCTGTAACACTGCTGACCTCCATTCGTGTGCATTTCAGGACAGATTATGAATGAATGAATGGAGAGAGTGCTGAACTGACGCTAACTTCAGCGGCTCGGCCCGTATCGAGGACAGGGCGGGTGGGGCGGGGAGGGCGGCAGCATCTGATGCTCCTAAGAAGATTTACTCTCCTTTTTTCACCCACTTTGTCTACAGCTTGTCTTTCAGTCTTATTTGCTCTCTCTTCACTTGCTTCCTCACTTTGTCGGTCGCCTCATTCTCTCCTTTGTGCCAGCTGTCACATCCTCCCTGGCAGCAATGCTTCGACTGGACCCTCCAAAAAAAAGCTGGGTCCTAATTTGATGCTTTAAAGTCATCAGCTTTTCCTGCTTTAGAAGCCGGAAAATCTCAAATCAACAACAGAGTTTTAAAGCTCACTGTCTTTATTTAATACAGGCTGGAACCAGCCACTGAGATCTTAAACGATCTGTTGCTTTGCTTTAACATGTGTTTAATATTTATGTCATGTGGCTTCATTAGCTTTTGTTGCCACAGACGAGGCGTTGAGGAACTGGACAAATCTAAAACCAAAGTGATGCCAAAGAATTCTTGTTGAAGAACTCATTTTACTTTTTATTGAGACGTGAATTTCTTAACTCCAGGGAGAGAAAAGTGAACAGCTGCTGGGCGTGGTTGTATACGTTTTGTCCCTCTTATGGGACAGCCTATTCTTACCCCCAGCTACAGGAACTATCACCCGTCATCCCCTGTGAAGGAGATGTTGGTGCCTGTCAGTCGGCCTCTGCTACAGTGAACTCATCTCTTTAACGTAGGTGAAGCTCAGAGACTATAATCCACGCAGCACGTGGTGCTGCGTTATTGTGGACAACTAATGCTACAACCAGACAAACTCTTCCTATTGGAATCTTTTTACCTCAGACTAAAGTTATACATATACAAACAACCGAGTCCCAAACAGTTGATTCTGTTCTTTTGGACATAGTGGTGCTAGTTTCAGTCATTATGCAAATATAAGATGAGGGAAACCTGCAGTCAGCTGAGACTGAAGAAGTCACCTGGATGACTAAAAACATCCAGGTGAACAGAATCAGCTTTTTGGGATTTACTCACCTGGATGATGGAGCGTGCATCAAGACGACCCCCTGGGTGCTTCATGGTTGCTTTTTGCCACCCTGTCACACACACGCAAAACCTCCGCAGATGAAAAATGAAGCCGATGCTGCAGTTCTTCTTCTTCTGAGTCCTTGTAGACTGTGATTAAATGGCCCACTTAACAGCAGATGTTTAAAGCCTTGGTCCTCCGCCCGAGAGCTGCTCTGCATGGGGCGAAGACTTAAACGCTTTGATGCTGGTTTCACTTCCAGTAATTGGGAGCCACTGAGCCAGACCTCTCGCCTGTGCTGTTGGTGTCTTTCAAAGAATTTCCAGTGAAGTTATCTGACAAAAAAAACAGCTTTCAATCTTAAAAGTCCTGCCGAGAGTCTCCTCCAGTTAAAAACCTTCCATCCTCCTTGTCTGTGAGGTGCAGAGTCCACTACAGGTGCACCTTGTTAATCAAGCACACTAGTGTCTGCACTTCCACCTGCACAGAGGCTGCTGCGATGCTTGATTTGAGGCTTCAGAATGTGAGTTTGCATGTTTTCAATGAGGTGGCTAAGTCAGTTTTCTTTTACACGTATTGTTAATGTGATTGTGTGTTTATGGGCCTCAGCGCATCCATGAGAAACTAGACCCGAGCCCTGCGTCGTAATGCAGAATATCGACAGCAACAGTTGGGAGGTCGTGCTCTAATTCTGCCTCCTTCTTGTGGGGCTGCATTAGCACGTCTCGCCACTCTGTTGTGTCTCGGCTGACTTTGCTGTCCCTCGGCCCCTCCCGGTGTCCCTGACCCGTCCCCATTTGTCCCTGTTGTTCGAGGGCGAGCAGCAACTGGACAGATGTCGTGGGCCATCAGTGTGATCAGCAATAGTGAAGGGAAAGGATTTAGTGGGTGTTAAAGCTGTGACAGTGTTTCCATCGGATGTGTCAGCGTCATGCAACGACGCCGCACCAGCAGTTTGTGCCGATGGCGCCCGTGCTCCTCTAGGTGTTTCCTCTGATTGGTTCTCTGCTTTCAGTTTGCCCACGACGTTATTTGTAACACCAGATTTAATCTTTTGTCTGCATTCTTTACTTTTACAGCCAACGTGCATCTGAAATGTTGAGCTGAGATTAAGAGCTTGAAGCACAGTCGCTGCTGCTCAGTGCAGCTCATCACCACAACAAACTTTATCTGCACTCTAAGCAGATTTGATGCTCTTGGGTAAACTCGCTGCTGACAAGAAGCTGCAAATCCGTCTACGTGTGTCTTTGTTTGAGTCTAAGCTCTTATTGCTTTCTGATTCAAGATACTGACAGCTCCTTCTTCTCTCCAATTCCTGGAAATTTCTAATATCGTTTCTACTATTGATTTACAGTAAAATCAACACATTGGTGACTTTATTGAGGGATTCCTGATGGAAGAGGCAGTGACTTACTGCATTCACTTTCCAGAGATCAGATTGAGCCGTGAAAAAAGAGAAAACATTGTTTGGAGAACTTTGGCTGACAGTTTAAAGACCGACTCCCTTGTTGGTCTGAGAATTGTACACATATCTAAGGCTCGAGCTTTTAGGGCATCTGGGTAATTGACTGTCTGAGAGCGTAGGAGTAAAAGCAGCTTTGATTATTCTGTCATTTTGTCTGACACAGATGGAGAAAGTTTCTACGCGACCCAGACATCTGACACAGTTTCCCCAGTGAAAGGTCATGTGACAGAGGAAGTCATGAGAACATACAGAAACAGAAAAATATAAGAGAATAATCCAATAAAAGTTCTTAGACGTGGACTTTGCAGAAATATTGTGTCGGTAAATGTTTGAATTCGATTAGTTTTTGATTTTTGATGGACAATCATGGGAAAAGATTTGGGTTATGTGTTGCATTTTTTTTTTAAATGCAAAGTCAGGTTTTATCAGGTTTTTGGGGCCGAGATGAAGGTAAAGTAAAGAAGACTTTAAGTCCCGGCCAGCAGAGCAGAAATGAGATTTGTTATTTTCATCTGTTTTTATTTGGTTTCGTTGCTCTGTCCTGGGACCTCCTCACTCTGTGTGCATACATAGAAAGCCAGAGTGTCTGTAACATCACACTTGATCACTCAGGAGGAGCTGGGGCGGGTTCCAAAGCAGCTTGCAGATATGCAGCAGATGTGGGTGCAGATAACACACACAACTGACAAATCTGACACGGTGTGCTATTCATGCTGTTTGAGGAGTAACCAGGAGATGATCAGAAGGAAGAAAAACATAATTACTGCTCACAAAGACGACGCCACTAATATGGTTTCTGGTGCTTCATTTAACCAGTTGAAGCGTGCAGTCTTGCCACTGTGTTTGCAGTTTCTTCTACACTGATGGAAAAGAGGTTAAACTGAACCAGACGTTGGCATCAACAAACTTGAAGCTGTCAGAAAAAGTGGATCTACTGTGTAACCTTGTGTTGATCTTATCATTTGACTCTGACATTAACCAAACGGTTGGTGTTTGATTTCATATCATGTGTTCCATGTTTCTCTCATTGAAGATCAGTTATGGCTACTTGTAAAACACGTGATTGTCTATAAATGCTTACAAAGTAAACAATCACCACCAGAGAAAATGGTAAACGGCTTTGTTTGACTGATGGCACAAATATAAAACACAACCTTGGGTGTCCCTGCAGGTGAAGGTGCAGAGATTTATGATGTGGCTTCAGGCTCTCTGCTCGTTCACTCAGGTTGTTTTGTCCGTTCGCTTCCTTCACTGACCTCAGACGCTCTGCTGCCCGACCTGCGAGCGCCGGCTCTGCTAATGTCGTGACTGTGATTTCTAAAAGTGCATTTTTTTCTGCTTTTGATATTAAAGAACAGCAGCTGTAAGATTTTCTCCTGGTGTTTCGAACCTGCTCCGGCTTCTCTCTTCTGTCCCGAGCGCAGCTGTGTAAGTGCTGTAAGTTGTAAAGTGCTTTCTCTGCAGGCTTGTCTGCTCCGTGTTGCAAATTAAAAGCAGTTTGCTCCAAAACGTTTGGCGTTGTGTTTTATATCTGATGATGATCGAATGCACTCCAACGTTTGGATGTCTTCAATCTAATCTGAAAGTGATGATTTTAACAGGAAAAAGGGATTTTTGTGCAGAATAAACAAAACCAGCTGTAATGTTTTAGTTACGGAGCTTAGGGGGATTTTTTGATTTTGTTATTGCTGACGGTTTGGCTTTGGTTCCATTTGCACATTGTTGGAGTCTGTGTGCTAAGCCGAGCTGACACACTGCGATTTGCTGAATACATGAAAGTGGTATTAGAGCTGTCCTTGCCAAAAGATCAAAACGTTGGAGATAAATTATAGAACAAGGCTCACAAAATAGTGAAACCTGTTTATATATACGCTGTAAGGTATATGCCAGAAGTATTCACTCTGGTGACACCATGGCACAGTGGTTAGCACTGTTGCCGCACAGCAAGAAGGTCCTGAGTTCAATTCCACCATCAGGTCTTTCTGTGTGGAGTTTGCATGTTCTCCCCGTGTTTGCGTGGGTTCCCTCCGGGTACTCCGGCTTCCTCCCACCGTCCAAAGACATGCAGCTTGTGGGGATAGGTTAATTGGATAATCCAAATTATCACTAGAGTTTAATAGTAAGTAAAGTTTATTTATTAAGCACTTTTCATAGACAGGTAGTCACAAAGCGCTGCACACAGAGATTAAAATAAACAGTACGATAAATAACAATATACACAATATAGAGTTTAAATGTAAATTAAAATGTAAAAATGTAAAAAGCATTGGTCAACAGAAAGCTTGTTTAAACAGTAAAGTTTTTAACTGTTTTTTAAAGGATTCCACAGAGTCAACCAAACGTAGTTGTAGAGGTAAACTGTTCCACAGCCTTGGTGCCACAGACTGAAAGGCTCCGCCCCCTTTCGTCTTCAGACGTGTTCTGGGAGCAACCAACAAACGGAAGGTTTGGGAATGTTTATGGGAATTTTTCACCATTCTTCCAGAAGTGCACTTGTGAGTTCAGACACTGATGTTGGAGGAGAAGGCCTGGCTCGTATCAGGTTGAGGTCAGGACTCTGCGCAGGCCAGTCAAGTTCATCCACACCACGCTCGCTTATCCGTGTCTTTATGGACCTGCTTTTGTGCACTGATGCGCAGTCATGTTGGGGCCATCCCCAAACTGTTCCCACAAAGTTGGGAGCATGAAAATGTCCAAGATGTCTTGATAAGCTAAAGTATTAAAAAAAAAAAAAAAACACTTTTTTTCTGGCAAACCCCGACTCAGATCGGCAAACAGATTTGTGATTCCGGAGAACATGTCTCCACTGCTGTGGAATCCGCTGGCAGCAGGTCCACTTTGTTATAACACCACTGACTGACTGTGGAATATTTATGAATGAGGAAATGTCACGACTCGACTTGTTGCACAGGGGGCATCCTATTACGGCACCATGCTGTTTTATACACCTCTGCTCATGGAAGTGATCGGAACAACTGAATTCAATGATGTGAATGGACGAGTCAAGACTTTTGCCAATATAGTGCATTTGTGAGGATTATAAATGTGCCTCTTTTAACTTTCTAAGAGTAATATTAATTGGAACTAATACTGGCGGGCCATATGAAAGCCTGAGACGGTCATACCATGACCAGGTGGTTTGTCTTCTTGCTGTAGTTGTTGTGGTTGTGACTTCAGTTCTCCTAAACCTTTGTTTTGCTGAAAATGAAATATTCATTCATTCATTTTGCATGTGAAAGTGTATTTTCTGCCTGGTTTTTAGAAGAAAACAGATGATACCTCATTAAAGGAGAGTTTCCAAAGTTACAGAGTCACATAAATCCATCCAAAAGTTACTTTCATTCAATTCAGTTTATAAAGCGCCAAATCTCTACACTTGTCCTGTCACATCAACACCGTGGTGAAAAAGGCCCGTCAGCGTCTCTACCACCTCAGACGCTTGAGAGACTTCCAACTGCCCTCCAAGGTGCTCAGGAACTTTTACTCCTGCACCATAGAGAGCATCCTGACGGGAAACATCTCAACCTGGTTCGGGAACAGCACCATGCAGGACAGACGAGCTCTACAGTTGTGCGATCAGCTGAGCGCACCATCCGCTCAGAGCTCCCTGACCTGCACTCAATCTACAGCAGGTGGTGCTGGACCAAGGCCAGGAAGATCATGAAGGACCTCAGCCACCCCAACAACGGACTGTTCTCTCTGTTGAGGTCAGGAAAGCGATTCTGCTCCCAGAAGACCAACACAGAGAGACTGAGGAGGAGCTTCTTCCCGCAGGCGATACAGTCTCTCAATCACACCACCACACAGCACTGACCCACACATATGGTTTTTACACACACACTGGACATTCTGGACATTGTTTTCACTTCATCACTTAAATCACTTTAAGCATATTTGCACCGCACAAGACACTTACAAATGTGGATTGCACAACACTGGACATTATATTCCTCATTTCCAGTTAATACTTGTACAGCTGCTGTTATTGTGTATATATATATATATATATATATATAAATATATATATATATATATTTATATTTATATATATTTATATTTATATATATTTATTTATATATATATTTATTTATATATATATTTATATATATATATATATATATTTCTTCATACATTCTTATATATTTATATACTGTGTATTGTGTATTTTGTTGTACAGTTATTTTATTTTCAACTTTAATTTATATATTTTATCTTATTCTTTCCCAGTTAAATTTACCCTTAATTCTAATTTGTGTTGTACAGTTATCTCATTCTTAACTTAATTTTTTATATTTTATTTTATTTTATTCCTTCCTAGTTAAATTTACCCTTTTTAATTTTCATATTTATTTCCTATCTTATTCATAGCCTTTTCTTTTTTTCTTTAGGTCACGAGCAGTTGTCTAAGCATTTCACTGCATATCGTACTGTGTATGTGACAAATAAAGTTTGAATTTGATTTGCCTCAAGGTGCTTTATTTTGTAAGGTAGAGACTGTATTGGTCCCCTTTAGACCCATTTACTTTTAATACAACACAGCCACATACACAACTGTGTTGTGTAAAGAAGTTGCCCCCCCCCAAAAAAAAGTGTAGTCCTACCAACCATGGTTTAACCATGGACAGAAACATAAATAACAGCATTTTATACCACAATAAATTGTTTAATGTCTCAATTTAAAACATTAACTATTCATCTTGCTTCTCCTCTTTTTCTTCTTTCCTAAGAGTTTCAGTCCCAAAATAATCCTGCAGTTTTAAGAAAACCTGAACAAAAGTTGTATCGAACTTTTGTATCAACAGACTGTACCCTGTCTCTTGTCCTGTGCTAGCGGGGACAGGCTCCAGCCCCCCCGTGACCCTGACAGGGATAAGCAAAGAGGATGGATGGACTGTTGGCAGCGATTTATTGTACAGTTTTTACCAAACCTGTAAACGCGTGATATACTTTCCTCTTCAACACTTTTAAATGACTTGTAAATTGTCTCAAAGTGTGTAAAACCTTTCTCAGACTTACTTTATATCCCAGAAATGTTGAGAAAAGTTTCATCAGATCACAAAGAGTTTTCACTTTTGGTCTTCTTGATATTCACGAGCACAGAGAGTCATCCACTGGAGTTAAAGCTTCCTGATTGTCTCACACCGATCATTTGAATGTATCCACTACACACCCAGTGCGCCACATTATGTCAGATTTTCTTTGTCATCGCTTATCTGGACTTTTCAAACAATCGACACAGTCATTACTGTTAAACAGCAACAATCTTACTACATGTAGAAATCATTCAAAGTGTAAGTGATTGATTTTCTGATGGCTCCTCGTTGCTCTCACTGACTGAGCGTGAGCGTTAAATATTCAAATAATATGCAATGAATGCTTGTGAGTTCATTATAGATGCGAAACAATAGAGTTCTTACTGTCTATTGTTCTCTAACTCATCTACTTTGCTTATTTA